>NC_137127.1:10298333-10875906 GCF_949319135.1 Squalius cephalus | reverse complement strand
TCAAATCCCCTGTGACTGAGTCGCTGATGCTGGGAATATCCTGTCAAACAAATGAAAATGATTTGAAATGAGATTTTATCAACAAGTTAATGACTCTATTCTAAGTCAGGACACTCAAAATCCTCAAAAAGACTGCTAGAAACGAATCTCTATAATGAAATGATTAAATGTATGCAAACTAACAGAGCGAGGCAATAAAACAATAGGGTTCAACTTCTTAATTATCTGAGCTCACACGGGCCTCTCCTCAGCCACCCCCAATGCAAAAATCACACTCCATCTGCTGGTGATTACAATTCACACTCATCATCATCTCAATAGCCAGTGCAGGTCTCAATGATTTTGACAAATAAATTTGTTTATTTTTTGCCTTTTCTGCAGGTACACCTAAATACATTAAATTTTTCCCTTAAAAATATTAAGTGACCAGGAGCCATCATAACAGATGCAAAGGAATTACCCAATGATGGGACGTGGATAATAGTCCTTTTGGCGGAGGTGATGTGTTTCCAGTTGGCTGCCAGACTCTGTGAATCACAGCAGAGAATAAAAGAGAATAAAAGTGATCAGTGACAGTCAGCACCCACCAGCACATGGATTTATCATGTTGTCGGCCCACCGATGGCAGCAAAGTGAGGAAATTATGCTTGTCTTTCTCCCTGGGTCTCATGGAGACAAACCAAGCATAAATCACATTAATTAAATCAGCTAAGTGCATACTTAGAAACATCTTCCCTCTATTAATTCAATTAGCAGGCTACATGAAGCTTTCTGCCAGGGGAAGATTAAGGCTTAATTAAAAGGATGTGAGTGTTTAAAGGGTGGAAACATACACAAGCTTGTGTCTCCTCTCACAGTGAGTGACGGTGAGGATAAATGAACATGTGGGCACTAATTAGGAGACATGCTAGATTCATAAAGATGTTACAGGAATGACAGCACAGATGAAACATCTGTTCTGACAAATAGAAACTTAATCTAAACGTGAGCTTGTGCTATCACAATTAGTCTTTGTATAAGCACCTCTGCATTGAAAGTTCAAATCTCTCCAGCGCTATATTGATGAAACATGTTCTTTACAGGTGTGTACAGCCTGATTTTATACAACACTTTAGCGAACAAGAGCGTCCCAGAGAACTTCTTGTGAGAGGAACTACTGCTCTTTCTTATGCCGCGGATTCAGGATCCACAGCAGAACAGCTTGCAACACTTATTCAGTTTTTTGCACGAATTGGTTGGATGAATGATTCAATTAACTGATTCATAAAGAAAGTTGCAAATGAATCAGTTTTTTAAATGAATCAGTTGAATAATGACTCACAAATAACAACAGTTGTTTCGTTCCTGAATGAACCAATTGGTTGAACAATTGAATGACTCACTTATAATAAAGACAGCCCCTCCATCCGAATATGTAAACTCCCCTACTATATACTAGGCAAAAAACAGTATCTAAAATAAGTAGTATTTACGAATTTGTAGTATTCATAAAACAGTAGGTGAAAAGAACCCGGATGCCCTACTATTTCTGAATTTTTTTTTCAATTTGAATCCCATTTCCTGCATTTACATACATTTAGGGACTATGGTGATACAAAATCAAGGAAATAATTTGATTATAATGATCAATTCTGCCAAAAAGAATAGTAGGCTTAAGAAAAAGATGTCTTACTTTCTTTATTGTTTAATAGGGGCCAATCGCCAAGACTTTAGAGAATCATTTTATAAAGTCAAAAATGTAACCCATTAATGTTTTGTGTGTAAATAAAATTTAAATAATGTGAGACTCAATTTCCGCGGTAATGTAGAAACAACATAAAGACAGTATATTTCAAATAATTGTTTAATGGCATCTTTTTATGAATGAAGGCCAGTAGGCCTATACTGATATTAATATAGCTACTGATGTCTCGATGAAAATAATCCCCCCCCCCCCCCCCCCCAATTTTAAACATAATTAGGCTTTTAAAAAAATATATAACAACTTTTAATTTAAGAGAACTTAAAACAAACCTCACATAAACCCATAATAAATGTCATATTTACCTGTGCCTTTCCTGTCTAACAGGTATGAAATATACAGAAATTGAAAAAGGTTATCAAACAGTCCACAATGCATAAATTATAAATTAAACATTAATTTATTTAATTTAAATTAATTAATTAAAAATATTATTTTATTTGATTAATCCGTTCTTTAGTCAAGGCGATTACGGCGTGCAGTTAAAAATAACAAACGAATTTGAAAGTGGGGGGGACACAAACGGGATTTTGAAAAGTGGGGGTGGACCTGTCCCCCCTTCCCCATAGGAAATTACGCCTGTGCCTAATATACAGACTGACAATCCGGAATGTGCAAAAGACAAGCATAGCGAATCTAGCGATACAAACAATAAAAGTCCCCCTGTTAAAACATTATATCAATGCTTCTGCAGAGCTGTTCGACCCATCAGATTCGAGGAGCAGAACTAACTGTTGTATAAATGTGTATAATTTACCTCTGCTCGGGTGCGGTAGTTTTCCAGTTGGCGGAGACGTGAGGCCTGCAGACTCTCCTTTAAACGGCCCAGTCTGGCACGTTTCAGCAGAGACATGGCAATGATTTGTGCCGCCCTTATGGGCCTGAGTTGGAGCCGGTAGGCGGTACGGGCAGAGTAACCCCTCCAGCAGGTCTGGATGTGCACAGCCGCTGCCTGATGCCCCCTGTTGCCTTTGTAGCGCTGGCCGGGCTGACACATCAGATCCCATACCTCATCCCTGTTCTCCAGCACCGAGAGCAGCTTCTCCACATGGGTGCACCGGCCCCTGCTGCCTCTCCAGTTGAGCCCACTGCTCTGCACGCAAGCAGCCAGTCGCTCCCCGCACACCCGCGCCAATGGCACCGCAAAGTCCAGTAGCATCCGCTGCAGCTGGTCCAGAGCCTCCACAATTGCAACCCAGCACAGACAGTACTGCTTTTTAAACCTACAGTAGTCAGGAGCATCCGGGTCAATCTGACCCTCAACTATGGTGAAAGGATATTTGCTGACAGCAGCTTGCACTGGAATGCTCTAAGTAGAAAGAAATGCATATTATATAAAGGCAAATGGTTATTGAAAGCAATAATAAAAAGGGTTAAGAAAACTAGAAATGTGTCTCAATTTTGCGTACTTATGCACTACTCTATGCCGTTTTGTAGTATAAATAGTGTGCGTAGTTCATTCACACTAAAAATTCCAAATACCAATACACTTCAAATACCCGGATGATGCACTGAATTAACCGGGAAGAAAAAGTGTGGAATGTTTAATGCGACACTTAACACGACTCAACTGGCTATCAGACTCTGATGCTGAATGACAAAATAACCTTATAGAATTCATACACTAGACTAGGTTGAGTACATAGTGCATAGTATAAGTGCATAGTGTATAATATGTCATTTGGGACACAACTTTCGTCTGTAACATATAAATACATAAATAAAAAAACAATGAAATCTGAATAACTGAATAGAAAGCAACGGTAAAAGCTTATTTTTATAAATCCGAAAGGCCACTGGCTTGCAGAGGGTGACCATTTCAAATCATTGCCCATATCTGCCCTGAAGCTATTCCTGACACATTTAACATTACATCAGGGGTAAAAGATCACTTTAAACAGAAAAGGAAAATTGATTATCATTCAGTAAGCTTTCATGACCAGATTGCATGTTTAGTATGTGTTCACAGGCAAAATATTAGAATTTAATTAGAAACAGGCAAAATTATTAGAAACAGAAGACACAGTGGGAATGGAAAATGAGCGTTTTGCCAACTCAGTGAGCAGAGCACACTATATATCCTTGTCATAAATAACTTTATGCAACTCAGTATAAATAAATAATACCTGCAGGTTAAGTGGGGTGAGTCTGGCTAAACCATGAGTCAGTACTCTGTTGTCAGAGCTTGCAGAAGCAGCTGAAGGAGGAGGAGTTCCCATGTTCCTGGATGTTGGACTCTCGGATGATGATCTTCCAAGAGCCATTCTGTCTCTGCTCACATCCATCTCCCGTTTACAAGCCTTTTCTGACTCATCTACCATTAACCAGATAAGAAGTACATACCGCAGTCATCTGTCAAAGACTGTATGAAGTATAAAAAGTATAACAGATATAATAAAAAGTATATATATATATAAATACATGCAATATTTATTTAGTTATTTGATTGAAGCAGACAATTTTATAATATTTTAATTAATAAAAATATATACACATATATACAGTGTTCTTTAAAAAGTAACTAATTGCATTACTTAGTTACTTTTTATGAAAAGAAATGTGTTGCGTTACTTTTGCGTTACTAGTTTTTCTCACCTGGGCTGGGCTTGCTTGTTTGTTTTTTAATAACCAAAAAAGTCCTATCCTTTTTGGCAAATGTAAAGGCCCTTTCACACCAAAAGTGAAATGAATAAGCCTCAGGCTGAAGGAAATGCAAATTCACGTCTGTACAGTAGAGGGCGCAGCTCTAACAAACCTTTCAGCTGTGCTGCCATTCTGGATTACAGAAGAATAGGGCGGAGAGTTCTATGGCTGCGTCCGAAATCACATACTCTCTTGAGTAGGTACTTATCTTGAATTAGTAATTACTTCACGACCACTAAAAAAGTAGGTTCTATACAGTATGAATGTAATCTGGACATACTACATTTACCATGTAGTCATTATCATGAGACCTAGCAGCGTCAGTTGCGTCGCTTCACTGCCATTTACAAATCCTCTCCTGTGGCCTCATGGGATAATAAAGTGTCCATCAGATGCACACTTCAGAATCTCACTAGAAGAAGTAGGTCATCCAGGTACTTTTTGCCTACTCTTTTATGAGTACTGTGAATTCGTACATGCTTGTTTTGTTACATACTGTTCATCGCCTACTATATAGTAGGAAAGTATGCGATTTCGGATGTAGCCTCTTACTTCAGCAATAAAAAGTCATTTTTCCTTATTAGTAAATAGTTGAATTGAATCATCAAAGGTAAGCAGCGAGGACATTGATTAATAAAGTGAGATTAAATGCATAAAGTATATTTGTGTAATTTAACATATAATTATTGCAGGTTTGCGTAAGATTACGAGTTTGCATTTCACTGTTTTTATTGATTTTGAGTAATACTGAACCTGTTTTTGTGTAAGTGAGATGAGTAAATAATGCATGCTCACAACTACCTAACTACTGTATAATGTTTACACAACGGATTTGAAAAACAAAGTAACTTGCGTTACTAATTTGAAAAAGTAGCCTATATTTTGCTGTAAATTTATAAGTAATTCACTACTTTACTAGTTACATGAAAATGGGAATCTGATTATGTAACTCAAGTTACTTGTAATGCGTTACCACCAACATTGTGTATGTTTCAAAAAGTACTAAACGCATGACTGACACTTAAAGCTACACTGTATAAGATTTTCTCCCATCTAGCGGTGAAATTGTATATGACTACCAACTGAATATTACTTTCTAGCCCTCCCATTCCGAGGGCGTTTTAACTCCTTCGGTGTCCGTATTATTCCAGTCGCAAGTAATTCGTGAGTCGCATTCGTCACGGTGCCACTGAGTGTAAAAGCGCAAAAGGCGAAGCTTGAATTTCCAGGTATGTCCCTCTTTGGCTAATGTATTTTCAAGATGGAGGCGCAACATGGCTGCCGCCATTCGAGTGACTCGCTTGTATGTATTCTGAATGGCAGATTCTACGCTTACGAGAATACTTGATTGGTTGGTAGAAGTAATTACACATGAATGTGCACATATAATTTTGAAAGAACAAAGTGTTTTTTGCTAAGAATCAACTTAAAAAACTACACAGTGTAGCTTTAAACCAAGAAGGGTTGCCAACCATTCCGTATAATACGGAATCGTCCCGTATTTGACACATAAGTCTTGTTCCGTATTGAACTGATACGGAACGCACTTTGTTCCGTATTTTTGAGAATCAATTCAGTGCAAATCCATGACAGACACATAGCTTCTAATATATAAGAGAAAAAAACCCCAGACGGTGCGGTAGATACTAATTTCTCCCTCTGTTTGTCTATGATCAGCATAGCGTTTTTAACATCTTGGAACATCATCAGAGAATGCCCTTTTAATTGGTCGTTTCAGTCATTGTGAGTCACGTATCGTAGCAACGATGACGACAAGTGACAACAGCGGGAAATGTAAAAATGACTACCTCCGAGCAGCCGGCGAAAAAGAAAAGAGCACAAAAATATAGAATTGAATGGGAAAATGACTACCCATGGCTGGAATGCGTGAGGGAATACTGTTGTGTTTATTTTTCTTCAAATGCAGTCTAAGCCGATGAGAACGTAAAACGCATTATAAAGTAAACAAATCCATGGTTCATTGCTGGCAAAATGATCATGATAGCCTTTATATTTCACTTCTATGTGGTTCAGTCTTGTATATTGATTAGGCCTACTTTGCTATTCTATAAATATATAGGCCTAATAAGTTGTATAAGTTGTATTATAATATGCTACAATGTATGAAATATATTTATCTAAATGTATCAATTTAGATAAATATATATGTACAAAATAAATGTACCCCCATGGAAAGTTGGCAACCCTACAGATATCACAATCAAATGTTAATTGAACAAAACTTTATTATTTTTGTTTTGTTTTTGTCCCCCAAATTCATTCAGTTTTCTCTCCCTATAAATGTAGATTGTGGGAATCCAATACAGAAAAAAGCTGATTTTTTGGATACATACAAATTGACCTTCTAACTTTAAATGTAGGTCGCAAGTGTGTAATGACATTATGGAAATAGACTGACCCGTCTTACTTTGGCCACTGTCCTCTCTCTGGAGCACATGGACAGCTTTGGGCTGTGGTGGAGTTTGCACTGAAGAGAGGTCAGCTGCAGAGGGTTGCAGCGCTGAAATGCATGACAAACCAAGTCTCATTAAAATCTGCAGAGAGGATCTGTACACAAAATATTTCAGGGTTTTATTGTGACTGCAACACATTACTCATGAAAACAAAAAGGGCACAAACAAACAAATCTAGGCATATATACACTACCATTCGAAAGTTTGGGTTCAGTAAGATTTTTTTCTTTCAAAGAAAGTAGTACTTTTATTCAGCAAGGCCATATTAAATTGATCAAAAGTGACAGTACAGACATTTTTACATGTTACCAAAAAAAAGTATATTTCAAATAAATGCTGTTCTTTTAAACTTTTATTCATCAAAGAATCCTGAAAATAAATAATAATAATAAGAAATATTTCTTGAGCACCAAATCAGCATATTAGAATGATTAATGAAGTAATGACTACTTTGCCATTAAAGGAATAAACTACATTTTAAAATATATTAAAATAGGAAACTGTTTTTTTTTTTTATTCTAATAATACTTCACAGTATTACTGTTTTTATTATATTTTTGATCAAATAAATTTAGCTTTGGTGAGCTTAAAAGACCTCTTTCAAAAACCATTAAAAAACTTACTGACTCCAAACTTTTGAACAGTAGTGTTTATAATGTATGAAGAAATATCAGTTGTTCCAAGAAGTTTATACCTGCATTGTTCTGCTCGCATTCGGGTAGTGATTTGGGGTACAGTTGTTTAGGCAGACCTCCATGTGTTGGAGCGAAATTCCCTAAAGTGGGGCCAGTGACCACTCTTTGAGTCCCAACCTAGAATAACCAAGGCAAGCACATTTCCATTACATAAATACACACTATACTCTTTCTAACCCTTGTGGTTCACCTAAGATGGAATATAGTTATTTATTTAAAGAGCTACTTTACCCAGAAAATCTGTTATGGTTTATTTCACTGTACTTGATGCTTTAAATTTCTAATTTAGCATTCAAATCTCATCTGGATATTTAAGTTTGTAGTGTTACAATCAGTCAAGGCAAACATGGTCACCATTCACTTTCATCAACAGAATTAACCCTTTAAGCTTGGATGAACTAGTAAGGGAATGTCTTCAAAAGGCAATAAAACATATGTTGGAATTACTGAGCCTCGAATGATAGCTCTGTGGTCAAAGGTCAGAGGTATTGAAAGTGACAGAACAATGGGTATTAACCTACTGCCCCGTCTCACTGGGCCAAAAAGACCTGCCTGCAGGCTCTAAAGCCACCATTCACCCAATACTAGAAGAAGAGAGAGGGAACATACTTCGCTCAGTAACTTGCTCATGGAGAATGCTATTAGCTTCGGGTCACCGATCTGATTTTTCCCTCCAAACAAAACTTTGTTGTAAAAGGCTGAGAGACGACTATCCATTAATCAGGCTGGTGGCAGCTTGTAGATGTCAAGAAATATGGTTTCTCTTTCTCTCTGTTCCGTTGGCTGTTGCGAATCACAAGTGCGTGCACATTTGCGAGAGAGAGCGCGGTGATGTTGTGTGATTACAACCAACAGATTTTCTGCATTCATTAAAATAAAGCTGGAGCTAAAATACAGGCAGTTAATGACATTGTAAACTGGCCAATAAGCCCCTTCCCTGAAGCAATCAATCACATGCTGGCAATGCTTTCTGGATACTTTGAGCACGGCTCGGTTTATTTGCCTCGCACCTTCTCTCAATTGAACAGCTGTTTGAAATCTTCTAGAATTAAATTCCATCAGAGCAATGCCTAAAATGCTCATACCTCCTCATTATCATATAATAGTTCATAAATCAAATGAAAGTCAAGCTCCACATTTCACAATAAAATGGATGTACTGCAACAATTAGGATTTTCGCAATAGTCATAAAGCGACTAATATAATTCACCATTAATTTTTATAATCCATTTTGATAAAAACAAGCACCAAAAGTCACAAATTACTCCCGAAGACACAAAACGCCCAATAAAAACGTGTTATCTACCGACAATTTATAGCCAATTAAAAGCAAGATAAACTTTTTGGGTGTACAAAAAAATAAATGCAACGAGTAGGACGTGCATTAATCATAGCACACAAAAACAGCATCAAAGAACAAGGTCGGTCACATTGCCGAAAAACATATAATGGAGAGCACACTGTGAGTTTGTCAAGTTGTGGGCACATGCCAGACACAGCCCTTCTGTACTCTCCTCGTCCTGCTGTTCCGGATTCTCCCCCTGATGTTCTCTGGCCTGTCTGTTGTCACACCACTGAGCTCTCTGACAAACCACGAGCACCAGCCAGGTGTTTGGAGTGGTTTTAAGGCTTGCAGCTGTTTAATGGTACAAGGGGACATTTAAAAAAAAAAAAAGTGGGAGCTCCTTTGGAGACTCAGCGGAGAACTAGCCGACAGCATAGAGGTATTGACGCAGCAGGCAGAGCGCCAGTTGGGTAAGCCACGGCTGTCTTATTGGCATGCGGGAACAGGTACCAGTGCCTGTCCTGAGACAGCTGTAAAGCAGCAGCCCATACAACTGCAATCAGGCGGTGGCCGTCCTCAGAAGAATGCTGATGTGCCGCAATCTGCGTCTGTCTGCTTTCGGCAGCCAAGTCTCATACCTTCTTCTCAACAACATGACAGCCTCCTCACGAGTGACAGGCAGAGGATGCAGGAGATAGAGGAAGAACCGCAGCGGAAAGCAGAAGGGGGGTGGGGGGGAGAGAACAGAGCACCAAAACAAATGGTGACCTTTCAAAAGATTAATTTGTTTACCAACAGACAGATTTAGCTGTCACTGCCAAACCAGGTGACCTTCAAATCCGCATCTCCTGTTTGAAAGCAAAGTGACTGGAGTCATCTATTATTACACGCCAGTCACATCATTTCTTTTCGTGAGGCTCATGTGACAGACGCTGGTGTTAAGGCAGCAGTCAACGCTGGCCATCATATAATCAACACTATCAATAATGAACATAACAGAACATATTCTGATAAGTGTTTTTTTTCTGTACAATGTCAATGGTCACAAAAAACAATATTCTTCAAAATATCTTCTTTTGTGTTCCGCAGAAGAAAAAAAGTCAAACAGGTTTGAAACAGCATGAAAGTGAGTAAATTATGACAGAATTTTCTTTTTTGGTTGACCTGTCACTTTAATAGACCTTTTTAAATAATAAAAGAAATAAATAGAATCATTCCTGTCCGAAACTCACACTGGCCCCGTTTCTCTTGTGTAGGTGAGGAAACTGAATCCCATAATTTTGTTGCATGACCTCCTTGTTCTTTGGGTGACACGGGTTATTGAGGAGACGCATGATAAATGCTGACTTGTGCTGTGTGGGAGATAGAAATAAAGAGTACAGAATACAGATATTTTTTGGCTTAACAAATGTCATGAATAAGTGTAAAGATGGAAACCTTTTCCCCAGGTGATGGACCAGAAATCTGGATTTTCTGAGGACGTGCATTAGGTATTGTCTCGTATGATGGTTGCCTAGGAAAATGTTAGACAGATATTTTAGATTTCATACAATTTTACATTATGCAATTGAAATATTTCTATTTTTCATTAAATTATATTCGTATAAGAGTTTTTAAAAAATACCATTTAACAGGTTTGGCATGGGCAATCTTCTTTTCAGGCTCTTCAATACAAGGTAGAGTCAAAACCTGATTATTGATAGCTTTCAGATAATCCTCTGCATGCCTCTATGAATCAATAAACAGATGTCATATTTATATACAGTACATTATTCTTCCATGCTTCACATATTTAAAATTTCGTCATGAAACTCTAGGGCCCGTTTTCACAGACAGGGTTTAGACTAAGCCAGGATTAGGCCTTAGTTCAATTAGAGCATTTAAGTGGCTTTTATAAATGTTCCTTAGAAAAAAACATTACTGATGTGCATCTTGAGACAAAACAATGACACTGGCATATTTGAAGATTTGTCAGTGCAAGTTGCTTTCAGTTAAAACAGCTCAAATATGCATTTTAGAATGGGACTAGGCTTAAGCCTTGTCTGTGAAACGGGGTAGATGCCGCAGGCTGATAGGTCCTTGACTCAATTTGTTAGTGATCACATCGTTATCTGCATAGCACAGCTGATTGGTCGCTGTGGCATCAGCAGCCAATGAGCTTGCAGCTCAACCATCAAATACTTGGCATTGTTTGCTGTTAGCATTCAGTAGCAGTGTGCTTTCAGAAACCCTCCACCTTCCCCAGCTCCACCTGTATCTGCTACAGGGGTTAATTCATGTAGGTTATATGTGCTGCAGCAGCAGAATGTCTGTAAATGTATTGGCAGTAGCAAGTCTAAGGTACTTGCTCTGCAGCAGCAGCAGCGTAGCAGATCTATTCCGCCAAGACCAAATATATTAACAATGCCACATCCATTACCATGCCATTCTCTCCAAGAGTTGTCATGACAGAACCACATTCAGAGGTGGACGAAGTACACAACTTCCTTACTTGAGTTAAAGTACAGATAACTACTGGTCAAATATTACTCCGTTACAAGTAAACGTTGTAAAGACTGATTTTTACTTAAGTAAAAGTACAGAAGTACTTTTTAAAAGTATTTAAGTATCAAAAGTAAAAAGTAAATGTCTATGCATTGTTTTATTATTGTTGCATTGTGAATCTATGCCTGCCTTGTGCCTACCCTCATATCAATATCAAATTTATTTCTAGAACACAGTTCCAATAGTGGGATTGAATGTGAGATTGAATAAGTGCACTCAATAACATCCACAATGGTTTCGGACACCCAAATGGCTGTTCTCTCAAATAGTGCCCTATTTAAACTTTTTTGGCTTTTAGTATGAATATGTTAGCCTTACTGTTATCTATAAGCTAGTGTGCTCCAATGACAAAATTTGCATTTAGAAGACCAAACCCAATGCTGAAAATGAAAATCAGACTGATGTCAGAATCCAGCGTCAGATTGACGTTAATCTCCAACGTTGGACAGATTGTATAACGTTGTATTGTTGTGGTTGAAAATGAAAATTGTGTTGACGTCTGAAACCAACATAAGTCAGGTTCTAACGTCAACTCGACTTTCCTTTCCAACCAAAATCATCCCCTGACTACGTTACTACTTTCTACTCAAGGACCTTGACAGAAATGTAGTGGAGTAAAAAGTATGTTATTTGTCTTTCAAATGTAGTGAAGTTAAAGTAAAATGTTTCCAGAAAAAAATAATACTCAAGTAAAGTATAACAAGATATAGAAGTATATCAGATACTCAAAAAGTGTACTTAAGTACAGTACTCAAGTAAATGTACTTTGTTACTGTCCACCTCTGACCACATTACACATATTTGTATGTTTTATTGCATGAATATTACAAGCCAGGGACTGCAAGATGACCTAAATAGATTTAAATTTGGTTAAAAAAAAAAAAAAAAAAAAAAATTGTATTTATTTATTTATTTTGCAATTTTATAAACTCCCCACTCTTTGAACACTCCCCTCATACAGCAATACAAACATTTGGTCACGTATGCTGTGTATTTAGGACATACAGACCTCAACTATACAGATATATTCTAGTCAATTTGTCATAAAGTCGTGATTTATTTACCCTTATTCCATTTTCTGTCCTGCTAATGGCTGTATCCAGAGCTTGAATGTCCAAAACTTCCCCGTTCTGTTGCACAGTCATTCGAACAAGATTCTTTTTTAGTTGTCTCAAATCATCCTGCACCTAACACACGAGAAAATCCACAAGAATAGTCTTACAAACGTAACTATGTCATAATCAATTATTATGTAATGTAACTAGCATAGTTTCCTTAAACAGCTGTCAGACTTCTTGTTACATTACCTGTACTAAAATATGCCCAACTTCATCCTTATTTTTAAGCACGTCGGCCATTTCTCAACTAAATAACTCTTTTGGGTTTTCAAGACACATTTAAGTACAAGTCTTAATATTTTTCTAAACAAAGGTCTGGTCGTAACTATGGCAACACGACGCTCTGTGAGAAACACGCGCAGTAAATTTTTTTTTTTTTTTTATTATCATTTCATTATTAAGTAGTAGACTTGTAGTCAAGACCGCCTAAACCGAGACCAAGACACTACCAAGACCAGAGGGTATCGAGACCAAGACAAGACCAAGACCAAGACCAAGACAGACCAAGTCGAGACCAAGACCAAGTCGAGACCAAAACCGAGACCAAGTCGAGACCGGAGGGGAAAAAAACAGACTAGTTGAAGCTAAGCAATAACTTGTGAATTCAAGAACAGCAGCATAGGGTTCAGCCGCAGTTTACATTCAATACATATTAGATGGTATTACTTCAACTACACAGGCAGAACAATACAGAGACAGACCATGTCATGTGTGTGACTGTGAGCTCATTGTAATCTGTATCTCTAGAGATATCAAAGACACAAATTCATCCAAGCAAATGCCTGCCTATCTCTGCCGATTTCGGAGTCTCAGACTCCAAATTAACCCATTCTGCAACTTTTAAATACATAATTACATTTTTAAAAACGAAATTATAGGCTTAAGTGCGGGATCCGAAAGTTGGTCGTTTTGTCGCTATGGTTACACACACAACACACACACCGTTGGCGGTGCGCTCAAAGTCATCTGTCAGTTGTGTAGTTGTGCAGTTACCCAAAATGAATGACTCCTGAATGAAGTTAATACCCATCATGTCACTGATATGTGTTTTTTAAACCAAGTGATCAAAGTGCTCGTTGCCGCTGCGATCAGTGGCGCGGATAAAATGTTTTCTCGTGTGGCTCGCGCACACACCGCACTGTCATCAATCCGGCGCGCGCTTCAATCCGTTCCGTTGCAGATAATAATGTTGCATTATCGAACGTTGTGTCGTCGTGGATATTGTAGTATTGTATTTCTAAATCCCCCGACCACTATGTCGGTCTGAGACAGCGAGACCAGACAAGACCGAGAGGTCCGAGACCAAGACCAAGAGGTCCGAGACCAAGACCAAAGACCGTCAAGGCCGTGACAAGACCGAGACCACGTAAAAGTGGTCTCGAGACCGGTCTCGAGACCAAGACCGGTCTCGAGACATACATCACTATTAAGTAGTATGTATCACCGACTGACTTAAGCTATTTCTAAAGCTATTCATTGAAAAGCCGCTTTGCTATAACTCTAAAAGTAAACTTTAGATTTTCTATTCCACACACGACACGCGCAGACACGGAAGTAAGTTGAGGTTAGAGGTGAAAGGTTTCCTGGAGGAGGTTGACAGCTGTTGCTAACGTGCTAACTTTCATTTGGAGCTGTTTTTAAGTGTCTACACGCATAAAATGGCAGATGATCAAGGAGATGAAGTACCTACTCTGCCGTCTATCTTAGTCACAAGTTGTGATTCCAGCTTTAAAGAAGAGGAGCTCATTAGACGTGAGTACAAGGGGGAAATGTATCCTAGAGTCGTTAGCCTTGCAGCTATGCTAACGTTAGCTGTCAACAAGAAACATCCAGCGTAGTGTCTCTAATTGCTAACGCGATAATAACTGTGTAATTATCAATTGCATAAAATGTATTGTGCATTAATGTATTGTGTAACTATAGCATAAAGCAGTATTTTTTGTAGAGATTACCCAACTGTCATCTTACAAATCTACATCTGGCTCTTTGCTCGTTTCATGTAACGTTAACATACAGTGTTTCATTAAAGTCAAATTTCTTTCTTTACACATTTGTCTGTCATATTGGTTTTCTACAAATACCTTGTTCTTAGAGTATTGATACAACGTGATATAACGGGACAATATGTGTGAATAATGTCTGGTATTTACTAATATTCTTGATAAAGTGATACACTATTTAATACGTGTGCAATATATAGCATGACACAAACATAATATATGTTAACACTGTGCATGTATAAAATCCTGTCAAATTTGGTGATTAAGGTGTATTCTTGTCTTTGATATTTATAATCTTTATTCTAATAATAATAATGATTTATCTATCTATCTATAATAAGTTGGTGCTCACTTTTAGTACATTTAAAAAAAGTGGTGATTCTTTATATCTAGTGTTTTTCTGTTTTTGTTTTTGTCCAGCAGACGGCAGTGTTGGGCTTCATTTTTTACTTATAGCTTATTTTAGTGGTTGTTTTCACTGCCAGTGTTTTTTTAAAATTCATTTCAAATACACACTTGGCCAATAACAATTTTTTCTGTATTTATTCCAGAGATATTGGGCTCAGAATCACTGCCACAAGCTGCCAAAATAGAGGAAAGAGTTTCTTGGTTTCCATGGACAATTAACAACAAATACTACACAGCAAACGTCAGTCTATGTGTTGTTTCAAGTAAATTCGACATGAATGCAGAGGTTGCCCGGTCTATGCAAGCATTCATCGTTTATTTTGACAGCAAAACTGTGAGTGATGGACAATTAGACGTATTGATCATTTGACGATTTCGCCATTTTATGCATGTGCCCTTGATTCACCTCTTTATGTATTTCAGAAAGACGCCCTTAACAATGTCAACTCCTGGTTATCAGTAGTGGAGGAACTGGCTCCAGAAGTGCTGATCCTAGTGTGTGACCATGTGTGTGACAGCGGTGAGTGTGTTTGGTATCTTTCATCGTTCAGTAAGTTGTTTTTTTGCTAAGTTTGGTGTGAATATACCGCTGCAGGTGTTAGCAGACAGGAAGCCCAGCAATGGTGTCTGGCTCACGCATTTGAATTAGTAGAGCTCAACCCTGAAGATCTACCCGATGAAGATGGTAAGAGAGAAGACAGTGAAGTCATGATTATGCACAAAAATGGTTTTGTTTACAGTCTTTTTTTTACTTTGCATCTCCCGTAGATGACTTCCCAGAGTCCACAGGAATAAAAAGAATCCTGCAGGCCCTCAATGCCAACGTGTGGTCCAGTGTCGAGATGAAAGATGGTGAGATTGTACCAATGTCAAGTCACCTTTATTGTTATGGCATTTTATACAATTTATTTTAAAGCAGCTTCACAGTAATAACAGGAAAGTAACATAATTTATTGCTATAAAGCAGCTCGCATTATTCATCTACAACAAACCATATTCACAGATTCATTCTAAGAGATGTTAATTAACTTTTCTTTTGGTCATCATTTATTCCCCTCAGTACATAATCAGGGATTTGGGCTAATGAGCAGCCTGGTGGCCTCTCATCACAACAACCCACGGCCCAGTCAAGAGACACTGGTTAGTCTTTTCTCACTTTCTACTATTTAAAACATGTAGATGAACATTATTTAGCTTTGTCTGGGTATGTTAGAGTCTTAAATGGGATATTTTGCCCAAAAATGAACATGCTGTCATCATTTACTCACCCTCAAGTTGTTCCAAACCTGTATGAGATTCTTTCTTCTGCTGAACACAAAAGAAGATATTTTAAAGAATGTCGGTAACCAAACAGTTGATGGACCCTATTGACTTCCATAGGTTTTTTTTTTTCATCCAATTGATGTCAATGGTGTCCATCAACTGTTTGGTTACCAACATTCTTCAAAATATCTTCTTTTCAGCAGAAGAAAGAAATTCATACAGGTTTGGAAAAACTTGAGGGTGAGTAAATGATGACAGCATGTTCATTTTTGGGTGAACTATCGCTTTGAGGTCATCTCGTTGTAACTGGCTGTTTTTTTCCCTGTGTTATTAGTCCTCTCATTCCCCATCCAACAGTACAGATGAAGGCACTGAGAGCCAGAGAGCAGAGAATAACCAGAATAATGCAGTGGACACAGTAGTTGGTATGTACTTTTTATATTTTGTAGGTAAATTAATGGTAAAATACCATAAAAAGTACAAATGGAACAAGCTATTTTTATGTATATATTTGAATGTAATTCTGTTCAGTGTTTAATGAAATATTTGCCAATCTGTCACAGATCCCATGATTGACATAGATATCCAAGAGTTGGCTAATCTAACAGCTGGGGATGCAGATGTGGAGAATTTTGAACGACTCTTTACAAAATTGAAAGAGATGAAAGGTTAAAAGGACTTATTATACACTACTGTTCAAAAGTTTGGGATCAGTAAGATTTTTAAAGAAGTCTTTTATGCTCACCAAAGCTGCAATTTTTAGCAATATAATGTATTCCTGTAAATGGTAAAGCTGGCCATTACTCTAGTCTGATTTGGTGCTTAAGAATATATATTTTTTTATTGTTATTATTGTCAATGTTGTCATTTTTTATACAATTGAATTTGTCCTTGCTTAATAAAAGTATAAATTTCTTTACTTAATATAAATATAAATAACTTGCTGATCTCAAATTTTATATATGTATGTTTGTACATATATGGTTGTATGTATGTATGTGTATGTGTGTATATATATATATATATATATATATATATATTCACTATTTTTAAATTTCTTTCAGACAAGGCCTCTTCGTTGCCACATGAACAGAGGAAAGTGCATGCAGAGAAGGTAGTATTCTCAAATTAACACTAATGTGAATACTTTTTCAAATCCAAAACTTGAACTAACAGTAGATTTACCCTCATTCAGGTTGCTAAAGCATTCTGGATGGCTATTGGTGGAGACCAGGATGAGATTGAGGGCCTGTCATCAGGGGAGGAGAGTTAATGCCTGAGTTACTCTCAACCAGCTTCCACTGTTGATACTCATCCAACCCTTCGAACCCCATCATCCCAAATCTGCTCAGCCCAGCCCAGTCCTGTCCTGCCCCGCCCGAGAAACCAAGATCTGGCACGAGGAACATGCAAGAATGCGAGCAAAAACAGCAACTAAGATTTTCTGCTGTTACTATAATATAAACTTCCAACACCTCAATCAGGCAGCACAGAGTCATTATGGGCTTTTGGCTTTAAACATTGTAATCGCAGAGCCATCGAATGGGTTGCAGGGGGCAAGATCGTTATCTTGTCTGCTCTCTGGTGGTTTCAGTGCAAGCCACATACAAGGATGAAGCCCATGGTTCTGTCAAGAGTTGTAAATCATATGACAGATGAGCTGACAGAAATGGATTGTTTTTAAACTTATTTTTCCTTATGTTCTTGATACAAGTCACAATTACGGACTATGCTTGAGCATGTCATTAGCTCTTCATCAATTAAAAGAATCATCTGTCGAATCAATTTAGATGTTCTTTTGTTTTGTTTAAAAATAGATTTGACGTGAAATAAAACAATTTCTTTACAAAAGAAACAAAGGCAGTGCAAAAACTGATGCTCTTAAAACATTTTATTATTAAAACGTACATAAGTCAATATAACAGTGAATGCAAGAAAAGCAAAGTCTTTGTGAGTGTACGTTACAGAAAAGCAAAGGGGAAATTCAGGGAAAACAAGAATTAAGCACCAGTTTAAGAATATGAATGAATTAACTGACATTATTAGACAAAGAATGTTGTATTTGCTTCCAAATCAAGAGTGCAAAGAAAAGAAACGGGAATAAGCAATATTCCAGCAATAATGACAAATCTAAATAATATCGCCAGTCCATTGTGTGCTTTGGCCCTGTTAGTCACAGATGAAGAGCCGGCAAGATTCAGAGCGAAAGACACAGCCTAGGGGAATTAAACACAAGCATCAGTTGTTCCATGAAATATCCATTTGATTTTCAAAATCAAGGCAAAGATTGTCAGGATTTTCACGAGCAATGATTCAGTGCTTATTCCTCGAGAAACCAGAATAAAATGAGAAACACTTACGGACTGCTGATTTCTGACCATGCATTGAGTTGGATGTTAAATGTCAATACTAACAAATTCAGGGATTAAATAACCTAAAAAGCAAAGTGTACACATAAAAATCTAGCCATTTTCACTATTCTCTTGTGAAATCAATCTTTATGTAAAAATAATAGCTTTCCAAGAGCTGCCAGCAGTACTTGCCCTCCATTTTTTTTTCTCTGGAAAAAAAAAAACAAGCCTCTAAATACAATAGGCAATTTTTTTACCCTCTCAAAAATCACTGTAAAATAGTGTAGTATGTAGAGATATGAAATGCTGTTATTTGTTAGATGACTTCATGAGCTCAAAAATCAGTTTAATGGATTGACAGTCCTGAGTCTAACGCATCTCTTTTCACGCACCAATCATACACAGAAGAGAATCGATGACAGGACAATGAAATCAAGTGAACGTTTGAAAGAGAAATGTGATGAATAATGGTGTGGTCAAATTTTTGCATGCAAAATCCAGTCATTTTGATATGAAAGCCACACGATTGGGAATTGGCGAAAGATTTCCCTATAGGTTCCAGTTGGTCACATGGATTCGCCCGTGAAAGTGACTTCTGTGTGAGCAGTGCTTCATACATTTACATTTATCAGACATTTTTCATACAATGGGCCAGTGAAACCCCCAAATTTTAGCACAAATTTCACTTATGTGACCACACCTAAAGGGCGTCCATTTTTCTTCAAATCCATGTATAATATGACAGTGATGACCTGTAGATCTGAGTGATAAATACTTTACTACACAATCTTAATTACAATACTCTAGGGCAGCAGTAAAAATATACTTTCGCGATCTCCATTCGGTTTATTATGCAAAAATACTTTTTACAAAAATGTCTTTGCTGAGCAAAATTCAAATGGTAACCATCAAGTTCAAGAAAGATGGCACTATTAGCATTTGTCATTGACAAATTTCCAATACTATTTTCTTGTTCACGGCATCATTGTGTTGTAAAAACAAGTGCTATTCGTAATCGAGGCAAAGTAACTTTATATAATTTTTACACTGTCAGAAGTATAACCTGGTCGACCGTGTGCATTTGAGACAGACAGCAATCGCAATTACATTGCATTGTCCTGTCCAGTGCAGTGCAATTTACTTGAGCACAACTACACACAGACATACTGTAACAATTCACACAAGACCCCTTCACTGAAGGTGGTGGAAACAAAACACTCTTCTCTTGTCTAGTTCTGCACTAAGTCGCCAGAAATGTCTACCACGCCCCCTATGAGGACATTTATGATTTTGAGCAATCATATTATGAGCCCATGATTCTAATACCTTAAGATCAAATTAAATGCGTGATACACTTCTTGATAAAAACAAAAAATGACAGAATCATAATTTCATTATCACATTTAAATTCACAATGAGGAAAACGCCTCATTTTAAACTCATCACACTGAGGAAATATAATCCGTGTTCCATGAGTGTCATAGTTCAAAGTGCTTCAACTGTACGTGTCCATTTTTGCCCACAGCAAAACACTGGGATCTGTAATTGATAAAGTGAAACTGAGGAGTCCAGCGGGTGTTTTCTGCCCCGTCCTTGATTTCGCGCTGTTTGTTTGCTTGGCATTAAGCAGCAATTGAGGGTGGGTCCTGGATGTCATTAAATGGTTATGGGCTGAGGGTTCGTCCTATGACACGCTTGAGCAGCGGAGGTTTGGAGAGCCCATCTGAGTGAGCACCTTGTCCAGCCACTGCAGGGGGCCGTTGAGATGCAGCTCTATCCAGCAGGGGGTGCTGGTCACCGTCTGCCTCCTGCAGGAAGGAGAATCTGGGTCAGTAATGTGCTTCCAAGCCTGCCAAGCATTTTTAACACACTACAGAGCAGCTCGGAATAGCCGTTTTACATAATCAAGGGCAACCATTAGCTTTTTGTGCGCTACTGTCACAGAAATAAAGTGATTAAATGCCATTTGTGTGTGTGTATGTGTTTATTGTTTTATTCAGCATTTACGTGTACAGAGCAAATTTTAGAAACCGATGCAGATATGAACAACAGATTCAGAAAATCTCTAAGCCGGTTCTACATTTGCATAAGCAAATTACATTTTAATTCATACACACATACACAAACAAAATATAAAATAAAATAAAAAAAACAAAAAAATTCTATTTTAATACATTTTCAAATAGAGTTTATTCCTGTGCCGGCAAAGATTTATTTTCAGCATCATTACTCCAGTCTTCAGAGTCACGTGATCTTTCAGAAATCATTCTAATATGCAGATTTCTTGCTCAAGAAACATTTCCTATTATTAGAAATGTTGAAACAGATGTGCTGCTTAATATTTTCGTGGAAACCATGATAACATTTCTTTCAGGATTTTTGGATGGATAGAGAGTTTAGAAGCTTTTAGAGAACAAGCATTTATTTGAAGTAGAAATCTTTTGTAATTAAGGTTAGGTAATATTTAAATTATCTTCACTGTCATTTTGATAAATTTAATGATAAAACAGAATAAAAGCTTTCATTTCTATAAAAAATATATTGACTCCAAACTTTTGAACGGTAGAGTATATATCATTTGTGTTTGTATATGTGTGTGTGTGTGTGTGTGTGTGTACCTGTATTCCGCCCCCCAGCCTTTGACAAAACTCATTCGAATGGTGCACATGCGGGTTAGCTGGTACACGGCCTCGAATCCCTGATTCACTGATTGGGCCAATAGAGCTGCAAATTCCTGATTATTGAAGATCTTCAGATTACAGCCTGAGAGGAAGCAAAAAAACACACACAAGTATGTACGCTTGAGTGCTTCTATGAAACATAATGAGGAAGTCTGAAACTAGAACATGCCTGAGTGACTCATAGGATGTATATATACACAGCTGCACATTCATCCAATCACAGCGTACAGGACTGACTCACCTGGAGGAATCTTACACACTGTGGCGGGGTGCCAGCCATACCGCTGGTTACAGTTGGGACTCTGAACGAAAATAGCACTGTCGCTCAGACACTCGGCAAACACCTCACCGCCGATGTAATACAAACGCACGCCTCGGCCTGGGGAAAGGTCATGAAGTTTATGAGCAAAACCAAATTCGGTTCATTTCAGAATCTCTAATTCCAGTATTTTTTTAATAAATGTACCGATGTGCCTGCGAGTCAGCTCCACGGCTGCGTTGCGGTTGACGTTGGACAGCAGGCCCAGGCAGAAGCGCTCTGCGTTAGACGGGTCCGTAAAGCCATCCACGGTCAGAGACGGTTGCGAGGCGTGGAAGGTCTCGCCCACGCGCTGGTTCAGCTCGTAGTAGGAAATCGAGCACCAAAATGCAGATTCGCAATATGTTACCGGCTGCAGATCTAAAAAACACAAATATATGAGCATGAGAGAGGATCAGAGAAACAAAACAAGTGCAGAACAAAGTGTGAAACAACAGGAAAGGCACTGGACTTTGGGTTCTGGTGTAAAATCAGTGTGTAGTGATCACACTGTTGACAGAACGTGGCCCTTTGAAAACAGCAGGCTCCTCATGTGGAATTGGTTATTTGTTATTTTTATTACAGGGCCCTCCTGGTGTCTCACTGCAGAGGTAGAACAACCCAGCGACAGGATATTATTATTATTACATTATCCTGGGCTGACTGAGAGGACAGAAACAAAGGCTTCTTTTATATGAGGTTTCCTTTTGCACAGCTCAGAGGCAAAGCCTGGGAACACAGGGTTCCCTAACTATTATACACAAGACTCCATTCAGGGATGGGTTGACTGTTAGCTTTGTAAATATATCTATATTCATTTTTAAAATTCAATATTTATAGTTAAATATAGCCTATGTTTTGTGAGAAATGTTTGCAATAGCAAAATAAGTGTTATTTAGATTATTCATTCATTTAAATAACTAGCTATTTATCCTATTTACTGTATATACATTGAGGATAGGATAAAGTTTTTTTTTTTAATTATACTTTTATTCATCAAGGACACATTAAATTGATTAAACGTGACAGTAAAGACATTTATAATAATTCAAAAGATTTCTATTCCAAATAAATGCTGGTCTTTTGAACCTTCTATTTATCAAATAATCCTAAAAAAGTATATCATGGGAAAAATTGCTATTATGGTTTCAATAACAAAAACATTATGCAGCTGTTTTCAACACTGATAATAATAATATTAATAATAATAAATGTTTCTTGAGCAGCAAATCAACACATTTTGAAGGATCATGTGACACTGAAAATTCAGCTTTGACATCACAGGAATAAATTAGCCTACATTTTAAAGTGGACTAAAACACTAGAAAACTTATTTTCAATTTGATAATATTTAGCAATATAAGTGTTCTTACTGAATTTTTGATTAAATAAATGCAGCTTTAGAGAGCATCAGACTTGTTTCATAATCGTATTTTTGAAAGGTAGAATAAATCCTTCAGAAATGTGTCTGACTGGCGTCTGAGAACATGGCCCTATGCCAGCACCATTACATCACTCTTCTTAATATGACTAGTTATTCAGAAAACCACCTCAACTAGTTGATTTTGAAAATATATGCACAAATCCAATTTTTCTATGGCCAAATGATCCAAACCGCTAATGGGTATAAATAATATTAAAAAAACCAAAACATTGTGTCTTTTTTTCATGCCTTGCTATTGTTAACAATTGTAGACTTGCTAAATGGAGATAGTACAGGATGCTGGTGACGTTACTCATCTGTTTTACCAGCAGTGACTCGACCTAGTGTTTTCTTATGGGCTTACTGAAGCAGACTTCCGTTCTCACTAATCACCTCACACAGGACCAGGCAGGCACACCAACGTTATGGAGATAATATGTCAGAGATAATCCAGCCAGATTAAACTCCGACTCACAGTGGGGTGGGAGTATTTACAGAAATGACTCTCCGGGGTTCCCATCGCAACAACACTTTTGAAGGAGATGATTGTTTTCATGGAACAAACCAACTACACATCCAAGGGAAAAGGTGCCGAAAGTAAAAGCCAAAGTTGCCGCCTTTTGCAACAAACAGTGCGTTTTAGATTATGGGTGGCTCATCCGTTTGGGGTCATCCGTCCACTCAAAAAGACTACAACTTCAAATTATAAGGTTGCGCTACACATAACACTTGTCCATCAGTATGACTGAATATCAATCACTTTTAATGAACATTTTTGATTAATGCAATGTATTTTACATAATACAGAGATACTGTATATTACTACAGTGATTTTTAACACGTCCATAATAGTGCTGCGTAAATAATCGGGGGTTATTCATGATCTGTTGTAGAATTTTGTTAACGCTTTTACACTTTTAGATGTATTTTTAATGTTCGCTGACTGTTTACAGTTTAACGGAAGTTACACCTATAAAAAAGCATCATGGGGCGTAGGAAAAAGATGGATAAGATGGCTTCTACAAGATTTGTTTCAAGTTTCAAGTATAATTTCCTAAACTAATTTAATTAATTTGACAACTTTACTATTACTATTTTCCACATGTTAGAATAATAGTAAAGGAGTAGATGAACAAACGTTTGGTAATCTATATCACTCTGACTATCTGGGATCTTACCTAAGTTGCTGTTTGCAGGAGAGACAGGGTTGGGTGAAAGATTTGGGGAACCTGAAAAATAGAATTAGAAAATTAGAAACAAATATATTCAGCTCTGGTATCTAATAGCAACTGCTTGTTTGTGATCCCAGGGCTCTAACCTGTGTCCATGCTGTGGTTCATTTGGTGATCACTGGTTTCCCCATCCTCGCTTAGGTAGCCTGGAGGAGGGGTCTCTGAAGCATAAATCAGGCACAGTGTTATTAAGCACCACACATACGCCAAATATACAATACAAGACATCATTTGGTCTCCCTGCAGAGCACATATTTAAAGATTCAACAGTTACTGGTGTGTTGACCATTTATTTACAGCCTTAAAGGGTTAGATATTTCTGTCATTAATTACTCACCCTCATGATGATCCGAAGATGAACAAAGGTCTTACAGGTTTGGAACGACATGAGGGTGAGTAATTAATGACAGAAATGTAATTTTTGGGTGAACTATCCCTTTAATTATCAATCGACATTGTTGATTGTCATGGTACCAGAGGCTGAAACTGTATCAAAGCCAAAATCGTGTGGATCCAACAATACTAGTTGCAGAATTAAAATATGAAAGGTCCTATAGTGAGAAGGTCTGCCTGGAATTTTTTTTTTCCCCTCAAGTCATGTGAAACACTTAACACCAATAGTCTTGAGCCTCAATATGATGTTACCAGTCATGAGATCAGAACTTTGATCTCTCCTTGTCTCATTCTCTTTTACCAACTTCATTAAGACGCCAGACTAAACGCTTTGATTTAGACAAAACAGCTTAAACGAACAGAGACACGACAAAATCAACTCAAACAGATGTGGCTATGAGCCAGCGTGTGTGTGTGTGTGTGTGTGTGTTAGAGTGAGTAATGCCTGTTGTGTAGTCCTGAGGGCATGTCTGGGTGAAAGTTAATGTGTGATTTTAGAGAGAAAACAGAAAACATGTTTGTCACCCGGTATATAGTTGCTCGGAGGCTCAATGCCCGCTGGGAATATGGTGTTCTCAGGGATGGAGTAATCATCCAGCGGAGGGAAGTCTGTGGGGATCTCAGCATGCCGAGGAACCAGGACCGGAGGCAAAACTGCACACACACACAAACAGAGAAAAAAACAAGAAAAAAAAGAATTAATCCCAATAAATAACTCAAATTAGTTTCATATGAAAAACTGATTATGAAAGTGACCAGTCATTGAATGACTGAAACACCTTTGGGACTTACCTGGTGTCTCCACACGTTGGTAATGGTAAGGGTTCACACACACTTCGTCCTTCTTCATGTGGAAAGCAAACTCGCACAAGTCTACGGCACGCAGTTCATGGTGGGACTGCAGGTCAGGCCAACGCCACAGCCGGCAGTAGATCACATGGGGGAGGCCTTTTCTGTGAGATACCTGTAGACGGCCATCCAGAGACCTGCACATACAGTTCAGGAGACAATTAAAAACCAGTCTCATGAAAGTTAACACAATAATCATTCTACCCTCTTAATACTGAAAGAACACTAAACATACAACATGACTAAAAAACAATGACTCTTGTTTTTTTAAAAAATTTTTTATTGGACATAAAGACACATATTACTGGTTTGAATTCATTTAATGAGTAACTTGCTCACTGAATTACTAAATTGAAGTTTTTCAGTGAGTCATTTATTAATGTCCAATTCAAACTAAGAACTGTGCAAGTAACCATTATGTTTTACTTGCAGCCCATGAGATCTAAATCAGTGTAATTACGAACAGTTTATAAAAAGTGTATTTAAAAAAATAAATATTCTGAACAGAGTTTTGTTGTAATAAATAGTACTCTAGTTAAAAGGGAATACTTAGAAATATGAACATGAGTCAAAATCTGCTAAGGGGTAATGGAACAACAGTTTTAAAAAGTGATTTCTCACTATTATTTACAACAGGATCTGCATTTTCAAGGGTTTAAATAAAATATATTTCTTAAGAAGCAATAAAAACATAAAAACCCTTTCTTGGTATAAAATTAACTTGATTTTCAAAGGTCAATGAATTTGAAATAGCTGAATGTAACATTTTTGACAAGCCAAACATGTCAGTCTCGGGGCAACATGGAATTTATTTAAGCCACAAAATAAACCTCATTCCCTATTTAAGTAAAATGAACTATGCAAAATGCATTTGAAAGTCTCCAGCACGTTTTATAATTACCCATGTTATAATGAACATATCTCACCCCTTATGCACATTATCATGTCCGTCAAAAACTTTGGCTGGCTATTGGTTGGAATACTAGAACTAAAAGCATTGACATAACACACTCATGGCCATCAATCACTTTACTGAATACTTGCCGGCTAAGAAATAAATAATCATTACCTTACGATCCATCATTTTCAAATCCACATCATTTAAATATCACAACATCGATGTCTGTCAAAAAATAACGTGCACAATACACGGTAGTATTTACTGTACGAGAAGCATGAGGTGCAGGGAGTACATGCATTTCCTGAAAAACCCACACTACCAGATGTTTTGACAACATCATCGCTTTCCGTGAAGAGGGAGAAAATTATGGCCTGAGCGGCTTCAGCATGCGGTCTGTCCGAGACGATAACGTACGTAATACATAGCGCACGCGAGTATAAATTTTTTCTTTACTTGATGAAATTGAATTGGAATGATCAGGGAACTGAGTGAAATACTTCACACTGCATGCTAAAGAGAATAAACACCAATCCAAGTTAGCTAACATCATTCAACATGTTGGTTTCACAAATTCAAAGCGATGGAATCGGAATTTAAAAACATATTCATTAAATTCCTTATGATTACCATCCCTATAGTAGTAGCTTTGTGAGTATTTGCGGTGTGTTTCTATATTTGTGTGCGTTGTGAGTATTTGCAGCGCGTTTCTGTATTTGGGTGCATTGTGAGTATTTGCAGTGCGTTTCTTTATTTGGGTGTGTTGTGTGAATATTTGTAGTGCGTTTCTGTATTCCGGTGCATTGTGAGTATTTGCAGCACATGTGTTGTCAAACTGATGAAGCTGTTTTCTTTATTTGCAAGTGTTTTCCTCAGTTGCAGCGCATTGAGCTATCTCGGCCACCGAAGCAAGGAGACGCGAAAGAGGAATCAATTAATTTTTCGCGCATCTAAAACGCACCTCTCTCTGTGTGAGCGCACTTTGAGAGTGTGCGGATAACAGCGCGCATTCTCTTTCGCCTCTTCTTGCGCTTGAAAGGTTTAAAATTGCCTGAATGTGTAAATTGGTCAGACAAAACACGTGCAAATGATACATTTTCACTGATGTATGTCGAACAATTCAGTTAAAATGTTATAACCTCACTGTTTCTAAAACAAAATGTGCCTGATTGCACAATGAACAACATAATTAAAGTGAAAGCCCTATAAATCTTGCCCTGTCAGTCTTTTAATAGCCTTACAACGGGTCATTCATTTTTCGCAGAAGTCAGGATATTCAAATGGTGCAAGAGACCCTTTTAGTGGAAAGTGAATCAGGCCTTATTTTCATATAGAGGGGAGAGGTCACCGGCTGTGAAAAGAGAAAGCCACAGAAAAAGCATGAATCATCCTCATGCAATTGTGGTCTATGCACAATTGCAGCCATTGCTAATGAATTTCATCACAATAATGCATTTTCACCCTACATCGGGATTATCCTAATTCTAAAAGCTCAGAGGACTGACAGAAGATGAACAGAGAAAGCGAGCGAGTGAATTTAGGGAAGTATCTAGCTTGAGTTCAGAAGGAGGGGAAAGACAGCGTGGCAGAACAGACACTGAGACGAGTGTCGGCACACTTTTCCAATGTAATGGTTACCTATTCATTCAGCTATGCACCAGCAGTGTGAATGCCAGCATTCTGCACTAGAAATGTCTGTATTTGCCAGACAGAGGAAAAATATCAACCCAGAATTTAATGTGCTGTCTATCATATTTTACGTAATATGTTTGTGAATTTAGCTTCAACCCAATAGCACTTACAAGTAGTGGTTGACTGATATGAGTTTTATAATGGTGGAAGACTATAAATAGAGAACATGAAATGACTGACACTCTACAGAATTACCTGAATAAACAAATTATTTACATCAATTTGTTATTTTTGCTTATAGAACAAATGTAAAACAATATGTATTTAAGACTAAAAAATATGTAAATATAAAAAAAATATTAATTCTGAAAACGTAAAATTCCTAAATTACAATATTGTGCAATTAATTGGTCGGCCAATTAAAATATTTAAATCTTTAATGCTAAAAGATGGATTTAAAGGGATGTTTAGCCAAAAATTGAAAATGCTTTCATTATTTAGTCACTCTTATGTCATTCCAAAATGGAATGCTGTATTTTTTTTGTCCATGGAGCACAAAAGGAGAAAATTTGAAAAATCTTCACACACATGTTCTTTTCCATAAAACAAAAGCTCATAGGTGACCACATCTATCAAGCTCTAGGAATTACAACAAATACTATGCACGACCATCACAAGTCCTCAGAAGCAATATGCTGTTTTTGTGTAAAATTTCACTGTCACTGCAAATCTTGCCCTCAACTATAGCTTTAAAATATGGAGCCTTTCAATGGATTGCATCAGGTTGGATGCCAATTACATCATTTAACCACATTGGAGTCGAGAACTAGAGAAGGAAAGATTTTAAATAAGGATATTTGGATCCTGACTGTCACTATGAAGCTGCCTGATTATTTTCAAAAATGATCTTTTTATGTATCGCAGGAAAAATAACAACACGCCTGTTTTGGGTGAACTATTCCTTTAATATCGCTCTTTAAACATCTACACCAATAGCACATTTAAAGAAACAAGTCAGCCAACTGCATATGCCTTGTATGCAATATCAGACAAGGCACAACAAGCTGTTGACCAGACCCTCTGTGAGTTTGCAACCTGACAAAGAGAAGACAGATTATCATGTTGTCTGGCTCAGTCAATGGAGACAAAGCAAAGTCCTGGAGTCTCCCACAGTCACAACCACAGCTCAGCTGAAAACAGACACACAATTTCCATTCCTTCTGTTCAAGTCAAACTGACCTCCAGACTGACCTGAAAGTCACACACAGAAGAACTCATTCACCCTTCTGTCAAAGCCAAGAGCAGCCGTCTTTCTGTGCCACCCCCTCCAGTACACACACTGCCTCTCTAAAATCAACACTGGAGTCATACACGACAACAACATGACTAAAACCAGATATCAACATGGTAAATAAATCGGGTGTTTTAAAATAAAAAAAGGGAACCGGAGAGAGTTGAGGAGGGAAGACGGGGAGTGTGTGGCTCACCAGTAACCTCAGAGCTTCCTCTTCGAGCAGCAGTGTTTGTTGTCCCACATAGGCCTACCTCACACAAATTCACATCTGTGGAGTCACACTAAATCCATTAGTCATCATCATTGCCCCTAACCTGACCTCAATTCTAACCAGTTTTGCCACTGAATTTGAATGCTGTTGACTACTCCATTTAAGGAAAGTGTTCCATAACTGTCATTGTGCTAAATTATCTGAAAGTGAAAGATCTGAAATTACACTAATAATTTCACGTACAATTGCATTGTTGTTGTCAGTTCACACTTAGGGTTAGCAATTTCTAGCCTAGAAATCTAGACGCACCCTAGCGGCAGCAAAATTTATTTTGCAGCCAGGGTAGTCAACTCTCCGTTGACTTTCGGAGCTGTAAAAACCTAAATTGGGTCAGGCCAATCACGTCATGTATAGAGTAGGCGGGGCGGGCTTAACATAATGATGACAGAGTTGCGACGGTTCCCTGCTACTTGAAAACAAAGAATGGTGGCTGCTGCTGGCGAACAGTCTTTCGAATCGGCTTTGGCCGCGACTCTGGGGGACTTGGAGTTAAGTTTTTATTTGAGAAAAGAGCAAAGAACGGCACTTAAGTCATTCTTAAAAAAGGAAGATGTGTTCATAGTTTTGCTGGCCAGATTCAAAAGTTGAATCTATCAACTAACGTTAGCTCCGCTGTTGGGAAAACGCTCTGGTTGGTTGAAGCGATGTCCTATTGCGTGCAGAGGGAATTTGAAAGACAGCCGTTTATCCCGCCCCTCGGATTGAGCCGTGTCTATGGTGAGTTGCCAGACCTAACATCTTGATGTAGGTCTGGCTTGCCAGGCTAAGCAATTTCTATCCCTATCTCATAGTATTAGGGATGCACAGAAATTTCGGGCGCCGAAAATTATTGGCCAAACACGGCATTTTGGGTTTTTGCGCCGAAAGGGAAATACGGCCCAAAAAAAAAACAAAAAAAAAACATTTATATATAATTTTCATTTCGGTGCGTCCCTACTTAGTATAAAACTTCAAAGCTTGTCCATATAATTTGTGCTATGAAAATGAGAAAAATCCAAACTTATAATAAAAATATTACTAACAGATAGAACGATAAATAGACTGACAGACATACTAGAACGATAGATTAGAGCGAACGAACGAAAGAACGATAGATAGATAGAACGATAGATAGATAGAACGATAGATAGAACGATAGATAGAACGATAGATAGATAGAACGATAGATAGATAGATAGATAGAACGATAGATAGATAGATAGATAGCTAGATAGTCCAGTGAGTGTTTTAACATTTTATTACATGGATGTTTCAGAAAGTCATGAATTACAGACTATAGATCAGGGGTGCCCAACCCTGCTCCTGCCGATCGACTGTCCTGCACAGTTCATCTCCAACCCTAATCAAACACACCTGCCTTTAATTTTCAAGCGATCCTGAAGACGTTAATTGGTTGCTTCAGGTGTGTTTGATTAGGGTTGGAGATAAACTGTGCATAACAGTCGATCGGCAGGAGCAGGGTTGGTCACCCCTGCTAAAGACAAACTCAGACAGCCTTATATTAAAAGACATTTTCAGCAGTTAGCATGTCTCACTTTGGTTAGTGGCTCTCAGAATATCTGTGCTCTATTTGAATAAGCGAGTGGAGCAGGAAGTAGCGTAACCTCAGAGAAGCCTGTGAGTAGGTGATGATTTCCTGCTCTTGATCTGTTGCGCACATGTGCAGTCTTCCCTTTGCCACCCAGCTGGCCACTATTGTGTAGGGACTAGGGAGCATCAGGACCTCACAGATTGTATGTCACTGTTGAGTGTATTAAAACCAGCCTAACACCAACCTTTTACACTCAACCACAATCCAGAACAACCCACGCCCTCCACAGACCTTACACTGCATTCTTCATCTCTGAATAACCATGCCACATAGTGTGTTAAATAAACAAACTCTCAGCTGTGTTTAAAGTACAGAGAAAGTCTGTCTGAGTTTGAGTGTGACACATCCAGGTGAATGTTTTGAATGGTGTTTTGTGGGTATTTGCTTACTATTTACAAGAGATGTAAAAAAAAAATACCATAAGAGATGACACAGTAGTTTGGAGGTTTGCTTGACAGAGAAGAGATGCAACAGAGAAGCATACACACTAATTTCCTGTGTAAGCGCTCCTTTAAAAGGGGCAGGATGTATGTGGTCAAACTGTAGAGTGCCAAAATTTAACAACACAGGCGCTCATGTCAGGCACTGCACCCAAACTTCACGATCCACCTGACACACTTTTTTGAAAGTAGCTCAAGACACTGACAATGCACATGCTGCATAAGTGACAATTACCAGAGTAGATCGCAAATACTACATGTCAAGTCCTAAAGTTCAAGAGAGGTACAACAATAATGAAATCGAACATATTTCTGAATCTCTCACAGTGAAATTAACACCTGCCACTAGCCAAATGCAGGTCATTTTTGCACAGGTGACTTGCAAGACCTGTACGTTTTCAAGTTCTGGGCTGGGGTCTCAAGACTTTTGTCGAAATTGAGGTTCACTGACTTGAATGAAAACATTTGCACTTTTTTTTGGCATTGTTCGCTTTATTTTGGCATTGTTTAATTCGCTAATATTTGTTTAAAAGATTGTTGCTGTATTAAAAAAATACAACAAGGGTGTAAATGGAAAATCAGAAGATCCCAAACAGACTGGAGTTCACTTTCAACGCCAGCGACAATGTAAATGCGTAGAAAACCGTGAACTCTTTCCCCGCCATTGACAAAATTTTCCATCATTAATGCCGCAACACTTCTCCACCATTGACGGGATTTTCCAGCAATCCATGTTTTCACTGTTACACGGTAGAAGGCGATATTAAGCATCTTCTGAAAGAATACAGAATCTCCGGATCAAAAAAGAAGCAGCAGAAACAAGTGATGCTTACGCACATGTAATACATTGTCAAATATTAAACAGTATCAAAACTGCCAAACGTTGCTGAATGAAATGTCGACACATGAAGAAGTACAGGATTGTGAAGATTTGGGGGTGTTGACGGATTTGATCTACTCGATCTTTGTTTTGATCATCGTTCTGAATTTGATCCGGACACACAGTAGTCTTTGAAAAAAACTTGTTTTTTTATTCAAAATGTTACTTTTTTTATGAATCTTACCCACATTCAAGTGTTAATAAAAATGCATTAAGCTAGAACAAACCCTAATTTGACCAGACAAAAATGTGTGCAGTGAAAAATAATAATATTAATATTGTGAGAGTCAATATTTGTACACTTGAAGACATCAAACAGATTAACTAAAAGCCTCAAACTAAGCCTTTAAGGGGCAGTGCTGGTATGATTCCTGAACTTTGCCAAGCTAGAATGGAGGGATGCCTGAGGAAACCAGAAGCCAAATGAGAAGAAGATGAACAAGAACACATCCCAGTGGGATGCAAGCACAACAAAACGATTATTCCAGCTGACCAGCCATAATCTGTGATCTATAAATATGGAAAACAACAAGAAGATGAGATAATATACGAATCGATACAGATTTTTCTGCTCTTAACGACACAGATGGTAAGGTATGCACTTACATGCTCAAGTATGTAACCCCAGGCTCAAATGCCGCGTGCTGCTATCACCTCTATTTATTAACTCCATGTTAGTCACCAGGGGAATCCCACTGAGATGTCTTGACCTGATTCTCAACCACTTATGTTTACGCAGACCTCTATGGACAGAAAATGTTCTTAGCATGACTTTTTGACATAATTTGTAGTACTGGGCAACTAGTCAAATTTTATTTTCAATTACTGAAAATAATTGGCTTGGCTTCCAATGAATATGAAAACAAGATAACCAAGAAAATACAATTATTGTATTGTATTGCGCTTTCAATTGCAGTGGTGCACTTACGTCCCTCCCTAAATGTGAGTGTGTATATGTTTGTGTGTGTGTGTGTGTGTGTGTGTGTGTGTGTGTGTGTGTGTGTGTGTGTGTGTGTGTGTGTGTGTGTGTGTGTGTGTGTGTGTGTGTGTGTGTGTGTGTGTGTGTGTGTGTGTGTGTGTGTGTGTGTGTGTGTGTGTGTAGACTTCAGATGCAAAAGCCTCTAAGTGCCATCTGAAATTTTCTTCTAGAATGATCATTTTTATAAAGCTTGTATATTTAAGTTAAGTAATTTCACTTAAATGACAATTAATAGGTAATTTGCATTGCCATTTAAGTGAAATTATTGAACTTAAATATACGAGCTTGATAAAAATGATCATTCTAGAAGAAAATTTCAGATGGCACTTAGAGGCTTTTGCATCTGAACTCTTCATATATATTTCTTTTTTTCTTTCTTTCTTTCTTTCTTTCTTTTATTATTATTATTATGTATCTTTTTATTTATCTGTATTTCAGTTGAATTATATTTAATTATTGTATATCAATTATATTTAAAATAAAGGACAGATCAATACATGATGTGTCCTAAGTAGATGAGTAATCATTTTTAACCATGTTCTCAGAATTGAACAAAATAACAGGGATTATCAATTTTCCTTAATCAAGCAGCCCTATTTATTAGTAACATAAACGAGGCTGAGGATGTGGAAGTCTAGTTCTCTAACCTGGGATAAACATTATTTACATTTACATTTATTCATTTAGCTGACGCTTTTATCCAAAGCGACTTACAATTGCTATATATGTCAGAGGTCGCACGCCTCTGGAGCAACTAGGGGTTAAGTGTCTTGCTCAGGGACACATTGGTGTCTCACAGTGGATTCGAACCCGGGTCTCTCACACCAAAGGCATGTGTCTTATCCATTGCGCCACACCACCCAACATTATGTTTATGTATAAATCCCTATGCCAGCTTAATGTACAGAGAAAGCTATTAGTAAGCCATTTGTAGGTTGATTTCCCAAAAAACTGCTGTTTACCATGTTAATCAAAGAATACCTACCAGTGGAGACAACAACTTTGACTCAACCAATGGCACGAGTTTGGGGCGGGACTATCTGTTTGACTGACCAATGGCATACAGAGGGAGTGATACGAGAAACATGTTTGATAATATTTTTTTTTAATATTAGTAAATGATAGCCACATATGTGAAGCATTTTTTTTTTTTTTAATTAGTAATTTTATTTTGCTATTAATGGATCTAAATTATTGAATAAAAATGACATGTAGGCATACTCTCCATATAAAACTTGATATTATCAAGTAAAAATATGCATATCGCTGTTCTCAACAGCCACAAAGGCTTTGCATTTTCATCTGTAGGGATACTAATTCTCCAAATCCTTTTACCCATGACAAAATGTCCTGAGTACAATTGGATAGAACTACCACAGTGGTTATGATATAACAAGATTTACACTCCTCCATCACCACCATCTAGGGCACAGAGCACTGTACACTGATTTATTGCCAAATTTAATAACACTATCAAGGCAGAGGACGGTGTACTTTAGAGTAACACTAAAATACACAAAACAATAGGTAATTGAAATCACCAAATAACATTCAAATTACATAACGGGCCATCACATAGTTGCAGTTATTTGCTTTGATGGTCTTTAATCTCACCACTGGCTAAATATGCTATTCTCTGAATAACGTTACTTCAATATTACCGCTAATTCTTTATGGTTTGATCTGTAAACAGTATGAATGCGCAGTCCAGCTCTCAAAAATAATATTAGTAAAAAAAGCCTCAGTCTGGCCCAGATATCACAGACTGTTATATAACAGCTTAGCTTGGCACACAGAGGTGTTTGGCATTTTATTTACTAGTACGAGCCTGAACATTTAACTTTATCGCAGCCGCTTAAACTGTCTGTCTGTTATTAATATAGATGGGTGAAGTTTATGGTCATCCATATAAGCTTTCAAAACCAACTCAACAGTTAAACGTAACGAATATTTCACCACAGTCATCAATTCTGGCTAGCTAACAAGTGCTTGTATGAATGCTAGCAAACTGAAACTGGTAGGCTAAATAAGAGAACGTAATATATTAACCAAAAACATTTTTTTCTTTTCTCGATACTGTGTCGAACATGATATGACACTGAAAAGCAACAATGCAAAGCAATAATGGCTTTAGCAAGCTAACGTAGCCAACTAACGGCGCGCTCACTTCAGTGTAATTAAAATTAACGTTAGATGGTTTAACTGACAAATGAAACGACATAAACGGGTGACTGAAGTACTCAACGCATTAACAATTTAAGCAGTGTTAGAAAAGCCTGTTAAAAGGAGAATACCCGCTGGCTTTCACTGGTTAGCAGCGTTAGCCGCAGTTTTTGGTTATATGTAACGTTACAGTATCTGGGGGGGGAACAGAGACCCTTTTTGGGAATTAACTTTCGGAACGTTCAGAATGGCAGAATGTCTACCATCTAGGTAGGCAGCAGCTCACTATGTTTTAAACACAGCCTACAGTGTGTACCTCGGTATAGTGATGCATTTGGTGTTGATATTCTGGGTGGTGATGGCCTTCTCCAACTCCTCCAGCTGTCCTGTCTTCTTCAACTTCTTCACCAGACTCTTCACTGCCTTCTCACACCATTTCTCCTCCTGTCCGTTCTGCTCGCCCTTCTTCCAGCCCAGAAGTCTCTTTACAATCGGTGGCGTGAAAGGCAGTATAGACATCTTTAGTAAATCAACAACAGCTCTAAATATATTCCTTTTCAGGGGACTACAAGTCTCTATGCTTTTAAAGACGTGGCGTCGATGGACCTGTTAAATGGCCAGATCAAAAAGAAGAGAAAGGTTTGTTTATGCCCATTAGAGTCACTTTGCCGGATTATGAGAGATGTTCAGCCCCTCATGTCTGTGGAAAGTGAACAGCACACATGAATCCGGCGAGACGCAGCGCTGTCTGGACCCGCCCCTCCTCCTCCTCTTTACTTAGAGCTTTAGACTTTAGAGATTTTAAAAAGAAAAACATTAATATCCTATGTGTTTAACATTCATTCATTAGGAAAAATAAGATACAATATATTATTGTGTAAAAAATATTTCTATATTACATTACATTATAGTATATTAGTATATTAGTCAGTATTAACATATTAAGAGTATTTGCACATTATATAGGTTAATTATCTTTTAGAAATCTAGAGATTCTGGAAATAAAAACATTCATGTCAAAAACCCATATCCTATGTGCTTGACACATTTATTTATTTATTTATTTATTTATGGCAAAATGATATACATTTAGTGTCAGCTTTAAAATTAATATTTTTTATATTAAATTATCCGCAACCCTAGTATCTTGGAAATGAATGCACACTATATTATATTATATTATATTTAGTGCTGTCAAATCAATTAATCACGATTAATCGTATCTAACATAAACGTTTGTTTTTACATTCTGTCTGTCTGTCTGTCTGTCTGTCTGTCTATATATATATACTTATATATTTCTGTGTGTTTACACATTGTATATACACACATTTATACAAATATATATATAAACTATTTTTTGGTTATGCATTTACTTTTATTTGCAATATGCCTCACATTTAATACAATTTAATTAAATTCCATAAATATGCTATTTTAGGTTGTAACACAAATCAAACTGATGGGATGAGTGGATGCTGGAAAAAAAAAAGAGTTTTCTGAGACATCATTATTTTGACCTGAAGCTCTGGTTTAAGTTGTGTACAATGGTTCTGGACTCCAGACGGGGGTGGGAGGGAGGAGCAGTCCTGTGTGCACTTGCATACATATTCAGGCCTGTTGCAGCTTGTCCTCGGCAAGCACATACTGGGAATGTCCCGAATCAGTTCACGTTCATTCAAGAGGAAGGCTGTCAATTCATGCCAGCTGGAGGGAGTACAAGGGCTTTGATTCCATAGAAATCCATCTCTGTCTGACACTGTCCTCTGTGATACATTAATCAAGACATTTTAAAGATCACATCTATGTTTGGATGACTCAATTGGCCAAAACGGATAACAAAAATATGACCAATTTTATCACAGTCACTACTTAAATAACACCTGTTCTAAATAAATCAAATAACTTTAACTGAGAATCTCATAATTCTTTCAACATTCATAGTTTAAATATTAAGCAAGAGCAAGACCGAATTCCCTGAAAACACTGCCTTATCACCTAGTCCGAGTGAAACAAAAACAGGGTCTTTTTTAAAGCCATGTCCAATGAGATCAACGTGCTATCAGCATAGTAAAGAGAAATGGCATGTTGGTCGACCCGGCATGTGAAGTGTCGAAACATTCCCTATTTTACAACTCACAATGTAAGGTCCTAAAATAGAGGACACCTCTCAGGCTAACCCTTTGATCCCCCCCCCCCCAATAAAAGTGATTTAATTTCACCTTGAATGCATCCTGTGGAAATTGTTAAGGTGACTAGGGTGTGGGTATTTTGATCTGTTTGTGGGCTGTTATCCATACTGAATACCATCCCCCTCCTCCTGCACTTATGATATAAATAACTCTACCCAGAGGCCTAAACTGATAGTCGCCCCTTTCCTTTTATCTAATTTTATCTTACCATCAATGGACACCATGTAATAATTTCATGCTGTGCTCTGGCATGATATCATACCTCTTCAATCAGATCTAAAGAGAAACACTGAAGTCAATTAAAAATTATTCTCTCTGTTTTACAAGTATATCCACAAGATGTAAACAAGATTGTTAATAAGATATTAGTGTGGGGAAAGAAAATCCCTTACTAACCTTTTCTGTGCAAAGTTGTATCCAGTTTTACAGCTTCAACAACACAACACAACACAACACAAAACAACCATAAAAAGTGAACATCTTTAAATTACAGCTCAAGGAATACACAAGTTTTAATAGTAGGATTATTATTTTCATATAATACTATGTGCTGCAAAAACATTTCTAATCTTCTAATCCTCCAACCACATTTACTTACATTGTAAGTACCTCACCGTAAACCCCAATTTTGGCCTTTTTTAAAGAAAACAAGGGATGAGTCAAAAATATTTTTTTGAGGTAGGCCTAATCAGCATTATGCCACAAATGCTGTCGACTGAGCAAACCTGGTGTCATGATTACTGTCTTGTGGACTCTTATTTTGAAGTATAGTTTTGTTCCTGTGTTCTGACTTCCTGTGTTTAGTTCCTGTTTCCTTTGTTTCGTTACCTGCCTTATAAGTTTATATAGTTACCCTTGTCGGTTGGCATAGCAACTAATCACCTTCACCTGTTCCTTGTTAGCCCTTGTTATCTTGTGTTTGTTTTCCTGTCAGCCATCCTTGTCAGTTGTCTGAACTATACAAGTGTGAACACACCCTAGTCCTGGTCCACTTTATTACGTATGTTTCGCATCCAAAACATTGCTGTGTGCTGGGATAAATGTGCTTGTTGTATTGTGCGTAGCCTACGTATGATTGTCCGCTTGTTTGGTGCGCACCAGAGTTGGGATGGCAGCGTTCACACTTGTTCAAATGAACCGCACTAACAGAGCAATTGCACCAGGGTCTGTTTTAATCGAACCAAACGTGCCAAGTGTGCGCATACCAGGAGCACTTGATAATTACAGAGAGGTGTGTTGGATCTGCAAACTTTTGAATGGTAGTTTTATTGCATCTGAAAAGAACTCTAACATCAAGTTCATGTGTTTTTGGGGAGGGTGAGGAGGAGGAGGCAGCGTGTGCTGCCTGCCATGTGCTGTCTGCTTCAGCCCGCACAAGCCCAGCACCTGTTTCCACCCCAGGGACTTCACCGGGACAGCTGGAACAGAGTGTGGACAGAGTGTCAGTGTGTGTTGGGGGCAGATGGGCTGAGGCCGAGCAGGATGGGAGAATGGCAGAGTTTTAGGTCCATGGCCAGAGTGAAAGATAGCTGTAGACAAAAGGCAGAGTGGATGGCCGAATGAGTAATGACCGCAGACAATCCGATGGATAACAATGGTATTGTGCCGGACTCCACACTGGGTATATGGGAAGCAGTTCGGATTTGATGGGGAGTGGGAGGATCAGCTGGACTTTACACAATGGTGTGAATAGGAGGGGGCAAAGGATTATGGGGCTTTTGTGTAACCACAATAAAACTTAATAACACTGATGGAAACCTAAAAGTGATTGTGTGCTTTACTGCGAATGATTAGATTAGTTTAGGTTAGGTTTTTTTTGTGTGTGTGTGTGTGTGATTGACATCCATAGGTATATTTATATATCAATTAAGAGAAAATTGAGTTTCAAATATATCAAGGAAATGTGTACCTGTGCAAATGTGAAAAATACGGATATACAGGTTTTAATTACACAAATTCTGGATGGGTAAGAAGGGTGCCACCTAAGACTTATAACAGACATTAGTCGCACCAAACTAAATCTGGGGCAGCATCAGTTTTGTCTGAGCTGTCCCCCACCCACACCCCCATCACATATCATTCTCCTCTGACCCCATAATAAACCCCTCAGACACACTCCTCCATCATACACACCGCCCACCTAATAATCTGTAATCCCAAATACCATATATTTACTTATTTCCTCACAGATAAAAACTAAGCTTTCTGCTGTCTGACTTATCAACTAGCAATATACCCCAATGGGAACCTGATATTAATCAGTTTACTAATTTATTTATTTTTCCTTTCATTGCAACACCATTGACTATTGTCGGCATAACTCTTGTGTTCCATTTACAGTGATATTTTTGCTTAATGTGATTAATTAAAAGCACTGAATATGTTACCTACTTTGCAAACTTATAAATATATATAACATATAAAGATATTAAGAGCTTGAAACTCTAAGGACTAAAACTCAATTTATGTAAGTCATCCTGTTGCAAAGCGATATGTCTCCACCTATTGGCCAATTAAAACATTGCAATATTTTCTTATGTTAAACATATATTTTAAAAAATATTACATTCATTTTTTTTCAACAAGAAAATAAGCATAATATTTTAATCCCCTTAATGAGAATGCTGTCATTAAAATGTTTATGAATTGTTATTTAAATATATATTGTTTTTAAATGTAAATATTTCATTTGCATACTGTTCAAAAGTTTGGAGAGAGTACATCTTTTTTTTTTTTTCATTCAGCAAGGATGCATTCTTTTTTTTATCAAAGAATTCTGAAAAAAAGTAAAACAGTTTCCACAAAAATATGAATGCAGCACAACTGTTTTGAACATTGATAATAACAAAACACCAAATCAGAATATTAGAATAATTTCTGAATGATCATGTGACGGATGCTGAAAATTCAGCTTTGGCATCACAGGAATAAATAACATTTTAAAATAGATAAAACAAAACAAAAAACTATTTTTACTGTATTTTTGATTAAATACATAAGAGACTTCCTTCAAAAACATTTTTAAAAGGCTAACTAAATTTATAAAATGATTAATATGAATTTTTTATCACACTACACATAGGCCAGCATAAACTGCACAAAAAGATCATGACTTGCTTATAACTGTGAGCAGTTACTCATAAACCTTCATACATTAAACAGATATGAACCTACTTAAATAAGCTTTCACAATCAACCAATCGATACAACCTCAATCAGAGGCTTTTAACTCCGGAATGATTTTTTCAGTAATTAGCCAAACATAATCGTTAACTGAAGCCCTACAGACAGCTCAGCCTCCTTTGATTACGTGTCGAAAACTATTTTGAATTACGTTAATAGAAGGAAAATGTACCCTATAGATATACAGTACCCATGATCTAGGCCTACTTTCACACAGTGTTTCTAAAGATCAAGTGCTAAACCACATTTAATTCATGAGCCAGCGTGTCTCTCTCTGGGGACATTTTAAACTTAACACCACTATTCAGATGTTAATTGTCAATGATCATGCCTATCCATCTCCAGAACAGGCCCTTTCACACTGTAATATCCCAGGAGGAGTCGGAAAGGATAGGAATCGTGTTAATGCGTGCATCAGCTTATACGCTTTATGGTAAATGAGCGCATGACAGTGCGTTTACCTTCAGGCAAGACAAGACAAGTGATTAATGGGCGTCAATGACATTTAACATCGCCGAGCCATCGAAAAACACCAAACACCGTGATGCAATAAGACACGTATGCTGACACACACACATACATATATGCAAAATTACCCAACTAACCTAATCATTGTGAAATTACTTTGAGTGCAATCAACCCCACCTCATCCCCCTTTCGCCCCATGCTAGGAGCCACAGTTTCCATATGCATGAAATTGCCAATGTTAAAGTGGGTTATGAAATGGGGGTAATGCTGTGGATAATTCCACTGCACACCCAGTAATGCTTTTTTCCATTAAATTAGGGCCTGTCTCCTTACTGAAGTGGATGTGCCTTACAGCAAGACGCTTGTAAATTGCCATTTACGGATAATTAAGCATTCCTCATGAACATTAAAACATGCTTATTTTGGAGGGGCAGTGGCTGGGGACGTCTCCTCGTGTGGTGACTAATGTCTCTGTGGTGTGAACGGCAGAGCTTCTTCATGGCTCATAGTTGCCGGAGGGCTGTAATAACATTTTTTCCCCCCCTAAAACAACACGGATTGTGTAATTGTGTGTCCTGCGTTTGACTAACTATTCGATTATTGGCAAAGACAAGCCTGTCACCGCAGGTTTAGATTTGACTCTAAACGGCACAGCAAAACTAAACCATCATTTTTGCTTTGAGATAAATTCTACTTTAAGTTATGGAAACAACACATTTCTAAATGGTAATGTCGGTGCAAATAAATAAAAACACATTATAGACAAGTGTTAAAGAATCCCTTAAGCTATCACTACACTTTTACCCTCTCATTTTATATCTTTCATCAGCTTTTTTTCTGCCTCGCTGGCTTGGAGAGGTATTCGGATGCAGCAGTGCATCAATAATCATTATTTTCAAAAAAAAATTAATTGATATGTAAATTGGTCAGCCACAATAAGACATTACAGCAGTTGATTGCTATACAAAAGAGCCACGAATGCATTGTTCCCCTAATCTGATTGATTTCCAAAGCTTCAGGCAATGTAATAAAAATACTATGGCAATAAAAAGACCAATACTATTTTATGGTTTAATAAACACAATGGATGTAAATTGCTTTGCTTTCATCCTATTGCATATTGAAATGGGTTTGGGTGTCTATAAAGTATACCAGACTAATTCTGTCTTGCTCTGCTGGTAGGCTAGTAGTGATGGGTTTAATCTAGTCTCTGAATCAATAATATCTCCTCTTTGGTTAACTGAGAAGTTATTTACAAAGCGAGTAGCTTTGAAAATATAGATTTTCTAAGCTTATTTAATTTTTACATCCACTTTCTTCTTTTAATGCTGCCCGAGGAGCCGCTCTCGGAGTACATTAATTGACTTTTTATGAGCGCATTTGTTCCTCTTCCCCGCTGAAAGGGAGGGCGATGACCTTTCGATGCTCTGCCCACCACAGTTATCCTCTTTACGCTGCTTTATGGGCGGTTTGCCGTTGCCTTCATCTCCCTCCTCTGGCAGAGCAATGAGCAGTCAATGGTATTTCCTGACATGATATGTGCCTGCGAGCGTGTAGTTACATGAGAGCCTGTGTGTGTGAGAGCATATGTGTTTGCATGTAGGGGTCAGAGGTTGAACTACGGTGCCTGGAGGAAAGCAGCTCGAGGTTGAGAGCACTTTAACTGGTTATTGCAACTCTACTGTTTATTTTAGCAAGAGACCTGTAAAACTCGGCTGGTTTGGTCAATGATGTATGTGGATATAGCGATGTGGCGTTAGATTTTGCGACAGGGGGAGAAGTTGAGGAGGAGAAATGGATTTTTCATTCTCCATTTCTAACTGTTTTCCTGTTTGTTAGATTTTGCATAAACGTTAGAACGAGCTCGTGTGTGAGCTTGTTCTGTCTCATTACACACAGACTGCATAGCTGTGATGGTTGTATGCTCTCGGTTCCATATGTAAACCATTTTCCCCCTTCCCAAAAGCCTGGCCTCATTAGCGCAGCCTTTATGACACAGCTCTACCTAAATGCCACAGATTTTTCCATTCCCGTGCTCAACCCAAATACACACTGGCAAACCAAAAACTCACAATGCTTAGCAAGACAGAGGCATGAAATTCAAATACACATTGTGTATGAACAACATGAATGGTCAATATCGCTTTACACTGTCAGTGTATACATATTTATAATTAATATTATATATATTTTGTAGTATATATGAAGAGTTCAGATGCAAAAGCCATCTGAAATTTTCTTCTAGAATGATCATTTTTATCAAGCTCGTATATTTAAGTATATTTAAGTTAAGCAATGCAAATTACCTATTAATTACTTAACTTAAATATACAAGCTTGATAAAAATGATCATTCTATAAGAAAATTTCAGATGGCACTTAGAGGCTTTTGCATATATGCACACACACTGCCGTTCAAAAGTTTGGGGTCTGTAAGATTAACAGATCTTATGTCCATTAAAGCTGCATTTGTTTGATAAAAAAAGACATATTGTGGAATATTAACATTTAAAATATAACTGTATTCTATTGGAATACATAATAAATTGTCATTTTTTCCTGTGATTGCTGAATTTTCAGCATCATTACTCCAGCCTTCAGTGTCACATGATCCTTCAGAAATCATTCTAACAATCTGATTTGAAACATTTCTTACCATGGTAAAAAAGTTACTTAATATTTCTGTGGGAACTGTAATACCTTTTCGATTATTCTTTGACAAATTTCAAAAGAACAGCATTTATTTGGATATAAATCTTTTGTAACATTATAAATGTCTTTCCTGTCACTCTCTGTCTATTTAATGTGTCCTTACTGAGTAAAATGATTAATTCCTTAAAAAATAGTGGAATGTCACCTATTCAGTAGAAATTATAATGGTTCTGCATTACATGGAAACAAAGTAAAGATATTACTTCCATAAAAAGGGACTACATGAACTGTGCTAAACCACCAGAAGGTGGGGATAAAATCTCCTTTTAAAGCAGGATTTCTACAAGTGTGCCTTCAAAAGAGGGAGCTATGGTACTCTGGTAACATGTGTCAGTAACGAAACGTCCCCAATGCGATGTGTGTTTGCCACTGACTTATAACAAACACAAGACAGAGTGCCACCTCAGCACTCTTCGCTGTTCTGAGTTTCTACATCTCTTTTTATCTTTAAAATGAAAAATGTACACTTAATGTACATATGCATCCCATTTCAAAACTGCATGATGGTTAGTCCTTCAAAAACCCACAAATGAGCAATTGAGAAACAAGAGCCCTGTAGACAGCTAAGAGAACAAAGGAAAGAGTGAGAGAAAAATACAAATCTCTTTGCAAATTATGTGAGGGCAAGTTTTGTTTAAGGTTTCAGCTGGTTTAAGCATTCCACTAGTTTCTTTTGAACAAGGAGATGGCATTTCAGCGCTTGTTTTTCCTCTCTGAGAGTAAGACTTGAACTGAATGTAGACCATTTTGAGAGACTTATCCGCTTTCTTCCTCCAACCGCCCTTGAACTCCACACATATGTTTCTGATAGACCTTAGCACTCCACAGCACTCCTACTCAGCCGCTCATTCAGAAAGAAATGGGGGGGAGAGGGAGAGAGAGAGGAAAGAGGGGAGGTGAAAAAAGTTTCCACTGAAACACTAAACAGTTTATTTTCTCTCTGCCGTTCTCTGGGGCATGCTTTAAAGACTGCTCAATCACACGCTGATGTGCTCTCTCGGTCACACCGAGAAACAAACCAATGATTTAACTCTCCTCAAGGTCTCTCCATTCACATTTTGTTCCTCTCCTCCATCTTATTTTCATTTTTGCAGCTGAGCTCGGGAACAGTCTGAGTGCAATTGCTTATTAATTTAACATAAATGCATAAATGCAAAAATCTATCTTTTTAATCAGCAGCACATTTTTTACATGCATTTGTGCATTGTACCACAGAGAAATATGTCAAAAACAGCTTAAAAATAATTTGTATACACTGAGTACAGGTATGAATTTGTAAAATATACAGTTTTGTTAACACATGTATTATTTAAAATAGTAAGAAAACCTCCATACACACACACACACACATAGCGCAACTTTATTAGGTACACCTGTTTAACTGCTTGTTAACGCAAATATCTAGCCAATCACATGGCAGCAACCCAATGCATTTAGGCATGTAGACGTTGTCATGATGATCTGTTGAAGTTCAAACTGAGCATCAGAAATGGGAAGAAAAGTGATTTAAGTGACTTTAAACGTGGAATGGTTGTTGGTGGCAGACTGGCTGGTCTGAGTATTTCAGAAACTGCTGATCTACTGGGTTTTTCACACAAAACCATCTCTAGGGTTTACAGAGAATGGGCCGAAAAAGAGAAAACATCCAGTGAGTGGCAGTTCTGTGGGTGAAAATGCCTTGTTGATGCCAGAGGTCAGAGGAGAATGACCAGACTGGTCGAGCTGACAAAAAGGCAACAGTGAAACCGAGGTCTGAAAAATAGCATCTCTGAACGTACAACACTTCAAACCTTGAAGCAGATGGGCTACAGCAGCAGAAGAACACACCGGGTGCCAATCCTGTCAGATAAGAACAGGAAACTGAGGCTACAATTCGCACAGGCTCACCACAACAGGAAAATAGAAGATTGGAAAAAAACGTAGCCTGGTCTAATGAGTCTCGATTCTGCTGCGACATTCAGATAGTAGGGTCAGAATTTGGCGTAAACAACATGAAAGCATGGATCCATCCTGCCTTGTATCAACGGTTCAGGCTGCTGATGGTGTAATGGTGTGAAGGATATTTTCTTGGCTCACTTTGGGTCCCTTAGTACCAATTGAACATCATTTAAACGCCACAGTCTACCTGAGTTTTGTTGCTGACCATGTCCATCCCTTTATGACCACAGTGTACCCATCTTCTGATGGCTACTTCCAGCTGGATAATGTGACATGTCACAAAGCTCAGATCATCTCAAACTGGTTTCTTGAACATGACAATGAGTTCACTATACTCAAATGGCCTCCACAGGCGCCAGATCTCAATCCAACAGAGCAGCTTTGGGATGTGGTGGAACAGGAGATTCACATCATGGATGTGGAGCCGACAAATCTCAATATGCACAATATGCACCAAAATCTCTGAGGAATGTTTTCAGAACCTTGTTGAATCTGTGCCACGAAGAATTAAGGCAGTTCTGAAAGCAAAAGGGGGACCAAGACCAACCCAGTACTAGGTGTATCTTCTACCTAATAAAGTGGCTAGTAAGTGTATATGAAATATACACTTAATCTATCTAAAATCTAATCTAAAAAATAAGATTATATTTGTGTTATTTTTAAATGATAAAACAAAACAAACAAAAAAATACATTCATTTCACTTGTTATATTTATTCATTTATATTAAAAAGAATAATGTAGAATAACTTTTCACTGGCAAGTGTATTATAATAAAACTTGAATGTGTACAGGAAGATGTGTGGCATCACATATTTTACCAATGTTTTATGTACATGCACTCAGAGAAGCTGAATGCTTTCACACATAAATGTGCCAGAAGCTGCAGCACTGGCATGCTTACACCACACACGCCAACAGCGCTAGTATCTTATACACAAAGTAATTCTTCATGCTTAATTTCCCTTTATCGTCTATAAATCACTACAAGACCTGTGCAGACAGATAGGGAAGTGTAAACACCTGTTGTGGTGTATGTCAGAATTCAAACAGGCAGGAGAGGTGCATGTGTGTGAGCCGGGGAAGGTAGGGCATGATAAAGGGGGGTGTGGGCGGCAGATGGGTCAAATTAAAACCAGCCGAGACATCTTTGCTAGCAGGCTCAGCTGGAATAACTCTCTCTAAAAAGTTACTCTTTCTATCCTGAGTGTGAGCAGATTTGCCTGCATGTCCCAAAAGCCAGGAGGGCAAATCCTGTCTACCTTGTTCAACTCCTTAACACTGCGGCTCAGGAGCCATGCTGATTTTACTGACATCTATGGAGAAAGAAATACACTGACTTAGTCTTGACTATCAGCACTTCAGTTGATCCAAACGGTATGTGCCTCCCTCTTAAATAATACATCAATTATGAGCTGTCACTGGAGTTCTATAAGTTTCAATAGCTTGTCTCTTATGGCTCAGATTACAGTAAACATTATTTTGGCCTAAAAAGAAGTTTGAATAAGTGTTTTTATGCAATTTCATGACAATTGGCTCTGGCTTTCACAAATGTTCTCGTCCCGGTTATATAATAACATTTTGTGATCATCCTGCAGATTCATTTCGGCATTGATAATGTTGACATGAACAGCTCTGCGTAAAACATCACGGATTACCATCTCGTAATTAGGGTTATGACATGGCGTGAACGCAACATGAGCACGATTAGATAGATAGATTGATTGATCTGGGTGCATATAGCTCATTCTGGACAACCATTGACAAACTATAGACAAATTTATCTACAGACATCAAAATGATAAAACCAACATGTAGTTTGCTAGATACAGTGGTAATATTGTGAGCTATGGCACTCTGCTATACATTTGGTACTTAGAGGCAGTTTTGAAGAGACTTTTAACACTCAATTGATCTAAAAGACCTGTTTACCTAACCTATCTTTTGAACACATATCACCTACATCTGTAGAAAGATCCAAATTGACAGATTTCAGGACATTTTTATTATTATTATTAATGAAAAAAAAAAACTACCAGTTCCTCATGACATTTATTTAAAAGTATAATTTTTCCCTTTTCATTATAATTTCCACCATAAAAATACCAGTAACAGGCTGCAACATGGGGAAAGCGGACAGCTTCATGTTTCACTTGAGTAAATGTCTTTATAAATACTAGAGAATTCCTAAGACTGGGGTTATTGTCACTAAAAAACAAAAAAAGAAAGAAAAAAACAGTGTTGTTTTATAAATATTTCTGTCAGATTATATGAGAGAGATAATGGGGACATGTTGACGCTGCTTGGTCATTTACTAGTCGCACTGCTCAATGATCCAAAACATAATAAATCTAACATTTCAAATATGCTAAATGCAAAGCTGTTTATGTCATTGTGTATTAGTATGTGTGTGTGTTTGTGGGTGTGTATGTCTATGTTATGGCCCGCAGGCTGGTTTAGCTGACCTCAGTGAAAGCGAGCCTCATGACAGAAGGTCTGGCATTGTCTCTGTGCCCAGGCTGCTGTGGAGCCAGCCGGTCTGCCGGCCGCCAGCTTTGCTTGCTTATAACTGCTGAGAACATCCGATCCCCTTGGGGAGGCCAGAGAGAGAGAGAGAGAGAGAGAGAGAGAGAGAGAGAGAGAGAGAGAAAGAGAGAGAGACAGAGAGAGAGAGAGAGAGAGAGAGCGAGAGAGAGAGAAAGAGAGAGAGACAGAGAGAGAGAGAGAGAGAGAGAGAGAGAGAGGACTCTATAGCACTCTACATTCTTTCTTCAGCCATTATCTCTTCTGTTTAGAAAAGCAACATACATTATCCACAGTGACAGTCATGTATGTGTTTATGTGTGTAATTATTTGAATAGAAGTGGAGAGAAAATCTCTATTACTAAAAATAATAATAGAGAAATATATATTTTTTAAAGATCCCCTTTGTCATTACTTACACTTGCACCAACACACCATATATCATTTTTGATATTTTTTTATAGTGGGTGCAGGACACTATAGTTCATTTATGTTGAATAGCTAGGTCAGGATTGCAAGGTGTCTGAATAAATTTTAGTTTGACTGTAACCAAAGGTATATATGATAATCCTGTTCAAGGTCCTGTTCAACAGGTCCTGTTCAACACGCTCCAAATGGGATTCGAACCATGGTCTCCGGTGTGGGAGGCAGGCGCTCTAACAAGGAGGCTAAAGACCACAGCCTCTAGAACGCCTTTTGAGATCAGGGGAGTGAGGTTTACACGCACAGCTCTTACTGGCCTACGGCAGTTACACTCACCCCCCCCTAAACCTCACTTCCACCCGGGTCACGGCACCAAATGTAACTGTTCGGAGGTGGGTGCTCTAACAACTAGGCTGAAGACCGCAACTTCTAGCGTCAGTAGCAAGAGAGCCTCTTGAGATCAGGGGAGTGACGTTTACATGCACAGCTCTTACTGGCCTACGACAGTTACACTCACCCCCTTAAACCTCACTCCCATCCGGATCATGGCACCAAATGTAACCGGTTCTGCTAAACCCACTCCAAACAAGATTCAAACCTTGATCTCTGGCGTGGGAGGTGGGGGGTCTTACAAGGAGGCTAAAGACCGCAGCCTTTAGCGCCAGTCGCTAGAGCGCCTCTTGAGATCAGGGGAGTGAGGTTTACTCGCACAGCTCTAACTGGCCTATGACAAATACACATACTAAAAGCTGCCAGTAAGATTTGGGTAGCTGTTATTTGACAGTACATTTGACAGTTATAGGGGGCCCCCTTGTGGCCTGACAGGGAAGGAAGAATGTATTGTAATTCAGATGTGACATCATGAAATGCACCTACAAAAAAAGGGAACAGTTAATTTGCATAGTTTATTGTTAAAATGTTTTGCATGTAGTTAACATTCTAATTGAATATGTTCAAATTTGTTGAAGAGAGTATCCCGACCAACCCAGCATAACAATATCAGCTCAACCAATGGCGTGAGTTTGAGGAGGAGCTATCTTGTATGTCTGACCAATGGAAGACATCATGCCATTTCAGGAAACCTGAATTTTTTTTGTGCAATTTCTCTTTTAGACAGTAGTGCCACGGAAATTACACATTACATTATACTGTCAGTGTGAATCTCATCTTTAGTTGGAGGGCTCTCTACAAGAGCCTCGTTCAGTTACGCTAAATCATCTATCACAGGACAGCCGAGTAGCCCCACACTCTGACAGAAACCAATGAGCTCTAATCGTGACCAGACGCCCCTGTTAGAGCATGAAGCGCTCCACACAGTTTTGCTACTCAGTGTGCAGTTGTCAGCAACTGAGGCGCTTCCAGGACAGTAAAGAGCACATCTTTCATCCAGCCCCATGCCTCATAAAAAAACCTTCTTAAACAGACCAACATGAATAAAAGTATTTACAAAAAAGTGGAAGGGCATACAAAAAAAAATCCCATCCAAAATGGAAAATGTTGTATTTGTCATTACATAACCTTTGGAAGAAGGTACCTTTTTTCAGCTGTATGTTCTAGAAATAGTAAGTGGACTCATTCTTGGAGTTAAGGTTGCTATACTGAGCAGTGGAAAGTAAACATACGGAGAGATGAGAGACCTCTACGATCTCTATGGGAAAGGACAACCGAAGTAGTGCCACTTCTCTGAGCGCATGGAAAAGGCTTCGGCCAAGTGGAGAAGAGGGACACGTGTCCTTCAGTGCGGGACCTGAGGGGGGAGAATTTGGAAAGAGAGATGAGAAGGAAGTGGGAAGTACAAGGGGAAAGAGAGACAACATGACCTTACATGAACTCAGGTAAATGTGGATGATAAACAAGGCACCACAGCTTATTTCTGTGTCTATTTGTTTAGCATTTCTTTGTTTAGAGCACTGTATATGGAAAAAGAAGTGCAGAGCTGCGGAAATGTTGTTCTGTTGAATAAATGAGCAGTAGATGTTAATTTAAGAAGACGAATGGGAGACAAGAGCCCCTTGTGAAGTAGTTTGACTTTTAAAGGTGAGGGTTTTTCCATATCTATTCAATGTTTTCCCATATTTGTAACCAGCCAGATCAGGAGAGAATATCAAATGAAATCTGTCATATGCTCGGCAGACCAGCAGGGTCTGTTCAGGGTAAGTCCTTATTGTAAGAACATGATTCCACTGCCAGACATGGCCCCAAACAGAGCCGCACATCTGGGGTATCAGCTGGCCAGCAGCCCCCTAAAACTCTTGCCTGCTTCCCCTTCATGCTCAGTCAGTTGTAATGCCTTTGGATCTATAGCTCACAACAGAGGTCAGTGCAGGGCTCAGTGACTGATGGCTACTATCCATATCAAAGCGAGTTTTAAAGCTCTTCCTTGCCAACAACACACGGCACTCAATCAAACCAAACTTACACTTGGGCTGGTTTAGACTGTCGCTTTATTTCTATGAACCTATAATGTTACATAGATTTTTTTGGAAGTCAACATGAAATCAAAGTTGAGTCTATTTACTGTCTAACTGCATGCTTCTGGTCCTATTCTTAGTGATCCATCAATGAACAGTGTACAAAATAGTTTGTCTTTATAATTTTTAAGCAAATGTAGTAAATTGTTCTAACTATGAAACAACTATAAAACACATTAAATAGGCATTAACTAATATTAAATAGAGTAACATTATTGTAAAGTGTTACCAATATCCTGTTTCACTCTGAAATACATTACGGATGTTAAATGGGTTGTGAATGGCAATGCACGTTAACTGTAAATTTCAGTATTACAGTAGTGGCCAAAAGTGATGTCCAGACTAGGAAAATTGACATCTTTATCGAAATTTTATCAAACATTTGTTAAAGATTTTGTAAGCATATTGCGTAGTCGATTGATTTATTTGTAATAAATTGTGCGGACTTAATTGTTGGCCAGGCTGTCATAAAACAGATGCAAAAAACAAAAGAGAGAACCAACAAAATATTAATAACTGATTATGTTGTATATTAAACATATACTTTTTCCTGTGAGCTTTTTTCTATGCATTTTTTATTACAGTAAAATAAAACCTGTAGCTATAGTTTGCCTTTTTTGCCAAATAATTTTGTCAGATAAATATCTTAAAGGTGACATTATTCCCCTTTTCACAAAATGTAATATAAATCTATGATGTCCCCTGTGAAATTTCAGCTCAAAATACCCCCCCAAAATGTGTCCCATTTGGCACTATGATTCGCAATGTGGCTTCAGTGAGTCTGTGCACTAACATTTGCATTTGGAGCATGTGTCCCAAATGGAACCAAGCCCTCGCAATCTTTCTCTAAGTCCACATTTTCGTGACGTGATGCTGCTTTGACTGTTGGGTAGAAGTTTGCCGCGGAGCTCGCGGGCTAATTTTTTATATTTTCTCCAACAGCCCAAGCATACATACAGGCCTATAGAATAGTGCATAGAACAAATTCATAAGGGGAAAAAACTGTAAATAATAAATAATAGATCCATTGCGGATTACATCTGAGTGAATGAAACGGAGGGAAGTTAGAAGGGCATAAAACATTTACTTAAAACGGAAATGGGTTCCTAAATGGAACCCTAAGCCCCTGTGATCTTCCTCTGGGTCCACACTTTAGTGTCGTAATGCCGCTTTGACTGTCGGGTAGAAGTTTGTCAGGTAGAAACTTGCGGGCTCGGCAAAAGTATGCATCAAGAGCGCATATCGGCCACAAAGCACCCTTCTGAAACCTAAAATGCCAAATGAGACACCCTAGTCCAGGGTTCACCAATCTCGGTCCTGGAGGGCCGCTGTCCTGCAGAGTTTAGCTCCAACCAGCTCCAACACACCTGTTTGAAAGTTTCTAGTATGCCTAGTGAGACCTTGATTAGCTGGTTCAGGTGTGTTTAATTGGGGTTGGAGCTAAACTCTGCAGGACATCGGCCCTCCAGGACCGAGATTGGTGAACCCTGCCCTAGTCCCTAGTGGACTTATTGTGGACCATTGTAAATTCACAAGACCGCAAGTGCACATGAAGTGTGCCATTTGGGACAGGCCAGGGCTTTAGATGTTCGAGATATGCACTGTGAAGCACTTCAAAGCAGACTTGCTGTTGTCATTGTACATCATCACTGTCTTCCATCAATGTTTTTTTGTCAGAGCTGATGAAAATATTTCATCTGCAACATTGAAAATGAGAAGCACCTTGAGCGATGGATTCAGCATACATTGTCTATGCTATCAGGATGTTTATGAGGATATCTGTCAACACAGTCATATTCCTTAGGCTACATTCAGGCTGATGAAACATGTCTTCTTTGAGAGCAACTCAACACGTTTTTGGTCTCTTGATCATTAGTGTTACAGATATATTGAATTCATGTAAGTCTTTTAAAGGTATCTGTTAAATGTTTGCGATGCAAAAAATGTAATGATGAATAACCAACCAACATGCATTAAGCAGGGCTTCAGGCAGAAAATATGGCAAGGACCAATAATGAAAATGAAAAAAAGAAAAAACTTCTCTTACAGTCCATTAAACATTATTATTAATCAATCTTATATGTACAACAATAATATTAAATAATATTATTAATAATAATATAAAATAATGGTATACCAGTTATGTACAGTATGAACAACGAATCACGGACATAACGTTGTCACAATCACGTTTAGTTTCATTTTCATGGACTTTTAGTTTGTTTCTCTTCAGTTACCTGTTTCCTTCCCGCTAGTCATTAGTTGTCATAGACTCTCATTCAATCATCACAACTGTTCATTATTTTGTCATCATCACTGTGTATTTAAGTTCCTCTTTGTGCTCTATTCAGTTGTCCGGTATTGTCGTGTGTTTGCGTCTACCCGCTGTTACGTTGCCTGCTCTTTATCTGTGGATTACCTGAGTTTGTTTTTTTGGATCTTTTTTTTTTTTTTGCATCTTTATCATCATCCTCTGGACTAAGCGTGACAAATGTATACATCACAGTTCGGTTCCATGTTTCTTGACTTGAATTTCTAAAACTTGACTTGACTATTTCAAATAAGACATAACCAAGATTAACCTAGAATCCGAGAAAAAACGAGTCGGTTATGGAACAATTCACTGACTGAGCAAGTTTGATTCAACCAGTTGTGAATCCTTTTGAAAAACTGCATCAGGAGTCAAATTCACAGTATAAAAGTAGGCAAAAAGTACATTAATGACATACTACTTCCAGTGAGATTGTACACATCCATGGATAATTTACTGTCCCATGATGCCATAGGAGAGGAGTTGTGAATGGTAGTGTGATATTAGAGACACAACTAACGCTGGTAGGTCACATGACAATAACAAGATGCCGAATGTATGTCCGGATTACATTCATAATACACACATTACTCTACAGAAGTACAAAGTTTTTTAATGGCTGTGAAGTACATACCTTTCAATTACCTACTCAGAGAGTATGCGATTTCAGATACAGCCATTGTTCTTCGAGTTGGACATCAATTCTCGTGTTGTTTCGTTGGATGATATCTGGTGAAACAGCATTTGGAAGCACACAAAGGTTTCTCGATTACATTTAAAAGCTTTTTATAGCATTTGTGTCCATTTTAGTTGCATCTTTGGTTTTGTCTAACAATTATATACTATAATTTGAGATTTATAAGGCTTTAGTTGGAAATGAAGGTGCTGGGAAAGTTGAAATTTTTTTTTAATTGAATTGAACTTTGAATGGAAATTTGACTTCAGAGACAAGACCAAAAGGGAAACAAAACTCTTATTGCTCTTTTTCCTAGAACCATGGTGAAATACAGCTGACGTGACATGAGATTGTTCATTTTAATTACAGACAATAAATAATACAAAGGAGGAGCTACTCTGAACATGTTTTTGGGAGGAAGGTAAACCTCTTATTCTGTTCTCATCACACAGGTGCTGCACACCCCGAGGAGCTTTGAAGAAATAAGGATGTTGCTTTCGCTCCTTTTGTGTCTGTATAGCACACAAAAACATCCTTACACCGAGTTTTGTTTAGCGGTTGTGCAAAGTACAAAACAACACAAACCACATCCTCGGGCAACGCCTGGCAGTTGAGCAGCTTTTTACTTTTCAGCAACACAGGTCTCACTTAATCAGTCGTGCTGAAGTATGCTTTTCATCTCTAATATACCAGGGCACCGTTTAACCACTGTGAAAACCCTCCTCTCTTCATCCAAATGCCTTTGGGAGACTACAGCTATTTTCATGCTGTTAGAAGTCATGGTCTTGTAAATAACAAAGTGCTGGGGTGGTTTAAGAAAAAGGAGACCTTTGTTACCCACCTCTTGTCTGCCCCGACAAAGTGAAATTAAGTTATTCAGTTTCAAACCTGTGCCTGAACCAGACAGAGAGAGAAAAATCTCTTTTGTGCTCCACAGAAGAACCTCTCTCCATCCTGGTCTCTTTTTTTTTCTTCCTCGCATCTCCCTTTCACGCAGAACAAGGGTTGACAAGCTCTTGTCGTCCCTGGCTGGTTCTAGAAAGATCCAACAAAAGCCCCCTTGTTCCTGACTTACTCCTGTCAGACAGTGCACTTTGATATTAAAAACTCTGGAGCGAGGGAGGGCGAGTGGGGAGTGACGGAGGGAGTGAAAAGATGAAAAGGATGAAAACAAACTCCTACTGTCTCCTAAGCGGGTGTCTGTAGGTGTAACCCCATAATGGACTCACAAATATTTGTCCAGTCAAAACAAAATAAAAATGGCTCTTTGACATTTTATAAAGTGGGCTTAGTCAGCTGCGACCTATATGTCCCTCTGCTCCGTCTCCTCATAGCAAACACCTTCTGAAACCTGCAACACTGATGCCATTGACACATACAGTACAGTACACCCTGACATCTACACGGTCGGCGCTAAAATTACACTGCAGCAAAATGTAACATTGTAACTGTGTAAATGAGGTGGCACAATATTCTGAAAGAAGCTAAGGCTAAATATAATAGTCTTAAAAAGTGTGCCATCTAAATGCAACATGTGCTTAAAGGGATAGTTCGTCCAAAAATTGTGCCATCATTTACTCATCCTCAAGTTGTTCCAAACCTGTATGAATTTCTTTCTTCTGCTGAACACAAAAGAAGATATTTTGAAGAATGTGGGTAACCAAACAGTTGATGGACCCCATTGACTTCCATAGTATTTCCCCCCATCCTATAGATTGGGGCCCATCAACTGTTCACACAGGACTTGTTCTTGTGTTCAAAAACAGCTAGAACAGGTATCATGAGACAAACTTTAAAGAGGCAGTTTATATACACATTTTGTACTTTGTGTTTTTATATACTGTATAAATGGCATCAAACATCTAATTGTTTTAGTATCTGAAGGCAATGTTTTTAAAATGCCAAGTGAAGTCACATCTCAAGACACCTGTGCCCTGTTCCATTAATTTTAGCATTTTATGCATGCAAAAACCATTATCAAAGACATCCTTGCATGTTGACATAGATCGTCCAATGGTTCTCAACCTTTTTGACTCAATGGTCCTCCATTGTCCAACACAAATATTCGTAGGCCCCTCCATATTTCTCCAAGATATTTCTTGTGGTATTTCTACTGTAATTATGACAATGATGCTTGCTTTCAAACTTTTTAATTAACAGAACCTGGGACTGTTGATATATTAATTTGTATAATTAATTGTGATTACAGAAAATTCTAAATTCTCATTCTGTATGTTCTTCAAGAAACAATTGTCATTGAGGGCAAAACAATTTTGTGTGTGTGTTGAACACATGAACATGTCCTGTAACAGTTGGATCAACTTAAAAAAATTACTTCAATTGGTAACACCTAAAGAATTTACGTTTTACGTGATAATTTAAGTTGAGAAAACTTAATTTCTTTAGGTGTTACCAATTGAAGTAATTTTTTTAAGTTGATCCAACTGTTCACTTTTTACAGTGCTGAAGAGTTTGGCTTTGCTGATCAGAAACATAATTTTAGTACATTTTAAGTGAATTGTGAAGTAATAACCTCAGTATTGAATATCAAGCATTATGAGCAATTGGCTAAGAACAATTTTCACTTCAAATTAAATGCAATCAATTTACTTCTCCAAACCAACTGGTTTGACACGACATGGGCTTCACATGACAGTCACGTTCTAGATGCTGGACTACCTGTTGCACAGTTGACTGGTTGTGTGAACAGCAGAGAAGCGTGTTAGGAAGACAGGCTGCACACTTTCCAAACAGCAGCAGCAAGCCCGAGCATGCAGGACTCTCAGGAAGAATGCAGAGGCCCGCTTGTCTCCCTCGCTCTTCTCAGGCGCCTGCTATTATACTGACGCTGGAGTAGCCTCTGGGCAGTTATTACTGCATTTATATTAATAATCTTGCTTCATTTTGTTCATACAAGCAGAAGAAAACACAGACATAAGGGGAATGCCGACAGCGACGAAATGTACGCAAACACGAGGAAAAAATGAATTCATAGGCAAAAAGAAAAATGCACAATACTCTTCAGACAGATTTGCTAATATTATGTAGACCCAAACTTTCCTATGGTAATGTTTATTTTAAAACCATATTAAATCTTTTATTTTTTTGCTAATGCCAAGTTAGCCTTCGCATAGTTACCATGGTAAATCACAGATACACTATCATTCAAAAATGTGGGGTCAGTAAGATTTAAAAAAAAAAAAAAAGTTGATAAGTTGCTATTGTAGCACATTAAGTTGATAAAAAAGTGAAAGTACACTCTAAAAAACGCTGGGTTGTTTTAACCCAATTTTGGGTCAAATATGGACTAACCCAACGTTGGGTTAAAAATGCAATTTAAAAATGGACAAACCCAGCCGTTGGGTTACATTTTTAAATTGCATTTTTTAACCCAACGTTTGGGTTAGTCCATATTTTACCCAAAATTGGGTTAAAACAATCCAGCATTTTTTAGAGTGCAAAGATAATGTAACAAAACTATTTCTGCTTCAAATAAATGATTTTCACAAAAATATTTAGCAGCACAACTGTTTTCAACATTGATAATAATAAGAAATTTTTCTTTAGGAGAATGATTTGTGAAGGATCATGTAACACTGGAGTAATGATGCTGATAATTCAGCTTTGCCATCACAGAAAAATTATTATTATTATTTTTTAAATACCTTAAAATAGAAAACTATAATGTAATCAGATAACAAATGTTATTTTTACTATCATACCGCTCTGGCAAGTGCAATGTTGTATGGGTTTCAGAGCAATGTGTCTGTACATGTCGCATATTGAGCCCTAGGTTAAACCTGCTCTCTCGTACCTGCAGGGTCATTCCTAATAGGGATTCTTGGCCTTGTTAATGACTGTTTGAACATCGTGAGCGTCGTCATCTCTGACAGACTGCCGCCACTCGTACCTGCAGCCACAGGCGAGGGGAAGAACGCTTACATAAATCTCCCCGCAGGAATCCGTGAGAACCAGGCCAGGAACGGCCCATGTTCCTGTGACACATGACACTGGGGTTCTTTTTTTTTTTTGTCATTTGAAGGTTGTACCTGCGAGTTTAATGGTATACATTCTACAGACATCAGTCTGTGAAAATGTGTGTTAGGTTTAAAAACTAAACCGCCATGGAAAGGGCCAGATGGAAACACTTCGCTGCTCCCTCTCACTTAGGTCTGCAAAGCTCACCAATGACATGTAATATATTCCTCCAATAACCTGCCTTAACAACCTCAAGGTCTCCATCAGGCCGAGACCTGATTACAAACTCCAGCCGTTTGAAATACATGTAATGCAATTATCATATGGCCAATTTTCAAAATGAAGCTAACAGAAAAGCTTCTGTCAGTAAATGCAGGACACACGAAAAACCTTCACTTGCCAACTGTGCATTTCGTTCTTTTTCCCCCCATCTTACCTTTCCCTCTCATTCACTTGTCCCCCTTTCCGTCCCCCAAACCTCAGGTCTTTACTCCCAGGCGCTGACAGAAGTTAGCATTCATAGTCAATCAGTTCAGGCCTTAACAGGGCAGAGCTGACAGACAGGTCCAGATTAAGGCCTTAAACAGCCTCCAGTAGGATGGCACAAGACAAGCAAAGCAGTCAGGAGCTCCGGCAGTCTCAAAAGCTCAAAACGCAGTCAAACAAAAGAGAGAGGAATGCGAGCGGGGGCTTCGGTTACACAGCGGCTCAGGAATAAGACAGGTTATTAACACAGGGAGCTGCCAGGGCCTTTTAAAGCCTTCAGCAGAATTTTTTGTTCAAGTTTGGGGGCCCCGGGTTCCTCCGATGAAGATACGGCTGAGTAGAGGTACACAAAGAGAAGGATAAGCCCATATCCTCACCTTCTACTCTTTACTTTGTGAAATAATGTACCTGAACAGGCAATAATCATGTCAGAGAGTGAAAATAGTGAAGCGTGCTCTTTTGCATTAAGCTGTAATGCTGAACCTATGTCTATTAAAATGAAGCAATAGCAAGCAAGTGTATTGTTGTTGCAAATATCAGACAAGGTAATCATTTTTAACTCGATTACCGGTTATTTCCTCTATTTTTGCTCTGCTGACGGAAACCATTCCAAATGAAGCGAAATAAGAAACCGTCACGTACTGTATCTTCAAGCAACACACAGTAGTGTTGTTTTGTTCCTGAAAGAATCTGTTTTTAGTTTAAGTGATTTAATGAATCATAATACCCAAAGGTCTCTTATCACCTGTACCTACTGGCGAAATGATATAACTTGCAGAAAGAGTCACTAATCATCATACATTGATTACCTACTATTGGAAATATGCAAGTTTAGTTTATTTTTTTAACCAAAGTGCCCATAGTTTTACCCAAAGTTAATATATTTTAATGTTTATTAATCAGGCCAAACTACATTTGACATCTTAATGAAACATAGTTATATGTAAACAATATGATTTAAGCACTAATTCCAGCAGAAACTCTCAAAGTGATTCAAACGAGTCAATGATTCAAGGACTCACTCATAAACACAGGTTGCATTTGAAATCACATACTTCACTATTATATAGTAGGCGAAAAACTGTATGTAACAAGACAGAGTATGTCTGAATTTACAGTACTCGTAATAGGCAAAAAGTATCCCGGTGACCTACTTCTAAAGTGGGCATACGATGGACACTTTGCCGTCCCATGAGGCCACGGGAGAGGATTTGTGAATGGCAGTGAAGTCACACAATGCTATCTGACGCTGGTGGTCACGTGATAATGACAACATGGCGATTGCAGTACATCCAGATTACATTCATACTACACACATGTTACATACAACATACTTTTGATTGAAAAGTACTTGTTCAAACTAAGTACCTACTGAGAGTATGTGATTTCAGATGCAGCCAGTCACTTGTTTCATTCCTGAATGAATTGGTTGATTGAATGATTCATTAACTCGCACATAAATACAGTCATTTTTTTACCACCTACTGGTGTATCAATGTAACCTCTTGAAACTGAAAAAAAAAAAAAAAAAAAAAATCCCAACCACTAATTCAGACTGTCAGTCTTTCTATAACACACTAAAAACACAAGCAGAATGATATAAACAATGCAAAGTCCCAGTGCTGTTGTACTAAATATTAGCCAATCAAATTTGAGCACTGGAACTAACTGTTGAATGATAATGATTATATAACTTAAGCCTTAGGTTACTTAGGTCTGTGTTATTTCCTCTTTGGACTTGGTGTTGAATTCATTTTTAGAATGTAACATGTCAAGTACAGCAAGCTTCATCTTATGTAAAAAAAAAGGAATGTAAATATCTAAAATCTCCAGCAAATCAGCTGGTTTGTATGTTTAATAAATAAAAATATCATCTGTTGCATCTTGTTTCTCTGCCTAGAAGTCAGAAAATAGTAAAATAAACAGCATTGTTGCCTTAATCAAAGCCACAGTGTGGAAGGGCCTTGTTCTGCTCTCTCTCTCTCTCTCTCTCTCTCTCTCTCTCTCTCTCTCTCTCTCTCTCTCTCTCTCTTCAATTACACACATACACACAGCAGTCCAGTAGGCACCAGCAGCACTTAAAGCCACTCCCGTGGTTTCTCTTACTGGATTCCTCAGAGTTTTAAGGGCACAAGCTTTTCCACAAATTAGACTAAAAGAACAGCGCTCTTTCTTTCCCTTCTTTTCTTCTTTTCTCTTCTCTTTCCGTTTCCTTCCTTCATGTAGTCCCTCAAATGCGATTGTTTATGACTTTCATTCTAGCAGATACATGTGGTAGTGAGCCTGTTACTTGCAGTAATGAAATCAGTTTGAGAATGTACACGTCTTCAGATGTTTACCACAAAATCTGTGATTCTCACACAATTGCGTTATCTATAAACAATTATCCATGAAATTGGAGTCTTTATATGATCGACTGTTTATTTAAAAAAAAATAAAAAATAAAAAAAAACGTTATTGAAGACTTTCTATAAAAATGCAACAGATGGGTGTGGCTACTGTGACTCAGATATCAGAATGATTGAAGAGGGCGTCCAACATCTGGAAAGTCCATGTGTGGGGGTTGGTCCCTGGGGCTCTCTGGACATTTACAGCCCAATTACAGTGGCTGGCTCTGGGCTCCTCTCTCTCATTACCCCTCTCCACAGCACTGCTCTGGAGCCTGGCCCTCATACCAGCTTCATTCTCTCCCACAGAAATGTCAAAGTCTTCTGCACAAAAAACCCCTCCACAGACTAATGCAGAGTAATTCGCCTCTTACAATACTGTAATTATATGCTGGATATCATATCTGAAATGAGTGTGCGTCTGTGGATTTATGAAAAGGAATACTGTGTGTGTGCGTCAGAGAATTGAAATGCAGTTGTTTATGAAAAGTATGTGTACGGTTACATGCACAAATGAACAAACACACACACACATACACACAGTCACAAATGCACACAGGTATTTTAGTGTGGAGACAGGCAGTATAGTGTGTGCCCCTGGAATGTGTAACCTGACCTCTAAGCTGGAGCTGAATCTATTCACTCATCTTTTTTCTTCTGAGAAGGACCCAAAACCCCCCTTTTCCCCTCTACACACACACACACACACACACATATGCACGCTCCTCCTGAGGTGAAGCTGCAAACAGCCAAGTTGAAAACCACAATAAGAATATTATTTAAAGTCGGGAGGCACTTTCCTCGCGGGCAATTCTGCATGAGATACAGCCCGAGATAAAGACATGAATGAGAGCTACAACGCTGCTCTGTCTAATTCCCCTGCAAGAAGCACTTCAGATGTTTGGCAGCAGAAAACCAGGCTCTGTGATTGATTAGCTGGAGTAGAGAAAGAGGGAGGTATTCACAGAACATCTCTGATCTCTTCTGCTTCGCTGAAGTGTTCTTGAAGTTCTCCAGATTCTCCCAGAACTGAGACTGGAATCTTTAGGATATGCGATGAATGGCATGATCTTGTGCACGTACAGAATTCTCACACCAAATTATTTGCAGACTTTTATGAGTATAACACAGCATTACTAAGCTCCCATTTCAATTACCCTGTTGTACAACTGCACCTAATTTGCACAAAGATTGCATTGCAAAGCAGCAGCAGCAGAGAACAAACCATTCTGCATATAACTTGCAAAAACTGGCGACGTGGACACCTATTCTCCCAAGAGGAGGAAACCCGACACAGGCTTGCCCAGGAGCCCGGGTCCGCAGAACCACCGTCACACTGGGCCAAACCTCAGCCTGGAATCTTGGAAAGGCAAGACAGTGTGACTGCATTTCCTGAGTCCACCCTATTTAAACTCACAATATGGAACATATTAGGAGGGAGAAGAGAGGGAGAGAGAGAGAAAGAAAGAGAGAGGTGGTTAGCATTGTACATTTTCTATTTAATAGGCCCCCTTGGAAAAAAAAACTGTCTCTCTTACTGCTGATGGGACAGGCTGGTAGACCAGTATAAAAAGAAAAGCGGCTTGTTCACCCCAAATTAAAGCAGCATTACATCGTTTAAAATCATGGAATGCTATGCCTTGTAAAAACAATGGGACATGAGGGAATGTTGTGGCAAAAGTGCATAGCAGAAGAGGGCATCAAAAATGACTTGAGCGATTTACATTCATTTTTGTTTCATTGTTTCTACCCACAATCCACATTGACAAATTTAGAACCAGTCGTAAACACCAAAACCCACTGAGTTTCCAAGTTTGCTGATGCAAAGTTGCCTTAAAGGCCTCATTTTAATAATCATGAAACCCCAGAAAGAATCTGCAAACCTTTTTCAGTCTGCAATGATTTTGATGGAAAATCTAATTGTGCAGAACAGATCTTTAAATGTGGTCAAATATGTTAAATTTAGCTGAGATTGCTACAGTCTAAAAGGAATATTATGAATGATTGGTGTTCAGATTCTGCAGAAATCTGTGGGCAGATTCTGGAATGCTCTACAACTGATAGTGCGTCATACGAATAACACTGCATAAGATGAACACCACACTATAGTCTAATTAATATAGCACACACAATAATAAAGCCACCTCAGTGCTTTCTTGGATTACTATGTGGCATAAAAGAGGTATAAGTATTGATAATTATCTTTTGGAACAGTTTTTACACCAAGAGTGAAGCATTATAATTCTGCATTCTGTCACTTGATTAATCGCCCAACCAAATATAATACAATAAAAGAAAATTTACTGGAATCAAGAACTGAACACAACATTGGGCCATTCACTATAATTTAGTGTATGCGTAGAAAACCTTCTTAAACGAAACATCCGACAGTTTCACAACAATTGCCTATGCACATTTGTTCTTACCTTAGAAAATGTTGTTGAATCCGGATTACATAAATTAGCGCCCAAATCTTGTTCATATAATGGCTTTGCTTACACAGGAGTAGTGCCGGGATGACGTCTGAACCTGGAAGACAATATGCCAGTGTTTCTTCGAGATTTTCCGATTTGGTTTTTCGATTTATATAGGCTAAGTCAAATACATTCTGTGGTAAACATATGTTGACGATACTTTGACTTTTTTTCTACAACGTAAACTGCACACACTCACACCCCAAATGTCTTATCAAGTTAGCATACATTTTCAAAAATAAACAATGCTTCAAAATTCGCGTTTTCGGTATGGGTAAATTTACGGCTAATGTGTAATTTACGTTGAAAAAACGTCAAATTATCGTCAATTTATGTTTAAAACAGGTGTCTTTTAACGAGACTTCTTTTCCTTCTATTGGTCACACGTTTTCACGTAATACGAATTCGCAAGTTCAGCAAACTTGAACTTTGGAACGCAGCAAAAAGTGCAAAACTTATTCGCTTAAATTAGCGTATCTGGTCTCCAGCATTTAGGCATACATAGCCTGCATATGATGAAGTGGAACGAAAAGTGCAACTGCTTAATAAAGCAAAGCGTGCTATTCTAACACATAAACTGTTTTATAGCCTATAAGACACAATCGTGTTTCGTACCTTGCGTTTGTCAGTTTTATTTTATTAACTATTTCCCTGCCAGCATTAAAAAAAAAAGTTGCCAGCCAAGCCAGATTCTTTTTTTTCTTTTTCTTTTTTTTTTTTCCACAAAATTTTAATGGCCCCCAGTATATTTTGTTGTATGAATATCTGAACATGCAATAGCCTATATCAAAAGAAAGAACAGAGCCTGTGCTTTAAAATCGTCAAGACTACAACGTGCATAAGCAATGCTTTTATCACTTGTTTCTGCTCCTTTTTTGCCTGTGTTTTGATCAGGAGATTCTGTACTCTTTCAGAAGATGTGTAATAACCTACTGTGAAAACATGGAAATCTGGAAAATTTTGTCAATGTCGGGGAAGCATTGTCTCATAAATGACGGAAAATTCCGTCAATGGCGTGGAGAGTTAATTGTTCAGGTCCATTCACACCAAGATAACTAACTAAAGTAGGCCTATATAATCATACTTATTCTATGAGGATATGAAGTCCACACCACAACAATAACAACGTAGAGGAACAATATTGTTATTGTTCTTACTGTGAAAGGACCTTTAGTCAAGAATGATTATTAGGTACTTTTTTTTCCATTGTATTGTATGCAACAACAACAAACATAAAAAACGTGAATGAGTGATCAACCCATGGTCTGTGGCAGACCAGCCATTATCCATATGAAAAACCACCTTTCCGTTCTTTAAAACAAAAGTTCTGACAAAGTAATTTAAGTCTGATTCCATTTTAATGGAGCCTTGTCCCCTGGTAGGGGTTAACTGAAAAAAGGAATGCCTTTCTCATTCTTCAGAAAAAGGGGGGTCCTGGCCAGGTTTCAGGAGTAGGGACACGGCCCACTGTCATGGCTACATGCTGCTGAATGGGAAGATTGTAGTGGAATCAGGCGCAGCATCTCAGTGTTAAGAGAGAGTGAAAACATACTAATGTGCTCCATTTTCAAATAAGACCCGAAGACAATGAGTCAGTCTTTAAAATGCAAAAAACCAAACACAAACCCGAGTAGTTTACAAAGCCGGCCCATTGTATCAGTGCTTGCGCTAACAAGGAAGCCCTTTAAAGGAAAAATTCTCAATGAAATTGTGCAGTGACTATAAATTATCAAAGGTCTTTAACATGGGTAAACAGCCAAACTGAAACCGCAAAACTAAACAAGGTCTATTGTGTGTTTTTTTGCCTAAAGAGAGATGAAGGCTGTGAAGATGTACCGGATGATTTATATGATCAGAAACTTGCCTAAGGCTGTGTGTGTATGTGTGTGTGTGTTTTTGAGTGAGTGCATGCAGTGGAATGAGAGTGCATTTGTATTTATTGCATGTTAAACTCAAAACTCTTTGTATGTGTGCGTGCATGTGTGTGTGTGTGTATGGAGGGTGTGCTATGGCATTCTTCTAAGCTCTGTGGAAACTCACTAAAATAAATCCTGTGTGTACGTCAGTGAGGCCCCTCTTAACCCTGCAATTATAGATGGGAGGGAGGGAGCAGTGCAGGAACGTTGCAGCAGCAGTGCTCTCAAAAGTACCTAAAGCTTTCGGCACAGGCATTTCACCTCTTGGATGAAACTCTGCAAGGTCAATTTGATCTCAAACTGAGCTGATAGTGTCATAATATTACCCAATGTACTTGCAAACAACACTTATTACCCAACATCCTTCTTGCAAGTCAGAGAATGCAGATAAGCAAGACTCAGAGAGAACAATATGACAGGAAGATGGCATTTTTATCAAGCTCCATTATCCGGGGTGTGAATGATGCGCCTCAGCCACACCAAGGCATGTTAATCCGATCTTACGTTTCATAATGGGAGGGAACATCTCCGGCATTGTCTTCTCTAATACCCTTAGTGTGGTCTCATCTCCTGCTCTGTACATCCCCGAACCATCAAGCGTGAAAGCGTGTGCGTGCATGTCCGTCTAACTGCTGTCAGTGAAGTTCTGTAATTAGAGCGCCCTGAGCCAAGGTGAGAAGACTTCCGCAGGTCTCGCTCATGAGAGAGAGCGAGCAGGAAGTCTTTCAGGCGCTCCATGTAATCTTCTTCTATCGCCTGCCTTCAAATGTGCTATTACTCCAGTGTGTTTGTGCCGGCGCCAGATGTGCTGGGCTGGAGCAGGTCATCAACTGCAGCAGCAGCTACTGTGCAGTAACTGTGCTAACTGCTCCTTCACTCCCTGTCTGTCAGAGCTAAACATGGAGTTTAAGCGGTGCAGTGCAGTGCAGTTTTGTTGAACGGTTGTCGCAGAAGAAGTAAATGCATGAGGCCGTTCTATTAAGTTGACGTTTTATTGTGGCTGTGTAAAGAGTGAGTGATTCACAGGATGTGACAGCATGCAATAAAACAGCATCTGAACACATTCCAGTGCTTTATCATCAAACACACTGATAACAGCCTTGGGAATTACCTGGGAGTGGTGTAAGAGTGATTTTACAAGAATAAACCTGACCCCTTGATATCATTTCACATCTGGAATTCTCTCAACACATCAAGGATTAGAAGTGTTATGATCTAGTAAAAATCAAGGGGTAAAGTGACATTTAGTATGAAGAAAGGAAAAAGACTGCAATAAGAGCTTAAACAGATAGGTTTGTTCACCCAAAAATGAAAAATTCGCCATCATTTACTCACTCATCTGAATGACTTTTTCTTTTCTTTTTTCTTCTTTTGAACATAAAATATTTTTTTTGTAAATGTCTTTTTCAATGGTAACCAAAATGATTTGAAAGTAAGTCCTTCAGGTTTTGAATGACATGAGGGTGATTAAATGATGACAGAATGTTTATTTTTTTTATTACTACCCACATTACTCTAACATGTTTTCCATAGAGTTTTCATGTCGCACACTGTGGTCAGGGTTGCAGAGATAACCAGAGTCTGCAATCAAAAGTCTATATATTAGATAATATATTCTAATATATTTGAGACCAAATTATCAAAGCAGTGCTATCTATGTTACATTCTTTTTAGCTCTATGCTCTCACTGTAAAAAATTATAATCAATAAATTATGACAACATATGTTTTTACATTGCTTTAACTCATCAAAATAAGTTAAGCAAGTTAGATTCAACTCAATTTTTAAAGTTGAGAATTTAAGTTGAAATTACTTAAACATCCAAGCTGATTGTACTTAAAAATGTAAGGCAGCAATTTTTTTTTAACATTTTTTTTTCAGTGTATGTGGTGAGTCATAAAGTAAGTCTAACCATTGTTTAGTTTATCGAAAGACAAACGTGGGTGGGTTCTGTGAGAACCTTTTAAATAATACCTTAGAAGTATACAATTATAAGTACTGTATGTCAGCAGTGCAACTGACTAATGCATGCATCTGTAAGGCAACCATCTGCACCTGGTGAAGAGATACTAAAATTCAGGATAAGGAGAAACACGTGAACGGGATTTCACCAAGTACAAAATGTCCCTGGATCAACTAACTAAAATAGGCCTATCTAATCATACTATCTAATCCTACTAAAATTCAGGATAAGGAGAAAAAGGTGAATGTGATTTCACCAAGTACAAAATGTCCCTGGATCAACATCTTTGTCGATCCTGGAACAACATTCCAATCAACCAATTACATTTGAGGGACAAGTTTATGTCAAGTTTAGGCTTGCAACCAGGGTCAGATCATGTGCTTCTATCAATGTTATTCACCTATCCTTTCTCTCTGATTTAGGTACAAGTTATAAGTAGGGTTGGGTTTAGGGGTAGGGATAAGGTTTGCACTATGTTTTCGGACAGGAATGTTGTTCCAGGATCAACAAAAAATGTTGATCCAGGAACATGTCTTACTTGGCAAAATCACGGCGACCAGAAGAAAATGACATACAAAAAGGTAAAAGAAATGTTGCATTTCAGATTACACACTCAATAAAAACAAAACAAACTGTGTGTGGTTCATTCAGATTCTTCTTAGGGGCGAGTCTAGAATCAGCTTCATCGAGAATCAGACTTTGTGCTGGAAGTAAAAGGCCTGGCTATGCGAGACTACATTTGTAATAATTTCAGTTCACTTGTTTGTGACAAAAACAAGTCCATTCTTAGTGTTTAGCAGTAATTAGGGGAGCAGACTCAAGGAAGGAGAGCATCCTGAACTCTGTGGCCCTATGGAATTCAATGAGGGTTTGGCAAGAAGCAGGTCATAATCACAAAGCCTCCAAACTATGCTTGAAAGAAGTAGTCAGATGTAAACCCAGGACACTCAAGAGCAAGCACGAACACTCAAAGACAATTTTAAGAACACTTTTTTGAGACTTCATACTGTGTCAGTGTAGAGTAATGCTGAAAAAACTGGTTGTTAAAGAGCCCTTGACATCAAATTTGGAGTTGTTTACACGACAATGATGTACTAAAAACTGAAAAGTTTTTCCTTTGCGTTTTTTGCGTACAGACGACAACATTGTGAAAATTGTTCACACGGATCCACAAAAATGACTAAAATGCTGTATTATTCATGCCAGGCCAGTAGTTGGCGATGTCACTTTGTAAAGAAGCATGCGCATGACGACACCGTTTTCACAAATTTTTGTAGTTTACACAGAGACGATAATGGTATCGTTTTCAAAAACTTGCACTTTGAAACCCATTTTTGTTTTCAGGCCCCCCAAAAAATGATGAACGGCCAAAATGTATAAAGTTTTCTGTTTTTAGTTGAAAATGGTGTTGTGTAAACGGCCCCTAAGTCCATATGTGTTATATTTGAAGCTATATGCACTCCTAAATGCCAAAAGAGTCAAATTAAGACCCAGAAGAACATTTTAATGCTCAGACGTTTCTCATTCAAAGCTTATGAGCTTTATGTTTCATTAAGTACCGAGGCAAATCCGAGACATTATTGAGATCTCTCCTGAACGTCTCTCCTCCATTTGAGAGACTTGAGAAAAACAAGTTGATTTATAGAAAATGATAAATAATACATTTGAAAATATCAATTAAGGAAGAGGGAGAAAGGACATTCTAACGAGGAGTTTTTGCAAAGCACAAAGGCCACTGAACTGTACATTAACAGGGCAAACAAAATGGCGTGCTTGCTGGCCCTCACCAGCTCATAGGAGCTTAAGACATCTTTGGCAGCGAGAGCGCTCTGAAACCCTGTTAATCAATACCATCCCTGAGGTAGTGGCACACTCGCAAAGCTGCTTACATGGCTTTTCCGTTTCTCCTTTTCTTTCTCCCCCATCCGTCCCTCTCTTACTCACTCTGCGCTGGAGCTGCCGTTTTCAGGCCTGGTAGCTTTCTCTCTCTCTGTATTTCTCTGGACCTCACCCAGGCCTGGTCTAATTAGGCCCCCTTTTGTACCCGCTGAGGTGCCTTGTGTAATCTGCGTACTATGTGTCTCAGGATCTAGCCCTGCCCAGTATAATAGTCTGCCAGTTCCTCCCCGAGTGGTGATCTGGGCCCTCTTCCCATAAAGCAGACACAAAAGAGCAGGATAATGGCCCCCAGTTGCAGTTAGAGGAGCCACTCCTTTGGGCTGTTTGAACTCGGCACGGGGCTGGCGGCAGACAGCGTGTAGGGAGAAAATGCTTTGCTCTCTGTGTGAGATGGCAAAGCCGATTTTGCAATACCTCCAGTGTTGCACATCTATTTGTTTTCAAACTAGCTGCTGGCAGGTTTAGTCCCCAATATACTTCAAGCGAAGTTGAAGAACAAACTGGTGCGATGTAATTTCGAACAAAATCAGACCAAAATGAAGTTTGTTTGGAGTTCGTTTCGTGACAGAGCAAACTTTCTAGAATATTTCGCTCCAGCTGGTAAACACTTTCGAACACACTGTTTAATTCTGTAAAGCTGCTTGCTTTAAAGTAATCTGTTGTGTAACGTGCTGGAGTGCCGAATTGCAGAGCTTGTGCAAACGTATCCAAGTCGTTATGAACAGATGCTTTCTTAACTGCTGTTTTCTAACCGCTGTCATTTTTGATGTGCGTTTATTTTGTCATCTAAGCGCCGCTCTCAGCAGTCGGGATGTTTGCTAACAGTATAGCATTGCTCAGGCATTTCAAACTTCTTTTTACCCCCAAGCAAAGAATGAAAAAGAAATTAGCATTAAGTATATCAGGGCCTTAGTCCATCGCCCCCTCCTCCTCTCTCCCAGCGACTTTGACAACCAACACCCACAATTAGAAAGGATGCCAGCTCTACCACATCCACCTTGGATGCAGTTTACTGGCCTGCGCACAGTTTCTTTTAAAGGTCTCGGTTTTGCCATGTGCATTCATGGAGATATATCAATGCACTGGGATGGGAGCCACCACCTCCTCTCCTCGCAGAAGAAAGAAGCACAGCTGGGCCCATAAACCACTGACCATGGGCGCTGTGGAGGCTAGTCGGCTTGGAGCTGCAGGGACGGAGCAGAGATGAAGCCATGCTTGAGGATACATCATCTTCTCTTCAAAAAAAAAAAACTCCTCCCTTCTTCAACATCGGCCAGCAAAGCTCTCAAGGACCTCAAGGAACTCTGGCTGTAACCTCCTCTCAACCAACATGTAGATGTGAGCTTGGCTCTGGAGCGAAAAAACGGAGATTGATGCCTGAAATAACTTTGCACCAGCAAAACGACCTCCCTCGGTTTTAAAATGTTAATTCCAGAGGTTTGAACAGTTTATAGAATGACAGCCAATGCGCAAAGCCCCAGTTTGAAAATTCACTTTAAAAAGTGTGTATTACTTTTCACCCAACAGTGATGAAAGTTTATTTCAACAGCAGGTCGTGCACAACACCACTTCCTAACCAGGCGCGATCAGGAGATTATTAATGTTTAATGTACTGTTATGAGGAGCAGGATTCTCAGCCAATCAGATTTCACGGTGGACAGAATGATGGCACAAAGTAGCATCTGGTTAGGACACAGTGCAAATTATAACTGAGGATATGATAAATGAAGCACAAAGCCTATTATCAGTTTTAAATGGTAGTTTACACTCTTAAAAATAAAGATTCTATATTGGCATCTATGGCTCCATGAAGAACCTAGAACATCCCTGGAACCTTTACATTGCAAAAAAGGTTATTTATAGTGGAAATGGTTCTTTAGAAAACAGTTATTTTAAGAAATGCTCAACTCAAAGGTTCTTTGGGGAACCCAAAATGGTATAGCTGTAAAAGCCACCTTTTGGAACCTTTATTTTTAAGAGCGTACAGTACTCACTCACATTGTCTTGTATTTCATGTAAAAGAATCATTTAGAATCGAGTATTGTTTATGGGTGAAAAAATCGCAGATGAGACAAAAAGCAAAACGATATTATGCGAATACTTTATTATCAATGTGTGAATGGTGTTAGCTTTTCATCTGGATATTAATAGTATATGAAAACTATACACCAAAACCAGGCTCTTCCTATTTTTGCTGTATAATTTTTCAAATTGGTATTGAAAGATTCTGTATCTTTATAGATATTTATATATATAATATATAAGCCAAAGTGCATTTCCCGTTTTTTCCTCTTGTCCATGTACACATTGCACCATACATAAATAATTACATCGTAAAAATGACTCCAGTATTTACAAGTATAATATATATTTCATATAATATATAAAACTTTATATTAAATCTAAGTAGATGATATTTGGGATAGTTTGTGGAGTCCGAAAGTCTCTCAGCACGATCAAGTCCATGTGTGTGTGTGTGTGTGTTATCTGTGGTTGTTGAGGAGGATCTCGAGCCAGCACGGGCAGGAAGTGATGAACTGGCGGGAGTAACAAGGGCCCCAGCCCTTCGCAAAGCTGATGCGCACACTGTTCGGGTCATACGGTCCATCTAGCAGCTCGGACTCGGCCCCTTGCCTGAGCATGGATGAGCGTTCGTAGTCGAACACTTTGATGGAGTAACCAGGCATCACCTTGCGCACCACCAAGCTACGGCTCCCCGGTACGTCCAAGGTAGGCGAGTTGACAAAAATGGGGTGCTGGCTGCGGTTGTAGGCCCAGACTCCGTCCGGCTCTTTGCTGAGGAGCAAGCCGTATCCGATCTTGCCGCGCGTCCGTTGCACGGTGCTGCTGCGCTGGTCCAGGCTCAGCTGGCCGAGGCAGAAGCCCGTGCCTTGAGGTAGGTCATAGAAAATGCTGACAGCTGGCTGGTACACCGTATAGAGGCGGCCCACCCGCGTCCGATGCTCCCAGTACGCCACGTTACACCAATGACTCTGTTTGGGGGCATCAGGTGACAGACTGGCATCTGAAACAAGAAAAGACAATGGGTCTGTCATTAAGCTTTCCCATGACATTATAATGCAAACAAAATGAAAACATGTGCTGGCCAGAAAGACGGTTAGAGAAGGTGATATTATGTGGAGTTGAATGCTGCACTGTTATGTGTTGCCTCAAGAGGGCACTACTTCAAAACTTAATTCATTAAAGTTATATCCTAGTAAATTATGGGCAAAAGAAAAGTTGAAGGTGAGAAATAGTATAAAAAAACAGTCCCAAAACAAGTAAAAAAAAAAAATGATATATACATATATATTATTTGACATTATAAAATTCCAATTGAATCTTATACTCTCCCAAAAAAAAAAAAAAAAAAAAGCATACCTGCAATTCACACATTATACAGAACAACTAAAATCCTCCAAGCCCTCCATTCACTTTTATGGCTTGGGAGTTTGCATATGCTGCCAAACCCCGAGTTTATATCTCAGCCACACACACACTTAAACGTTTCCACGCGGCACGCATTCTGTATATTTCTGCCCGCTCTTTCTTGATCCGGGGAGAAAGTATTTGTGGAAGGGGGGGATTTGGAAAAAGTTGTGAGCTCATATCCGGCAACAACTCCCTCCCCCGTCTCTATTTTCTTCCACATTCCTGTGAGTGGGTGATGGTGATGATGGCTTGGATGGAAAGGGAGCGTCTCCTCCCTGCCAGCTCCCGCTGTGGGCTTGGGGACAGCTTTCAGCTCCCTGACAACTTAGTGCAAGTCTGTGACCTCCTGACCCCTCAGGCTTCACGCTATCAGCTCAGATTAACTTGCACATTGAGTGATGCCATTATTTTGCTCTTGAGAAGCTATTGGCAGGGATATTTCAAGGGCCAGATCTATGGTTCCTTTTCATTCACTTGCTGCGACTCCCAGGGGCGAACAAATGCTCGGGTCATTAAAGGACTAGTTCACGTATGTCATTCCAAACCTGCATGCTGTAAGTTTAAGAACCTTTATGCGACGGTTGACAATGACCAAAAATCACACACTAATAAAAAAAAAAAAAAGTCACAAAACTACACTCTTTAGGTCCTTGCACACTGACTCCGAAATTTTCGTATGCGTTTTTTCGTATTCAGTATTCAGTGGCTCTGAATTGTCAAAACACCTCTTAAAATGCTTGCCACATATGCGAAAGACATAGAAATTTGAACCCAATCCGAATTTCTTGCCATGTCATAAAAGCCATGTCGGGTTCAGTGTGTAAGGACCTTTAGAAAAAAAAATGTTCAGTGAGGTTCTATAGAACCCTAGGTTTATTGACTCAATTTTAAAGAAAACTTTATGCCAAAAAGATTCTACATAAGGAGAAATGTCTTACATGATTGCATTATACTTTTATGTTTAACAGGTTATTTCATTTTTTAGGTAAACTTCATTGTACCCGAATAAAAAATCACCACTGCATCACTAGCCGCTGGTTAGATGTCGATAACATGAAACATTGTTTCTTGTGTGCCTGTTGACTAAATGGAAAGCCTGAATTAGTGAATAATGACATAAATTTAGGTCTGTTCCTCAAATAGAGCTATTGTATGACTTAGAATATAGTGTATACTGTATACTGTCTGTAGGGTCAATATAAATGTATTCGGTTGTTTTATGGAGAAGAGGTACATAAAGATTCTTCTTCAAAACTCTCATTTTGTGTTCTGTTGAAAAATAACATAACAGCATTGATTTTGAAACCACATAAAGGTGAATAAACAATGAGAGAATGCTCATTGTTGGGTAAACCACCCCTTTAACCAGTGCCAAGATCTGATGTAGTAGAGGCCCGATAATTGACCCCATAAATCAAATAAGACAATCAATGCAAGCACACACAGACGCACACGAACAAACCTCCAAATTAAATGCACGAGAACTGCTGTCTATTCAAGCACGACTGTTTGGATGTGAGGAATCAGGACCGACTTCTCTTTACACACACTCTTACTTAAATGGCCCCTCACATTGGGCCCCTACGTGTTAAAATTACAGAACTCCTTACATCCTCTGAGCTTGCAAGGTTGGTTTTGCTTCCTGAATGGTCTAATGAAACCATTGCACAGGCCTTGACATCTAAAAACACATCATGAAGAATATTGTAACTAATTCAAAATAATTGTGCAGATCTTGCTTTGTAGATTTTTCTCTATAAAGTATCTACACTCCCCTAAAGGATTATTAGGAACACCATACTAATACTGTGTTTGACCCCCTTTCGCCTTCAGAACTGCCTTAATTCTACGTGGCATTGATTCAACAAGGTGCTGAAAGCATTCTTTAGAAATGTTGGCCCATATTGATAGGATAGCATCTTGCAGTTGATGGAGATTTGTGGGATGCACATCCAGGGCACGAAGCTCCCGTTCCACCACATCCCAAAGATGCTCTATTGGGTTGAGATCTGGTGACTGTGGGGGCCATTTTAATACAGTGAACTCATTGTCATGTTCAAGAAACCAATTTGAAATGATTCGAGCTTTGTGACATGGTGCATTATCCTGCTGGAAGTAGCCATCAGAGGATGGGTACATGGTGGTCATAAAGGGATGGACATGGTCAGAAACAATGCTCAGGTAGGCCGTGGCATTTAAACGATGCCCAATTGGCACTAAGGGGCCTAAAGTGTGCCAAGAAAACATCCCCCACACCATTACACCACCACCACCAGCCTGCACAGTGGTAACTGTGGCATGATGGATCCACGTTCTCATTCTGTTTACGCCAAATTCTGACTCTACCATCTGAATGTCTCAACAGAAATCGAGACTCATCAGACCAGGCAACATTTTTCCAGTCTTCAACTGTCCAATTTTGGTGAGCTCGTGCAAATTATAGCCTCTTTTTCCTATTTGTAGTGGAGATGAGTGGTACCCGGTGGGGTCTTCTGCTGTTGTAGCCCATCCGCCTCAAGGTTGTGCGTGTTGTGGCTTCACAAATGCTTTGCTGCATACCTCGGTTGTAACGAGTGGTTATTTCAGTCAAAGTTGCTCTTCTATCAGCTTGAATCAGTCGGCCCATTCTCCTCTGACCTCTAGCATCAACAAGGCATTTTCGCCCACAGGACTGCCGCATACTGGATGTTTTTCCCTTTTCACACCATTCTTTGTAAACCCTAGAAATGGTTGTGCGTGAAAATCCCAGTAACTGAGCAGATTGTGAAATACTCAGACCGGCCCGTCTGCCACCAACAACCATGCCACGCTCAGAATTGCTTAAATCACCTTTCTTTCCCATTCTGACATTCAGTTTGGAGTTCAGGAGATTGTCTTGACCAGGACCACACCCCTAAATGCATTGAAGCAACTGCCATGTGATTGGTTGATTAGATAATTGCATTAATGAGAAATTGAACAGGTGTTCCTAATAATCCTTTAGGTGAGTGTATGGTCAGTAGTCAGTAGCTCTATGTTAAGTTAACGGAAAAGATGCAGGAAGACATGTTTCCAGCTATGCAGCCTAATGAGGGCTGAATTCGAACTTATACCCAAATCCATTAGATGCAAAACATTACAACTAATGCTAAAGTGCTATGATATGATTAATGCCCCCCCCCCCCCCCCGTCCCCCGTTTTTATGTGAGCGAGAGAGAAAGGGGGGTGGTTGAGACTGAACTGCTTGCTATGTGGGTTTAAACAGAGGTGCAAAGATTAAAGGTTAATAATCTATTTAATGTTTAGCTTGGGAGCGAACAATGCTCAGCCGAGAGACCGGCCCTTTTCCTGAGGGTGTTGTGCATGTGTGTTCATGTGTTTTAAGTATATTAGAGCTGAAGAGAATATCAGCCAATGTTTGTGTTTGAGAGAGGAGTGTGTGTTTTGGCTGTTCTCGCCTGAGCGGTGCCGTGTGAGTGTGTGTCAGTGGGAAAGGAGACGGGGAAGGAAGAGAACAAATCGGGCAAACTCATTAGAATCTAAGAACTCAAAACCAAACAGTGCCATCGCTTTGTTTTTCAGATTTACTCTTCCTTAACACTCCCTGCAGAAATATCCAGCCTAAGATAGCTTTGCAACATGGTAGCTGGTTTCTAGTTGGTCTAAGCTGGTATACCAGCAACAAATGACCTACCAGAGTTCATACCAGCTCAAGGTGGTCAAGCTGTTTTTTGGAGCAGGGTGGTAAAAAGTAATATCTAAACATTATAAAAATGTTATTTAAGCTAAAACTAAGTCATTTATTTTTTAATAACGTTTTTTTTAACTCAACTGGCATTTTTAGTATAAATCATAATTAAACTCAAGAAACAAATTCGGCCCTTGATAGAAAGTTAAAGGCAGGGTAGGTGATTTGGTCCAGAATTTTATTTTTGTTATGCTGGTTGAAAGTCTCTTCACATCCTGATAGTGATCACTAAGTTAAGTGGTCTAAATGTATTTATATGTACTATATATATTTTGTCGAATGCAATGATGTGGTGTATATATATATATTCGGTCTGAATGCAATGATATTCGATCTTATCTGCCTGTCAACGTATGTATTTCCATACCTCCGTCCATCCTGTTCGCGCAAACATCACACGTCATTCGGTGTCTCATGCTATGCAGAGTTAGACAGACGTCAGTCATCGTCCGAGCACGGAAACAGCAGCCGCCTTTTACAGTTCCACCTGAACCAAAACAACGAGCTTACGCTGCGTTCAATCCACAACTACTGTAATTTCGAAGAGATAGAAGCAGTTTGTGACTCGATTTTATGCGTTTCAAAGTCAACGCTATCAACGCTGAAATGAATCTGCAGCAGTCAGGTGGTACAGGTCAGTGCTGTTTAAGTTGTTTATGTTCATTATTATTGTAATGTTACGTGCTTTGAGACATGAGGTAGTTTAACGCCGTCTCTTGTCTCGCGATGCTTTGCAAACTCTGCTGTGCTTTGAAGAAGGCATGGCTTTGTAGAGTGCTCTGAATGGAGGGTGGGAGCTTGTGCTTTCAAAGCTAACTTGCTATTGCTAGCCACTTCGAAAATTGCCTACCCTACCTTTAAATGATTGCACCGCGTGATAGTGTTTGTGTGTGCGTGCATGTGTTCAGGTAGAAGCTGGAAAATGCATATCAGCAAGCGCACAACAAGCAGGATACAAGAGTTCCTGTCTCCCCTTCCCTGAAGGCCTCACTCATGAGTCAGTGAAGAGCCTCTGACAAGTCGCCAGAGCTGGAAATACAGTCTTACACAGACCAGGAAAGACAGACAGACAGACAGACGACACCGCGGCTCTAATCGCAGCCAATGACGGTACTTTGGTATAATAAACCTAATTTAGGCTGCATTCACTGCAGCAAGTAGGTGTTAGTTCAAAGGCGGTGGACATCTTAACTCATGTACCTTAATGACTCAGCAACGGTTTAGTTAACAACACTTAAGCACTGTGGGTCCATCACTTTGAGTACAAATAATAATGGCAGACTAAGTGCTAGCTTAAGTGAGAACACCTCAGAACTCTTCAGTTTTTCTCTCTATTTCGACGCACGTGCATTTTACTAGGGGTGGAAGACAAAAGCTGGGAGCAATTACGCCGCTCTGCGTTCATTTAACCCCAGCACCTTTCAACAGCTCGGTTTATCCATTAGAAAGGTAGAGTGTGTTATTATTGTTATTATATTCTCAAAACTGTCTCCGCCAGTGTCAATCTCTAAGGCTGTCATCGGCTCCGAGGGGATGGTGGCGTCTGACCCCTTCCCGAGCTCAGCTGGAACGACTGAAAAAACACAAAGATTCACAAACACGCTGTCATGCTGCTCGTGTGCTGTAACACATGAAAACGACATGGATGAAAACAATACGACTACTTCTATTGACAGTTCAAGAGTGTGTATTATTCTGCACACAGCCCACAAGTGGAAAATTTGTCGAAAACCTGACAGTTGCTTGAGGAAAAAATTATATTAGAGTAGTAAATTGCTCAAAGGAAAGCAAACATGTCCAGCCGAGATCAAACAACAGCGAGGGCCTTGTTGACTTACAAAGCGAGAGCTTAAGAAGGCTATGAGACTAAAGGTTACTTTGTCAGAAGGCTAAAGTCTTTTATTTAGTCTCCATTTTGTTTTCAGACAAATACCAGCCCTTGAAACGAACAAAACACGCACACACGCTCAGCTAGACAGCCACAGAGGTATTTCCTTTGAAATTCAGAGCTTGTATATAATGCTCTGGTGGACGTGCTACTCGAACAGTAAAGTAAACATGCAATTCACAGTCCGTTCTCAGGCCAGACGGCCACGTTCGCATTAAAGAAAAAAACTCTGTGTTGGACTGGACGGTATTGTGGTATATAAAGTGTGCGGCAATGAGCGGGCAGGACTGCTTTACGTTATTTACACGTGCAACAAGGAAACGTGGAGTAATGCAAAAACACAGAGTGGGATGTGTCCCAGACAAGTCAAGACGAAGAATAACTTATTAATAAGGGGTGTTGTTAGGTACAATGTTAGGCGGAGTTTAGTTGTTTACGGTTGCCAAGCGATCGTGCAAGAAAACGACTGATGCGCAGTCATGTGTATATTAACTATTTTACAATGGCTTTGAAAGTGGCTAAATATTGGTTTTAAAATATGTTTTTTAAGTCCTGTTCCTCTACTGTTCAAAATGTTAAAGGGATAGTTCACCCAAAAATGAAAATTACCCCATGATTTACTCACCCTCAAGCAATCCTAGGTGAATATGACATTCTTCTGCCAGACGAATACAATCGGAGATGTACAAAAGCTTTTTTCAAGCTTTATAATGGCAGTGAATGGAGGACGGAATTTTGAAGCCCAAAAAAGTGCATCCATCCATCATAAACGTACTCCACATGGCTCCGGGAGGTTAATAAAGGCCTTCTGAAGCGAAGCGATGCGTTTGTGTAAGAAAAATATCCACATTTAAAACTTTATAAACTAAATTAACTAGCTTCCGACAGACGGCCGCACACATCGATTTACGGCGAAAGAGTGACCTCTGCTCTGACAAAATGCATGACGCATTGATGAACGAGGAAGTGCAGAGGATAGAGCAAAACAAAACACCGGTCAGGAATTAGAAGTCTAAAATGAGCATTTTTAAAGAGGAATGTCATAGGATTTCGAAATAAGAGGAGCTTGAGTTTGTTGCACATCCCTATTTGTTTGAACCGCGAGAGGCATCAAAGCTCACGCTACTCCTACATCGCGTCATTTTGGCGTAAGTCGACTTGCGTAGGCCCTCTGCTGCAAGCTAGTTATTTTTACTAGCTATTATTTTTACAATGTTAAAAAAATTATTACTGTAAAAATATTATAAATTAAGTATTAAAAATATGAAATAATTAAGTATATTAAATAATTAAATGTGCTAGCACCTGGTTAAACTAGATTGTAGGTGCATGGTGAACAAGTAGTAGAGCGTGCTAAACTGTTTCATGTATTCGTCCCATTGTGTTTAGACCTTAGGCGGCACATTATAAGCAAAAACAACAGGAATGAAGGAATATGAATTATGTATGAAAAAATGTGGACCATACACTGATCATATTGTATTTCAAACAATGTCTCGCGTTACATTTTTGCAGATGCACAGGAGCGAGACTCCATTTGAGGTGGAACAACTAAAAGAAAAAGGCAGAAAAAGCGATTTGCAGGATCTGCTAACACACCCACCCTCCACACCACACCACACCACACACACACACACACAAAAAAACATCATTTGGGGTGAGTTGGAGGTAATTAACTCTAAGTACAAAAAAGGGGGTTGATTTCAATGGTGATACTATGTGATTATCCACTAATGCTTTTAAAAAAACCATGCAGGGAAGAGAAAAGGCAAGAAAAGAACCGCCTCGGGGTAAACACACGTCCATAGAGCTCTGGGCAGATCCAGAGCGAGAGAAAGACCGAGAGGAAAAACAGCAGCTTGTCATCTCTTCCCACCAAACTACAGGCCCACATCCCTGTCTTTTTCATCCCCTCTAATCCAGGGAATTCTGAAAAGATGAACTCATTCCTCCACAGCACTCCTGCCAGACCCTTTAACCAGAGAGGGAAACGGAGAGACAGGACAGAGAGAGAGAGAGAGAGAGAGAGAGAGAGAGAGAGAGAGAGAGAGAGAGAGAGAGAGAGAGAGAGAGAGAGAGAGAGAGAGAGAGACTGTTGCTTTGGAAATTATGTGATCCTAACATTCATGGCAGTGAAGCTTTCTTGAATTGAACTGAACTGAGCGAGAGAGAGAGAGAGAGAGAGAGATGGAGAGGGAGGGAATGGAGGGGGAGTCTGTCTGAGTCTCTTATCCTGTGCCAAGGATTAGATTCCCTCCAGCTATTAGACTGTACCACTGCGCTGACAGGCAGAGGGGGAGAAAGACAAGAGAGTGTTTATGTGAGCAGGAGAAACAGAACAGTGAAGTTTTATGGTGGACAGAATTCATCTTTTGACACCACTCTTGACAGGCCTGGGCATTCTTCTTCTCACTGGGGTCAGAGAGGGAAGCTGGAATTACGGTTGCCTGGACCAGGGGAAAAAGTGAAACATAACAAACAATGCAGGAATACTTTCCTCCCTCTCGCCTCTCTTTGGTACGGCTCTGATTTTTTAGACAACTATCACTACAGGGCGACTTACAACACACTAACGGGCCACATTTAGGCTGGCGTCTGTGCTATCTCTGCCATCAAAGACTGCTTTATCAGCCAGACACACTAACTGGGGCGGCACTCTCACACAGATGGGTTTCTTTCTCTTTGACCCGTTCTCCTTTTCTTTCCTTCACTTCATTAATTTTAGAGTCTTTACTATTTTCTCAGGCTCCTTGTTTCCATTGCTGGGCTATAAAGTGGTCAGACAACATATCTAAAAAGGCGGAAAAAAATCAATGTAATCATGCAGAGTGCACAACTTTCTATACCATTTCTCTGAAAGGAAAGGAAACTATTGGATTAAAGACACCATGACCGTTTTGGGGCTGCTTTGAGGTCATCTGTATGCAAGTGCTAATTTAACTTTTAGTAGATATACATATTTAAAATACAACAAGTTGTTTTTCCTTTCAGGAAAACAGACCGAAAATACTGACTCATTTTGCACTACACAGATTTTTGCCCAATTAAATGCTCTCTAGAATGACAATGTGCTTTCCTTTAATACCACCTGCAACCGCCAACAGGGAGCAAAATCATGGTTCATGTCTGACATAACTAAAGCTAATTGGTGAACTTCCTGTTTATACAGGAAATACATCAACATTGAAATTAAAACTGCTCATCGAGCCAAGAGATAAAACAACATTCAAATATGTCCTTTGTGTATATATATATATACATACATATTTATAAATGGGATCTATAAGGGTGACAAACAGTTAAAAAAAAAAAAAACATTCACATTGGGCTGCACAACTGACAAAATTCACAATTGTCGATTACTTAGTATTGAAATCATGATTATTAATTTAGCTTAATATAATTTTTATTAAAATTTTGTGTAGGGCAATGCATGACGTATTATTTTGTCCAGATCAAATCTGCAAATCTACTTTTCAAATCTACATTTCAAATAAATAATAATTAGTCACTGCATTTAAGCATTTACTTGTCTGTGATTGGTTACAATGCAGGTTAACATGCAAATAGACTATGACACAGCAGGACGAGATAAAAATGAATTGCTGTAATTAACATTTTTCATGATTCAATGCAGAAACCATAATTATTATTCCTTATTACATAACTTGTGCAGCCCTTAATTAGGCCAAGAAAGGACTATGCAATCTCAATATGTTTTGAATTTATTACAATGCAAATAAACAGAATTCACAGCCTAGAATTACAGACTGCAAGCGGATTGCACTGCAAATGGCGAGCATATATTTTAATCCCTTCGCTATGGCTCTATAGCGTTAATGACGACTTGGTCAAATGTGTCCAAGATTCACACCTCAGACCCATATAAAGCAGAGCTTAGCTAGTCAGATTCACTGAGTATCGCTGCTGCCCTGCCTCTCCGGATTCCTTAACACTCACTAGTGTTGACATTTCAACACATGGGCCATCTGAGCCCAGAGCAACAAATGAACGAATATGCGGTCTCCCCAGGTCAGATTGCTGGGCCTCAGCAATGATTTCCACAGCCGAGTCAAACGGTGCAAAGACCCACAGATCTGTGTACTGATCTCCACGGGTGAGACTTAGCCAGGACTGGGGGTTCCAAACCGAATTCCTTTACCATGAGAACAGACGGGGCAGTGTGAAGGACAAACTCCCAGAAATACAGACCTTGGCTTCTACAGCTTGCTCGCAACATCACACTGCTGCTTCTTCTATAGGAGAGTGTTGGATAGATTATTAGTTTGTGTTTGTATGGGAATGTTTACCACATTCTAGGTGCAATAAAGCAGATTAAAGGTGATTCTGCACAAAATCCAAGAAGCCATGAAAATATGTATTACTTAAAGGGATAAAAATTCTGCAATAAATTACTCACCCTCATGTCATTCCAAACCCGTAAGACTTTCATTCATCTTCGGAACACAAATGAAGATCTTTTTGATGAAATCTAAGAGTTTTGGAGCTGTCGCTCCGTTGACAGCTATGCAACTACCACTTAGACGCTTCAAAAACTTCATAAAGAGATTGTAAAACTCTAGTCCAAATTTTCTGAAGAGCTTTATATGATGAACAGGTTGAATTTAGGCTTTTATTCACATATAAACATTCATCAACTCACACATCAGTTGTGGTAAGCAGAAGCTCAAGCATGTTTGCTTTACGTTTCGAGAACCAATGAGGTTCGTTCTCGTGTTACGCAGCACGTTTGAGCTTCCGCAAGAACCAATGAGATTTGTTCTCACACATCAAGTAGGTTCGGTTTATCTTCTGTTTATGTTTGCCGATCAATGTTTAAATGTGAATAAAAGACTAAATTAAATCTGTTTATCATATAAAGCGATGGAATCTCTTCAGAAAATTGGGACTAAACCGTTCGATTCATATGAATTAGTTTTATGATCTCTTTAAAAAAAAGTCAATGGAGGGACATAAAGCTCTCAGATTTCATCAAAAAGGGACATCATTTATGTTACGAAGATGAACGAAAGTCTTAAAGGTTTGGAACGACATGACGGTGAGTAATTAATGACAGAATTTTCATTTTTGGGTAAACTAACCCTTTAAGCCATAAAGATCTGATGAATTATGAAACCCTTTCACTAATCACTCATCTGTCAGTTGTTAGTCAAAACTTAAATCCAAAGCAAATTACATAGTATACTTCTTATGGGGACACTCCAGCTTTTGAACCTACAATCTTGCCAGACCTTTTACACCACCCTCTAAAAATCAACCCCTTATAAAAAAATAACTAATTACAACAATTTTAACTTTGTTTTTAGCAACAACATCTTAAATGAATGCACTATAATTAGAAGAAACTGGCATGCAATGATTTATGATATTCAACCCATTCTAACTGATGCTGCAAAGACTATCAAAATCAGTCATTTGGAGACTTTTAAAACTAATGTATAGGTTGCAAGACATAAAAACACATATGCATGATAAATTAATCTCAAACATATTGACTACACAGCAGTGTTCCAACAGGCCAAATAATGTCAACTAACCAAAAACTCTCTCCCACTGGTTCCGGAGCAATCCTTATTGTTATTGAAGGAAAACAGGTATGAAAATACAGACTCTCTATTATTCAAGTGATTATAATCTATTAAGTGTAACTTATCAGATAACCAGATTTTGATTACCGCAAATATCCCTGTCATAAAAGATATTTGCCATACATTAATGGAAAATGGGCTCTGGCAGCTGAGCGTTACACAGCAGGTACGGTTTCAGAGTATGGAGTCAGGCCAGTGGTTTTGAGACAGTTCTTGATCTCAGGTTAATTTAGAGCGAAAGCTGTGTATTTGGATACAGCTCATCTGCAAGGTGATGGACACATACTCAGCTCAGATGATGGCATGCTATTGATCGGCCCAATGGATCATAAACACTCAAGTCAATGCATCCTGACAGCCGTGCCGTCTTCGCCTTCTGTTTCAATCACAAAAGCTTGAAGCCACACACATGCGGGAAAGCTACGCAGCTGCTTTCTAAAACAAAGCAAACTGTTTATGTTCCCCTATTAAAAATGCACAGGTGAGCACTTCAAATAGTTTTTGAGGTTTCTGGCTTGTCAACATGAATGGAGAGACAGTTTAAGGCTCCAGGGCTTGGGCTTTGACCTTTAGAAATTGACAGCCTAAGTGATTATAAAGGGTGGGCTCTTCTCTTGCTTTCTGTTTATTGCCAATTCAAAATCTGAATACAAGTTTAGTTTTTCATGCTGATAAGTACACCACAAAGTTTCTGGATTGATAACCGTATTTGAATGAGTGACTGAATCGGAAACTTTGTTTTGATTGACAGTGATAACCAATGGACAAGACAAAATGGGACATTTTACTACTTAATTCAACAGGATTTGCTCTGGTACCGAAATTTTACCGAAATGGTATTGGTACTGACTACTGAAATTTTGGTACCGTGACAACCGTAGCTCAAAATCCATGAAATATCCCACAATAAGCAGAAGTTAATAGGCTTGTTTACTGTGGGCTTTCAAAGTCCTCAATAAGGGCCACTGAGGTATGGCATGAACTCCCCATTGAGGGCTGTAATTGAATTTAGAAAGAGAGACCAAACTCTGGACACAGAGCAAATACATCCAGTTAGTGCGGATCAACTTAGTGTTCCTCTTGCTCTCTGGTGCTTACAAATCCTGTTTTGTGTCTCTGAGGGAGTCTTTTGTTCCACGCTTAGATTGACCAACAGGGCAAACTAAAACAGGTACAGTGTGCTTCGTCATACCACTAATCACATCAGAGAATGTGCTGCGGCTAAGTGAGTGAAAGAGTGAGTGATTGCAGTTTGATCGCCGGGCCTGACTCTCTCTGCCTCTCTTGCTATATCTCTATCTCTCCTTCCCTTATCTGTTTTGCAGTCATTAGCTTGAGGATCAAGGACTCTTAAATGTTAAGAAAAGCAGACGGATCCTTCTAGTCACTAGAATAAGTTGACTATTTTGCAATACCTGTGTGCTGTTTGGTGAAAGATTTTGTCAATGGCAAATTAATTGAATTATTCAATTATTCAAGTTACTTTCTTGACTTCTGTGAGGGTATGATAGAAGTCCCCCTTTTGGACATGCATATCCTGCTTGGTTAGTCTGAATAACATTTCCATAATTTTAAGCAGCAAACACAAGGGGGGGAAAAAAACTCTCCTTGTGGAGTTCTGGAAAAATCCGAAAATATGCCAGTGCCAATATGAGTTAGCCTGACAAGTGCGCACTGCCTTCAACCCTTTTGATCGTAGCACCCGTTTCTAAAACAGGAGAACATCATCATTGCTTGGCCAAACTTGTGGAAAGAAAGAAAGGAAGAAACAGAAAAACAAAATTGAGAAATGAAACATTAAGAAGTCAAAAAACTCATTGCGCAAATGCACTGTGACAAATGTATCCAGTGTGAGAATAACATTACGTCAGAAAATTACTCACACAGTATCTAGAAGACATACACAAAACTGAAAGGAATAGTTCACCTAAAAATCACAAAGAATGAACGAAAAAATGACGGTGAGTAAATTTGAGTGAACTAATCATTTAAAGACTAGCGCTCCTTTGTGCCCCATACACCATGTCTGTTTCTCCATGTCTCTCTCTTAATGAAGGTTAACGTGAGGATGTTGGACTCCATGGGCCCCTGCAGTTAATCCACACAGTGCATTCTGCAGGCAAGAGGAATGCGTTGGCTCTCCCAGTTTTAAAAATACTGGCTGCCATAGGTCCCCACACAACTGTCAATGTTCCTCTGGGGAGGAAGGGGGGAAAACATTCTTCACTTTATTTTAGCTAGGCAATCAAACCGCAGGCCTAAATCACCGCTTGTTCGCCCCGGTGCCAGACTCGGGAATTTATAATTACCGGGAATCCGAAACTGGTTGGAAAATAAAAACGGCCTTTGCATCTACTACTGCCACCTTTTTTTGCCCGCTCCCCTCGGGGCGCAGGCCAGCTGAGGCCGAAAGCAAAAGCTTTTACGGTGACGGTCGCTCAACGGAGTATTGTTCCCCCTTCCTCAGCCTTGAGAGGAGGCTTGCTAAAACACTAAACTAACAGTTGGACATTCCATACATTTTTAATGGCATGGCTGCCTCTTTATTTGTTTCCCTAACCCCGTGGCCCGGACTGAATGAATGGCTCTATTGGAGGAGGCAGGCAGGCGCAGCGGCATACAGGGTGGAGGGAGAGGAGAGATGGGCTGCCCCAGCCTTCCCAGAGCGCATTGCAGGACTCGATCACTCACTCATTACTGGGTGGACTTGGGGGGCAAGTGAGGAAATGATTACCTGTACAAATGGCCAGCATTTTTTCACAAGATCTTCATAGGCGTGTCTTTTAAAATGGACAGATACATTGGTCATATGTTGGATGATAAATAAGCATGCTTCATGTCACTGTGTAAGCCTGGCCTAAACATTTAAATAATAGTAATTAAATAAAAACTTGAATAAAATAGGGGACAGATAAATATTGCACCTGCATTTTGACGCTTTCTGCAAATGCCTGATTGAAATGAAAGCCACACTCAATTACAAGAAAGGGTTATTATCATACCGCCAATAGTGACTCAAAAAGTCATTCTTGATATTGATTTTGTGAAATATGTGAAACTGATATCACAACAATACTGCATAGACAGACAGTCTGAGTTCTTTTGAAAAAAAAAAAAACCCTCCAATACTGCTTAACATCTATGTATAGCGGTCAAACCATGTCATGTGGATAGAAAACATACAATTTAATCAAATATTCCTAAAATCCAACTCCAATTCCTCATTAAGAAGGCCGAGTTTCTTGTGCTCACACACATAAACCTACTAGCAAAAACACAATACAGTTTTAACGAGACAAAATTTGCATGTCTTTTTCAGAATCTGTTGTGGGATACACTTTGTTGTGAATAATTCTGCTGTCTGCTACTGGCTGATGAGCATTTGTTTGCCTTGTTTATGTGTGTTATGTAAGGGGAAGAGGAAGTCGGTCATTCAGGACAGGAACACACGATCAAGGAGAACTGTATGGTATAGCCATGATTGCACGGTACCGCCTGTGTTATATTTACATACTGTGCATCTCTCCGTCAAAATGAAAAAACATAACATAACTTGAAATCAAACGAATGCCACACAGACACATGTATTCTCACACACGTATACGAAAGCACATCCTAACTCATCACCTCCAGACCGCTGGGCTTCTCTTCAACATTCCTCAGCTTCCCCCTGCCGTCAAAGGGGTAGTTGAGCAGCCACTGCACTACAAAACCCAGGCAAGCTTTTTAAAACAGGATGTTTGGCTGAGGCCTCCTTCCCCTCAAATAAACAATCCGCAGAACCTGATTTTCTGGAGGCAGGGTGGAAGTACTCCAGTCACATTATTTCCACATCCCGTATCCTGGAGCACTTGGGGCCCTGGGGGAGTGTGGGCAGGCTCTGGGGCTGCGGTGGAAACCCGAGGCCCCGTGCCAGGCAACGGGAATAGGGGAGAGGGAGAAAAAAGATAAAAGGAGGGAAAGAGCGAGAGGGGGAGAGATACCAAGGCTGGCCGAGTTGAGGGAACATAAGGGGGAGGGCAAAAGGGTGGCCCAGCACTGTCCACCCCACCGACCGTGGCTCATTTTTCACTGGCATAGTAACACCGTTACAGAGGCAGGGCAGGGTGTGCGTGTGTGGGACTGTTCTGTCTTTCTGTAATATGGACTGGCATATGGGTTTTTAGGAAAGAGAGTGGAAACTGAAACAGTCCCATTGCAGAACTGTTTAGACGCATAAACTTATATAACTCATCATCCGTAGTTTTGCTGTAAATGATTTAATACAGCTGATGTCACTCCCATGATCCTAGTTTACCTCAGCAACGGACGAAATACAGTGCAGTTAAAGTCTTCACATTCAGAAAGGTCTGTAATCTTTCTCACATTCAGTGGTTTGAAGGAAACTGTCATCCAAAAATTCAAGTTGTCAACTTACACACCCTCATTTCTTGAACATGATGGGAAGTTTGAATGAGTGCTCTTTTAATAATATCGATATACTATTATAGTTATTCATATTTTGAATAATCATATATTTTTATATTTGCAGTTTTCATTTTATTTATAGTGTAATTTTTTTAGTAATTATGTTATGTGCGTTTTGTCATTTTTATTAATTATTGTTTCTAAAGTTTTACGATTTTTTTTATTTTAGTTTTGGTTTCATTTCAGTTAATAACTGTATTCTTTGAAATTAAACTTATTTCAGTTAGTTGCCAAGGCAACATTTCTAATTTTCATTTAGTTTAAGATTATTAAGTAACTACAACACTGTTTTTAATATGCAGAAACTCAAATTAAATTTGAGAAAGCAAGATTAACTTTAATTTCAAACTGTTACACAGGACAGTCATTTGGCTTCAGAATACTGGGGTGATTTTTATGGTACTTTCACAATGCTTTTTTTTTTTTACTGCTTGATAGTGTTCCTTGTTCTTATGTATAGAAAAGAGCAACGTAAATGTTCTTTAAAATTTGGGTGAGTAAAGGATGACAGAACTTGAATTTTGGGGTGAATGATCCCTTTAAAAGCCTGAAAGCTCTGAAAGATTTAGGCATTGACAATGAAAAGAATCTGAAATACAGTCTAGGTATATTCAGGCATCTGCAAGCCAGCTAATAAGTAGAAGGGAAGTCATCACATGCCTTTTTAAGGCTGTTCGAAATCTATGGATGCAATCAAATCAGTGGTAACCAGCACGCCGTCACATGCTTCGATTACTTTGTGTAATTGTTGTACTTCCAGATGCCCTTTTGATGCACTGTAGAAATGAGGTCAGGTCAGACTTAGACAGACTAGCATGTGTGTAGTGCTGCCAGTTTATCAACAACAACAAAAAAGTCTGTTTTGTGATTCTCTGAGAGGGAAAGTATGTGATTATGCTTGTGTCAGGCTATCAGTCAAAACAAAACACATACTGGCCTGTAAAATGGCACTTTTATGAAAACAAAGACAAGAAGTTGTGCTGTCGATGCTGTGATCATCCGATGGTTCCTTGAGGTAGCAATGCTACCTGTTCTGCTCAGTTCGGATTCAACAAATGTAATACTTCATGACGCTAACTCCTTTTCCACTAAAATGATGCAAATGTTGCTCTCTGAACCAGCAAGTCTGAGCAAAACCAAAATAGATCCAGAATGTAACATTGTAACATCCAACACCAGCAGTAACATTCTGTTGATTGGGGGGGGGAGGTCTCACTGGCTTTGGTTTTCAGTGAACAGTTGAATGAGGCTGTCAATGCTTTCCATTTTTAAGACACTGATAGACCTCAATTAGGGACGCCAGCCAGGCTGTGATCTACTCCCCAAAAACAGTGAGGGCAGTGTAAACATCACAAAGCACCAAGAGAGAACCCAGAGTAAAATTACAGAACACCAAACCAATCCTCTCTATACCTGACTGAGCCTTTCCTCCTACTCAGGCCAGAACGGCTCTTCATAAACCTACCCGCACAGCCAACCGACCGCTTTTCCTACTTTCCCAAGAAAAATAAACACAACAAAACATAATGGCTCCACAGGGTTCCTCAGAGGGATGTGGGGTCTCTCTTAAAGCGATGACACAACCACAGTAAGTTCTCACTGTGATTGCAACGTCTCAGGGTATGAACGCATATGCATGAAAACATGTTGCGTTTGCTTCTTTTTTTCCCATCCGGTGACAAATTCTGGTGGGTTTATTAGGGTGCATCTCTCAGCTGTAGCACATGACTGGTCTGAAAATGATTTGTAAACAGCCACTGGTCATCACACAGACTAATAATTACTGGAAAAACAATTATACTGGGATTCAATTGAGAGTTTTTCAATTTACTTCAATTGCTGAATTACTAGCAAAAAGATTTGTTCTCAGAAATTAAAGTAAACAGACAGACAGACATAGATAGATAGATAGATAGATAGATAGATAGATAGATAGATAGATAGATAGATAGATAGATAGATAGATAGATAGATAGATAGATAGATAGATAGATAGATAGATAGATAGATAGATAGATAGATAGATAGAGCGTATCCCATTCAATTCAAAATCATGCCAAAATTGTGCCCACCATTATGATCATGCTGACATTCTCAGTCAGCATCAGAAGCACAGAGTATACGAGGAGACCACCTCCTCCCAATACAGGGACTTGTGAACCTCAAAGATCACAAAAACCCCAATACAGAGAGGAAACACAAACTCACATGCATGCAGTTATACAGGAAGTAATGAGACCTACTTCAAAGAGCATAATTCTGATCTCCACACGGCCACAACAAGGAGTGAGGAAACAGGTGGGCTGCATTACAACCCAGTCACAGCTACAGAATGTGACTGAAACACACACACACATTTTTACAGACACACGTGTAGCACATCACGACCACATGTTTCGACGGCTATGCTTTGAAAACATAGTGAACACTTAATCAATAGCTGTTCGTTGACACAGTGTAGACATCAACTGACAAACACAGTTGCTTTTAAACGAGAGAAACTGCGGGTGAAACGGCGAGCTATAGACATCCAGATACAAACAACACAAACAGACAGAGGTGTACCCAAACACACAGAAGCGCACACATCACAGAAACCAACACAAACATGCAGAAATATTCACATGGATTCCAGAATGTGCCACCAAAAAAAAATAAAAAAAAATGCAGGAAATCTTATGGAAACTCATAAATTTGAGCTGAAAAATCGAACGCAGTGCGCTTCAAACAAACTCATTGAGGCCTCAAGACATCAAAGATCTACTACATAAATAGCCTCAGATGTCAAGTTTGGTCTTTCAAACCAAGACACCAAATTCTCTAAAATCTTGCCCTTGGGCAGCAGGGAGTTTTCATCGGACTCGTTGAGATGTGTTCTGTTGCTATTGTCAGACAGAGTGGATGAGTGTTCAGAGCAGGAGTTACACTCGCCCAGGGGGCTGCAATCTGCTCCCCTCCCACCTTCGGGCCCCCTGGCCTCACTTTTAAGAGCTTTACTAGTTCCTGCATGTGGGTGGGGTGGGATAAGGGACTCAGAGTGGGTGGATGGCCATATGCATGAACGCTTTTAGATCCTAAAGTTTCTTTTCTTTCTTTACAGGTAGCATAAAGGAAAGGGATGAATTTCCATAGGTCACTCTCTCCAAATCTACATACCTTATGTTGGTTTATTTGGACAGAGTCACCTATAATGCCTCACAAAAAAATTATTATGAGCTGTACTGAAAAATACTTTTTTTTTTGCATGCTTAACTAACAAGATTTCCTTGTACGGATACACCGGTATTAATATTCTTGTCAATACATTATTAAAATTAAAAATTACATTTAAAAAACAGTGTAGCAAAAACTTTTTAAAGGTTAAGTGAACGTTAGACAATGGCAAAAGTAAAGACCCGTTCACACCAAGAATGATGACAATAAAGATCACTATATCAACATCCACACCAGCGAACGATATCGTTCTTATTATAATCGTGCGCAGAAGTTTTGTCGCCTTCCGCTTTAAAATGCTCTAGTTCGTTTAAGCAGGATGGATTCTGATTGGCTGTCAATGTTTTTATCATTCATTAGCTGGAAGAAAATAATTTCTCTGTGCCGTTATCATTATAGTTACAGGTGTGGACTGCTATTCTTTTATATTTAGAACTATATCTTTATCATTATAGTTATCGTCATTGGTGAGAATAGCTTTAGATTCTACAAATTAATTTAGGAATCACAACATTATAAATGTACAATATAAAAAAAGAGTATTCATTTCCCAAACATTACATTTAACAGTGATATTAAACCAATTTAAAGGTTAAGTGAGCATTAGATTATGGAAAATGTAATCTATGTGTAAAAAGAGGGGAAATGAGCATGCATTATTACATACTAAATATCAACAATATTTGCTGATAACCAACATGGCACCCTATATTTTTTATAGTATAGGACAATAATAAACATATAGTTGAAAATGATCCCGCATGCAAGCTAAAAAGGCCTATGTACCTACAAGCAAATCATAGTTCACACAGACCCAATCCAGAGAAAAAACATCTCAGCAAGCATTTGACACATCATTTGTTTGCACAAGGAGTGTCGCCAGCCTGTGAAGTGGTGGTGACAGGGTGCATGAAGCCACAAGCTCAGGTAGCTCCTTCTGGGAAAGGGGGCAGATTGACCCGCTCGCTTTGAATGCTATTTCTAGCACTGCAAAACAAGGACTTAGCCTTTCTGTCTCTGCGGCCATGATCCTCCACATACACTGAGCGGTTCCAGTTTTATGAGAGAAACATGTTGGTTTCATTCCATAAGAGGGGAGTGTTTCATCTCAAACCATGACACAAAACTGTTTCTCCTCTATTCTCTCAGTGTGGCCCTTTCACAGGAACGGAAAAAAAAGCCCACTCCGGTCAAGATAGAGCCATAAAGGCTGATCCGTGTGTGCGTGTTCCGATACGCGCCGTTGTGTGCAGAGCGTATAACGTGACTCGGTGTGCTCGAGTGTGTGTCCCTGCGAGCTTGGATCTTATTACAGTTTGATCCCACTCAAATATTTCTGAAAGAAAACAGAGGAGGGGAGGCAAGCTCTATGGCCAGCCAACACGGCCCACTGAACCTCTGCTGGGCTCACAATGAGAGCTTTATCTCCACTCCTAATGGCCTTTAATGAGGAGGAGCAAAGCACAACATAAAAACCAAATTACCTGCAAAGTTTGCTCATTTATTCAAACACACTCCATGGGAACTCGCAGAACTTAGGACAGGGGAAGGAATGCCTTGCTGTTTTCTTTGCATTTTAGACTTTTACCGAGCACTTTACCCCTTCCTGACCCTGCAAACAAATGCAAAACTATGTCTATGGAATAACTGCTGCCCAACTTTGAGATTTGTATTACAAAAAAGGAGACTAAAAGGGAAAACACCCGCTGCATGCTCACTGAAAAAAGTGAGCATGCAGAGGGAAAAAAAAGTAAATATCTGGTGCAAGGTCACCATCACAGGCACGTAGCCTTTGTTTGAACAAAGATGTTACCACATGAGCTCTCCGGGACTGGAAAAAACAGCAACAAGTCTGACAATGGTATCACAGGCCATGCTGACAGAGCAACGCTACATTTCAGAGCCGAAATATTTTTAAATTAGAAAACTCACCTGAGAATTCCCCTTGGGTGACGTTAGGCGAGCTGGCAGCCTCTGTTTCAGTGTAAGACAGTGTGGAATCTGACAGATCTGTGGAGATAAAGGATCTGGTTAGAGTTTGTAGTTAATTAGAAATTTCAAAAAATATTTTTCATTTGATGATACAACTATTGTTAAAATACTGGTAAAAAGCAAAGTTCCATTGATTTAAATGGTTAATATTTATATTATATAAATAATACAGTTTAAAAGATTGGGGGGAGTATGTTTTTTTTTTTATACAAATATAAAACTTTTATTTAGCAAGGATGCATTAAATTGATTATTAATTGATTACATTTATAATTCAATAATTTCAATAATTAAAATTATTTCAAATAAATGTTTTTCTTATGAACATTCTATTCATTAAAGAATCCTGAAGAATCATTCAAATATAAAAACAGTTTTTTAAATTATAATAATATTTCACAATATTACTGTTTTTACTGTATTTGTCATTAACTAAATGCAGCATTGGTGAGCTTAACAGACTTCAAAAACATTAATAAATCTTACGACCCCAAACTTTGAACAGTAGTGTACGATTTATAAAGCGTTTTACATAAAGTTCTGTCAGGACCACTATCGTCAAATACGATTGACAGTTAGCATACACTTTGGATTGGCGGTATGGTTCCGTTCTGGGCAAGAACTCCCTGCGCATCCATGCAGCCTAGCATGGATAAGGGGAATCAGAATGCCAAATCCTGACTGACGAGAGGAGGAGCTGGGGGTGGAGGAGGGTAATTAGATCCTGAGAAACGCAATAGCTGCTGATAACACTTAAGGAGCTTATATATGTATACAGTGATAGCCGTCGTACTCGTATAGGTAGACGTGGATCAGCTGAGAGTCAGTTGACGCGAGCTTGACTAACATGACCTGCCAGAACTGACGCTACACTTTTGTTTGTTCACTAGCATATTAGTTATTGCTTTGCCATTGAGTATCGAGAAATTTCATTGGTATTGGTATAAATGTTGAGCAGAAATATGTATTATCAGGCTGCTCTCTGCCTTCTGAGATGTGGATCTCTAAAAGAAAGCAATCACAATTAACAAGCCGAGCTGCAAACCACCAATGCATCAGTTCCAGATGGTACCCTCTCTCCACCCCACCTCCCGTCGTCAACAGTGTGCCCGATGTTGAGCTATGGCACTGAGAGGATATCCCAGCCCAGTGCCAGGCCCCAGCATCCCTCACAACATACAGGGCCCAGCCCAGGCCGGCTCCAGATTGGCATGCTGAAAATGGGCCTGCCGGATACTGGCTGCAGCCTCCACTGGCTCTCAGTTGGTCACTGTGCCTAATTGCCACCATTAAAATTCTTCACGTTGTTCTACTTTTTGCTTCCCCTTTGGCTCTCCGTAAAGCCAGGGATTCAACCGGTGGATGACAACTGATGGCACTGCCACTGACTTATTTTGGCTAGGTCATTTTGTTACACAGATTACTTTATTAAATTTGTCAGTAAATGATCTCCGATCATCTGTTCCCTCAGAATGTACATGCACAACAACTTAAATACATATTTAATCAGCAATTAGAGCGTGTGTGAAACTTACCCAGTGGCTTGTGTTCTTCGCTGGGGGAAAGTCTTGAGTATGGAGGAGGGGGTGACTCTAAAATATGACAAGAGTATGATTATAATTGGAATAGAAAAATATGGGGAAATTAATTATAGATATATTATTTAATCCTGATAGATTATATAGGGTCTATGACAAAAAACAAACAAAAAAAAAAACATTTATTTTAAATAAAAATACACAATGTTGACAACATGGAGTATTTTCTACGGCACTGTGGAAAATGTATGCATAGGTCCATATGGAATCTGCATACACAAAACTACATAGAAAGTATTTCACATCCCCTGCTCACGTACAGGATTATTAAACATTTTTTGCTAATTTTATAATTCTTTGAAATATCATTAAGAGTGTACTACTCTTATTCATATTATTATTCACATTTTACCATGTTTAACACCATTCCGGAGTTCAATTCCCCAGAATCACAAAGATTTTCACTAAAATCAGAGCAGATAATGTGTGAGAGAAAAAAACGTAAGGCTGCATGTTATACATCAACATTTTGCAACAAATATTACACCTGAAAAACATAAATCTCAAATGCTCAAACTTAATATGTATATCTTAATAGCAGCTCAGTTTAAAACTTTAATTATCTGGTGAATAGCCTATATTCTGACCACTATGTTTTTTTAATTACTAAAATAAAATAAAATAAAATAAAAAACCTCAGATAAAAAAAAACCCTGTTTATCACTGAATTTCGGTGGGCCTGTAAACAAACTTTTTGTAAACACGCATACACAATAATAATGTGCAGCAGTTAAATAGCCTAGGAATATATAAAAATATTTCATTCATTTTAGTCTTGAGGCAAATCTCATCTGAAGCTGAATAAAACACTGCCTGTTTTAGGTGATTCACCATTTAATGGCATGGACATCAATCAAAGATTTTTCCATTTAAAATTAATACAAAATCTAGCCTACTTGTATAAGCCTGTATATAATTAAGTTTTTCATCTTTTAAAAATCATAAAACCTCATCTAGTAACAATGGAAACCACTAAAAGTTCGACGGCACAAAGGGGAAAAAAAAGTCTCTGGACAAGTAATGACCTCGCCTTATGGTAGTGGGGGAAAAAGAAAAGCATAATGTGGACTGTCTCTTTAAGAGTGGCGGCAGTAATTGCCAGGATCCTAAACTCAGTCACTCAGATACACAGCGAGTCAGTCTGGCGCCAGTTGTATGCAAACTGTATATTACCGCCACTCCTTCACCTAAATAGCATGAGGGGTCCTCCTCAGGAAAAAAGCGACTTTTAAAGCTCAACTTGAAACTGATATCATTTCAAAGCGATAAAGTCTTTGCAAAAAAAGGAAACGTAGCCTAAACACTGCCATCTAATAAAGCTACAACAAACACAAAGCAAAATAAAAGTATGTATCGCTAAACATTGATAGTAAATGATAGTTTCTTTATAGCCCTTGCTAAATACATGGAAATGTTTGCTTAAACACTGTTTTAGGCTACGTGATAAATGCTGTCACGGGCATAGGGCAACACCTGAACAATAGGATTTCTCTCTTTAACGTCGTCTGTGAAAATTAACCTTGAAAAAACCCGTCACAGCCATTGATGGAGTTTGAAGATTGAGAGGGCTCTGTTGTTCAATCGCATGAAAGAAATACCATCTTCATGGGGACACGCATGAGCGCCTGTGAGCTATGTGTGTCTCTACAGAGAACAGAGGGGAGAGAGAGGGGCTGCTGTCTCCCTCAAGCGTCTCTGCTCTGAGAAACTCCAATAAAACGCTGAGCAAAGAGTGTAATTGTCAGCTTGAAGCCTTTGATTAAAAAGTATCTCTTAATATGTGAGGATTTATTATGGAGAAACTGACTTATAGGTTGCCAAGTGCCTCAGGTTTCCAATGGTATCTTCACAAGATGTCAATCTATACTGTCAATGAATGCTAGGAATTCTAACCGTTAACCCATCAATCTGTGGAATTTTACTCTACTCTGCTTTTTTTCCCCCCTTTTTTGAGACTAGAGATTTGGTTGAGATAGACTAAACATGTCACAATAACATCTGAAATGTAGAAATGAACAATTATTGGTGATTATGGGCCTTGTGAGAGGAAATAATCCAGCAGTTGACTATAGCCTATTATTGCTAAATGACTTAACTAAGGAACTGGTAGGATTGAAAACGTTTTTTAAGCTTCTTGAACCACTTGGTTCTCAAGGAAAATTCTCTAAAAAAATAGCCTATAGGCTATAATAACTACACTCTAACCAATTATTCTACTGCTCAACTATTTGAGGCAACTAATTGGAGAATATTACCTATTGAACAGCAGAAAATTAATAAACCCAGTAGAGTAATTGTATCAAGGATAAGGTCACAAAATCTTCAATTCAGTAGCTGCAATTAAGACGATTAAAAACGCCATGCATTTTTATGTAGGTTAATTATGTTTGTATTTTATTTCTGCCAATGTAGTTTCCTGGTAACAACTTGATTGTTGGGAAATACAATGAAGAAACAGAAAATTAAAACAGTACAGTACAGAGCTTGTACATTATGGATAATGTGCAAATTCAAAATGTATTTATTTAAGTCACTGTTGTCAATACTAAAGCACCGAAACGTAATTGCTTACTTTTTAATAAGAACACTAGCCAATTTTTTTTTTTACACTGAAAAGCAACGCTAAATTCTTCTTTGCTACTGCACTCAATTTTATCAATGGCATTCTGTAGTATATGAATCACTGTAACAACACAGCTCCAATGCAACTGTTGGGGAAACCCTGAGGAAAGAGCTTTGGCATTGCAGCAGGTGTAAAGCAAAGCATAATAATGAGAAATATAGCCTAAGTTTTAGCCATAATAATCGCCAAAGGGATCTTCGCTTACCTGGCCCACAGAGTCGGCTGTAATGATATGGATTGCAGCACACCACCGGACCGTCCTGAGCTCCGAAGCTCTTGCACTCACAGAGCGCTTTAAGCTGGGCCGTGTGCTGCAGGTCTGACCACCGATAAAGCTTACAGATGAGCAGCTGTGGAGGAGCCATGTGGCCGCCTAACCGCAGCTCGGTCCGCGATACCATCACGCAGTCGCTCGGCATCCCTCCTTTGGACTCCACGGCTTCCAACAAAGTATCCAAGGTTTTCTCCTTTAGCCTTTTTAATAGCGAATAGGTGGCGGTCTTGAGCTCCTGCTCCATGACGGAGCGAGGTTTCGTCTCCTGGCTCTCAAGAGGACCGGGGTCCCGAGAAGAACCAATGTTCCTCAGCACGAACTGGCACGAGCCAGGCTCCGGGTTTCTAGATCCAGAATGATGGTCCCGATCTTTAAATAAACAGCAAGTGACTGTTCTACAATCGCTGTCCTGCACAGACCGAGGGCTTCCCATCGTACACACCGTACCCCCATCTTGGTCCAAAACGCCCCCTGAGGTGCCACCACCGCTGCTCTCAGTGGGATTCCTCGTACACACTTCCCCATAGTCCACGCCAGGCGACCCGCTCGGGGTCATCGGTCTGAACTCCGTCTTGGGAATTTTCTCTGGGTTGGTGCCAAGCAGATCGTCTCGAGACCCCTCGCCGCTTTTGCCATATCCATCGCCCCCCTCTTTATCTGGAATCAAACGGCTTCTCCAGAGTCGCCGCACAAGACCTGAGCGTTTCGTCCTGAACATACGACAACTTGAAACTCTAGATGAGTTATTTACGTTCAGATCTTAGCGATTTAAAACTATTTCTGAGCTCGTGCAACATTAATGTTGGTCGAATGCCGTGCAGCGCGTGCACACAGCCGAGCACCATATATTGGTGGCAAAACCACAACATTAGTTTTGAAGGCACAATGTTATATTGCATTAAAAACAGAAAACGTCAAACAACCGCAAGGCTACACAGAAACGCATTCATCCTAGAAGAACGCTGTCAGTAGCCTACATGTGAACACCGTTTGGAAAGTTTTTAGATTTTAAATGCACTAAGGGTTTTAACTACAGCAAATACATTTGTTGTTAAAAAAAAAAAAAGGCTACGCGAAAGGCTACACTAGTCGCGCGCTCTCAAATGTTTTCGGACTTTGAAACACGTTCAAATCCACTCTTCAACAGCGGGTCTGGTGACATGAATGAAGCTGCTCCTCGGCGAATTAAATCCACAGACAATTCCTCACAGAATTCACTATTCCGGTTGTTTTCCACTATTCCAGCGCACTCTTTTTTGCGATCCAAAAATATCCTTATGCGCGCGCCGGGGCCAGAAAAAGGAACAATCCGTGGACTTATAGTGTGCTTCTGGTTCCGTGTTCAGACCTGGTCAAACTGCAACCCAGATCTCTCTCTCTTTCTCCGTTTCTCTCCCTTTTTCCTTTTTTTCTCTCCCTGTCACACACACACACATACACACACACACATAGGGCCCCCGAGGAGAGCGATGGAGCCATTGGCTGACTACCATCATGTGCTAGTCTAGACACTTTGGCGGCTCTGAGCTGCACTGATTGTTGCGCAAACAAGGTTTCAAGTTTCTTAACTCTTAAAGGCGTAACATCCATCTACTTCTATTTCTTCATATATCCTAAGATGATTGTTTATTCTAAGCAGAAGAAGAATTGCGAGTAAATTAGAACTAATGTAAAAATCCAAGAATTATTTAACAAACATTTCCAAGATGATGTCAATGCGACTTCACTGCGGTCATAACTTTATTTCGAGTTTTGTGGAGTCGGAAGCTGTTTGCATGTGTCTACATTCTACAACTTACAATTATTCTTTTTTAATACAAAAGATCATTTAGCATACGATATTCTACAATGGGATCTGCACAGGATAATAACAAACCGTTCAAAGTCTTTAAAGGTGCACTCAGAAAGTTTTTATTTATATTTAGCAGCCTCTTAATTACTGCAAAAGTACAATAAGTTTTGGACATTATACTGACACCTATAGGCTTGGATGCATTAAGTTTGTCCATCTTTATTTTTTGTCTATATTTTCTCATATTACACATGAAAATATGGAAAAAAATATGACCTCTTAAAGAGAGAATTAGCAATGTGGTGGCTACGGTTTTAGTATTATTATTTGTATTACTATTACTTGTAGTATTTAATTCACTTGGATGACGTGGTGTCAACATGAAGGTGCCCATGAAGGGGCAACCTTCTCCATGTAGAATAAAACAGCTTTTTAGTTTCACATGAGTGACAAATGTGCTATTCATTTCATTATCCGTTAAACATTTTTAATTAGCAAGAATTACTGAGTAAAAACATTTGTATCTTCTAAGGTCCCACTGATAACTTGTACACAATTTAGCTGAATTTCTTGCATTTCTTTTAATTTATAGTTGAGAACTGCTCTTATTTTCTACATATCTAATATCTGTCTTATATCAATAACTGCCATGTTCCTCATAAAAGTACCTGGCAAATACATCCAAATCAGATTCAACAGTTTTTGTTAGTGTGACGCAAAGTGTGCATTACCTGCACATGAGGAATTTTCAGTGGACTGGGAAGCTTGCAAATTCCATAGAATGACCTCATGAGGTGCAAGCGACTCTCATTCAGGTGTGAATTCTCGCAATGGGTCATGCAGAGACTGTGAGGTGCAATTACCCCCCCCCCCCCCCTCCCACACACACACACCCCTAAAAAAAACCCTTAAAAATACTATACTATCCTTACCCTGAGATGTAAACCCAATGCACCTTGTTCTTTGACCTTTTGGTTTGAGTCATTTCAATTTTAATGTATAGGCTACTTGGTATGGTATCCCTTTAACATGGTAAAACTTTGTTTTACCTTGTCCTTGTTACATATGTAATATGTACTTAGTAATAACAGTAAATGATGTATAATTACATGCAAGTAACCCTCAACCAAACCCTACCCTAATCCTATAGCACATGTAGTTAAAGACACCTTAAAATAAAGTGTAAAAAAAAAAAATATATATATATATATATATACATATATATATGTATGTATATATGTATGTGTACATATATATATATATATATATATATATATATATATTAGGGCTGTGAAAAGATTAATCGCGATTAATCGCATCCAAAATAAAAGTTTGTGTTTACATAATATATGTGTGTGTACTGTGTATAGTTATTTTGTATATATAAATACACACACATGCATGTATATATTTAAGAAAAATGTGTTATTTATATATAAAATATTTACATTTATAATATATAATATAAATTATATATAAATATATACAGTATATAGATGCAAATATTTCTTAAATATATACATGCATGTGTATGTATTTATATATACAAAATAATTATACACATACACACACATATATTATGTAAACACAAACTTTTATTTTGGATGTGATTAATCGCGATTAATCTTTTCACAGCCCTAATATATATATATATATATATTCAAACTATCACTTTTCTGTGCTATTTAGTATTTTGTTCACTCATGCACATAAAGGGTTAAAGACTGGCTGGAGTAGAGCAGGCGGGGCGACGACTCTCAGTGTATTAACTTGCTCAAAGTAGCAAAAGTTCAGCAATAAACCCTGCCGATTGGTTCCCCAACATTTATGACATGTCCCTCGGAGACAGGGATTGGATAGAAGAGGCAAAAAAAAATGCAAATAGACTCGCCCACTGTTGTTACAATTGACAGTGAATGAAATAAATTTCCCGGCAGCTTGCCAACAAGCAGAGCACAGTATTTGACACGCTTATTCGGCAACAAGCTATGTAAATACAGTCTTAACAATGGACTTGTGCTGACAGCCTTATTTATCAAGTGATCAAGAGGATGTGAAATTAAACTGTGTGGGAGGAGATCCAATTCCAATCCAAATCAACCAATAAGAACTCCAAGGAACCTAAAATGAAAAATATAGGTAACGCTTAATAACTTTCATTAATAAATCATTAACAAACATTACATGTTTAATGGATCATTAAATATTAAATTAGCTGGAAATATGAGATAATGTGCTTGTTAATGTTTACTAATGAACTTATTAAACATTACATAATGATTAAAAGATCATTATTTAATGTAAATCAAAATGCTTACAAATGTCAGTAAACTTAAGTTCATATATTAATCGACTTTCTTGCATTTGCAAGTGTACAAATGCAAAAAGGCGTTTGGTAGCTATGAGTGATCAACTGAAAAATTAACAATATAACTGGTCACACTTTATATACAGGTAGGTGTCTTTAACTATACCTGTGTTAAAATAAAATAAAAATTGAGGTACAATGTACTTATCAACAGTGTACACACTGTAAAAAAAAGTTGCTGCCTTAAATTTTTAAGTACATTAATTCATTTCAACTTTAAACTGACTTTAAAAAATGATAAAAACTTATTTTGATGATTTAAAGCAATGTAAAAACATAACTTATTGATTTTTTTACAGTGCAGGGGTCAATTTGATTACTAAGGAAACATGGTTCAAACTGTTTATATAACATTGTTTTAATAAATGAACAAGAACTTTCTCCTGTTGATGTATGATCCAAGAATATCCTGTTTAAGGATAAAGTTATAGCAATAAAAACATGTTTTGCACCCAAATTATAATAACAAAAACAATGTGTTTTGTCTTTAGCAAGCATTTACCTAACCATCTTTTACACAAACATTGTTACAGTAGCTAAAAGTCCAATGCCCATAATAGTAAACATTTATAAACATTACACATGATAAACAGTTCAGATTGGGTACTTCAAAACATGAACAAATAATGAAAAAAATTATTTGAAAAGATGTGTAAAAAGGGTGAATTCATTTGGGACACTTTTGCCATTGAGATGACTGCCTATAAATGATTAGTAAACATTTATGAACATTTACAAATAATGAATATAGTTTCAACTTTAGATTGGGTATTGAAAAAACATGAACAAATAATTAATAAATGATTTGTAAAAAAAGTGTGAGTAGTATAAGTGCATACACCACAAAAAAAAAAAAAAAAAAATGAATACCAACTTTATAACTTGGTAGACCGTGGTTATGAGTTGATGAAGAAAATTAACATGAATAGTGTGTAATGTGCTTAAAACGACTAATTAATTAACATTTGTAAATGTAAAAAATGTGCATAGGTAATTTATTAATTGAAATTAAATGACATTTGATAACATTTTATTTACATTAAATAATGATCTGTTAATCACTATGTAATGCTTAAAAAGTTGATTTAAACATTAACACATATTATCTCTAGCTATTTGAATATATTAACTAAATCCGTTAAGCGTTATATAATGTTTGTTAATGATTTATTACTGATTCTTTTAATCATTGTAAACCATCTGTCAAAATCATTTGAAGATTTAAAAAAAAAATGCTTTATCATATGAATTGAAAGTTTAATGACATTTTTTAGCACTTCAGTCTACATTAAATAATGATCTGTTAATCATGATGTAATGTTTAATAAGTTTATTAGTAAACATTAACAAGCACATCATCTCAAATTTCTAGCTATGTGAATAAATATTAACTAATTATCTGTTAAGCATTATATAATATTCGTTAATGATTAATTAATGAAAGTTATTATAAAGTGTTACCAAAATATACCTATATATCAAAAATTATAATAAATAAAATTAAAGCAAATACGTTTTCATTTACTAGGTGATTAACTCTTCATGAAACTAGCTATTCTCTAAATAAGAAAAAAAAATCTTACTTTTTAATATTCATGGTAAAAAAACTGGACCATTAAGATACATATACAATATATTTAAGCATTACAGGGTGGTTTTTAGTGATTTTACAATTCTTATTAAAATAATGCAATAAACATTAACAATGCAACGAAAACACAAACATGCAAAACTGAAAATAAAATAAAAAGGCAATGCTATACATTTAACATCTTACTTTATAATGTTAAAATTACTAACACTTCATAAAATGTAGACTGACAACTCAATCATAGTCAAACAAGTTATAGTAAGTCAGTTTAACATGGGCATAAAGTGCACTCTTATTAAACTATAAATAAATGAAAAATCATCAGATTTAATCATCAACCATCCCAAACGTCCAGTATTAGTCACACAGTGATGTACACACACACACACCACACACACCTGTCCTCTACTTATGCCCCTTGCTCTGTGACTAAGAGTAGTATTTGCCTGTGTGTAAGTGGGAATCGGATTTCCCTGGCAGGTTCATGGAGGTTAGAGAGAGAGAGAGAGAGAGAGAGAGAGAGAGCATGGAGCCCCTCACGCCTGCTCTGTATTAGAGGCACCTGTTGCAAATACATTCTCTTTTGTAACTTAATCACACGTCAGACAGGGCAAAGAAAACTGTTATTGCAGCACTGCACTCCATGTTCAATCATTCTCACACTTTACTGAAAAATCTGTGAAAGCCCCACTCACAGTATAATAGTGCTAATGATAGCTTTTCTCCCACCTGTCCATTGACAGGTAGCAGTTTAGCTAGGATATCTGAAAAATGCCACTATTTTTAAAATTAAAGCTATTCAGGAAGTGCATTTTCAGACCATATTTTTCGACTGTTTCTTTATGATCATATTGTACAATTTTGTGCCTGCAGGAGGTTCTGTGATAAATGATTAGTGACTTCATTCACTGGCTATTGCAATACACTAATGTTGTTCAAATAAAATGTTTCACCCGAGGCAAAGTTTTACCTTTCAAACAATGATAAAGCAAGTTTTGTTTTCTGTCCAACACCATGTAAGCCTGGAGAGATTTGGCATTCAAATGTCTTTGGCAGTGATTATTTCGTTTCTCAATTCCAGTCACTTGATGATAAATGAAAAGAGAGCATTTTTAAGGGAAAATTATGAGAGTTATGCAAAAAAGTATACAAGGAATGGCATTAAGATTATGTTTTTGGCCAAGGAAAGACATTAGTGGTTTCATGGACATGATGTCCATTTTGTTTAAATACAAAACACATATTCAGTGTAATTTACATATTATTGGAATATTTTGTACTTACATTTTTAAGTACAATCAATTTGGATATTTAAGTCATTTCAACTTAAATTAAATTACATTAAACCGACCTTAAAAATGAGTTGAATGATCTTGTATATAACAAAAAAAGTTGAAAATTGCTTATCTTGGTGAGTTTATGTAAAAACATATGTTGTCAAAATCATTTTTTTTTTTATCATAAAAAGTTATTTCCTGAGGTTGCCGCTGAATAATTCCTCCTCTATCCTACAAAAGTTAGGGGTTGTATACCAATTTTGCAATGACTACATGTTAACTGTTAAATGTTGCCTTTACATAGTAAAAATTTGTTTTAAATATTGCTTTATATATTAGAGTTTTAAATTCAAAATACATTTGCTTTGTTTTCATATTGTAAAGACAATGCATGAAATTTTATTGTAAAATAAATCAATTTCATACAATAAAAATACTGTTAAAATAATTTGTAAGTAGTAAGTATGAAATACTGTAAATCCTCTACACTCTGGCATCAATGATTCCATGAAGAACCTTTAATGAATTCATGGAGCCTTATCATAAAAGGTTCTTTATAGCAGAAAAAGGTTCTTTAGATTATTAGAATGTTCTTTACACTAAGAACAAAAATGGTTCTTTTAAGAACTGTTCACTGAAAGGTTCTTTGGGAAACCCATGGTCTCTGTGAAAAACCCCTTTCGGAACCTTTGTTTTTAGGAGTGTATACTCTATTGACCCTAACGTTTGCTGCATATGTGAAAGTGTGTAAGAAAAGAGCTCTTCAAAGAGGACAAGGTAATTGAGTCAGAGGGCTGAAAACAGGGCCCAGCTGTTCACACACACTGTCCCCCTGCCCCGCTCTTATATGTCCAGCAAAGCAGACTGTCCGCACCACTGGAGACCCCGGGGTAAGAATCCAGTGGTCACGCAAGCTTGGTACAGCACTGACACTTCAGAGGGAGAGGATATCAAATTAAACACAACCGAGAGATACATTCCCATCCAATTGTCCAAGCACCTCATGGGACACTTATGCAATTAGTAATAGTTATAACAAGTAATATATTTTATTTATTCAATATATAAAATTAAGTAAAAAGAAAAATGGTGTGTTATGTCCCGGCCTTTTATACATTTGTTGAAGAAGAAAATGTAATTATTTAAAGGGTACATAACATGCACAGTTTCACCTAATCTCATGTTAATCTTGAGTACCTATAGAGTAGTAGTGCATCCTTAATATCTCCAAAAAGTGTTTAGTTTTATTATAATTTTAAAAGAAAAAACAGCTTTCCGATTCTCTCCGGGAAAAGCCGAGGTCCTGGAGGCGGAGCTATAGAGTCAAGCGGTAGTGCATGATTTCCAGCAAAAGACAGAAATCTGATCCAGTTGTACTTACATGAATGGGGTCTTTTATCACTGGGACCGCTCCACGTTTTAATAGCAAACGATTTGCAAATCCAGCGTCGACCTGAGCCTTGTTAATAAAACATTCGTCACTGAAATGGCCAGAACACACAACCGCACTTCCTACACTCCGTTGCTGCCCCGGAAAAACAAACTGCATCCACTGTTCTTGTAACACTGGGTTCTTTGGAAAACTGAACACGGTAAGCTTTCCCTCACATCCAAATACACACTTTTTTGGAGACATTCTTGAACAAATCCTATGCAGCGCTGCCGATGATTTCCTGTTGAAGCGCGTTGATGTGCGCGGTCTCGTTCTCCTCTGGTCGACGTGTGCGCGGGCGAGCTTTTCCGAGAGAAATGCTCATATAAGGAGTTCCACTCTGATCTACGTCATTAGATCCACGATCGAAAAAAAACCAGCCGAAACTTGCACCAACCCGGAAGTAAGATTTTCGGCACAGAAATTCTCCGTTATTCGTCCAAAATATTTTTTTTAAACTTTGCCCATGTTTAGCATGAGAATCCATCTCTTTAACAGTGTAAACAACTCTGAATACATGAAACACCATTGTACCCCCCCTTTAATGAGTCTGTCACTCACAATAAACAGACAGACAGATAGAACGATATATAGAACGATAAAACGATCGATAGAATGATAGAACGATACATAGAACGATAGATAGAACGATAAAACGATCGATAGAATGATAGAACGATACATAGAACGATAGATAGAACTATAAAACAATAGATAGAATGATAGATAGAACGATAAAACAATAGATAGAATGATAGAATGATAGAACGATAGATAGATAGATAGAACGATAGATAGATAGAACGATAGAACGATAGAACGATAGATAGATAGATAGATAGATAGATAGATAGATAGATAGATAGATAGAGATGTTACTTTACTAATAATGGTAAATTACATCCAGTATATTAGGGTATAATCATTTTAAAAAAAAACTTATTTCTGGTCTGTGTTCCTGCGAGACCGTCCGTTTTTGGTATATATTATATTCTTGAAGACAAACGTCTGAGAAACGCTATAGAGGAGTGTGTGGAGGACTGTTTGAAGAAAATCAGTGGAGAAAAAGAGTACATGCAACATAACAATAAAATGCACCAGCCTGTGACAGCAGTCATATATTCAAAGAGCAGAAGGCATTAATTCTCCATGAGGAAATTGCAAGGGAGTTCAGTACGGACAGATACTAATGAGAAACAGGTTCACACACTTAGGCCCGTGGATGCAGTGGGGGTGGAGGGGATTCTGCAGATAATCTATTCACTCAATGCTACACATCCCCATCCCTCTATAGTCAATACTGTACAATCATTCCATTCTTTGTAAATGCCACAAGACATGTCTCTGCTATGAGACAAAGCACGGTGGGTATTGGGGGAAAAAGATGGTTTAATCTTTAATTGGAAGCAATCTGATTCACTAGGTTGTATTGGAGACAGGTAGACCAGGCAGACGGGGCCCGAGGCTGCGTGTGTCATCTTCTCTTTGTACCAGTCAGGGTAATTCATGCCCCAAGGGGAGGGCTGTCAGTGGCCTGGCTTCACCATCACATTCCTGCCGATAAGACTTATTCTGGGTCCATGAAGGAGCTTAAGGAATGCAAGGGAATCAAAGTTACAGTTGCATTACTATGGGACGCTTGGGATGGTCTACTCAAACACACTAGGAAAGGACAGTTAAAAAGGATAGTTCACCTAAAAAAAAATTCTCATCATTTACTCACCTTCATGTCATTCCAAATCTATATGACTTTCTTCTGTAGAACACATATTTTGTCCATGAAAGCTAATGGGGTTCAATGACTGTTTTGGACCCCACTGACTTTCATTGTATGGATAAAAAACACAAAACCTTTTATGTTCAACAGAAGAAAGAAGGTCATACAGGTTTGAAACAACATGAGGGTGAGTAAATGATAACAGAACTTTCATCATTTGCCTTCAACAGCTCCTCTAAAGAACTACGAGCCCTTAATTCAGGGCAGGTTTAAGAATGTAGGCCATTTCACACACACACACACACACACACACACACACACACACACACACACACACACACAAAAAAAAATGAAATGTAGATTTGTATATTTTATGTTTTTTATGACACACTGACTCGGACTGAATAAATGTTAGGTAGATTTATAAGAGCAAAGGTTTAAGATGAAATGTTTTGCAATGTGATTCTGAGTTTGGAACCGTGGATCGAGTAATAAATCTGGAAATAATTTAGGTTTGTAGTACATTGCTCTTCCAAGCTTGCCTGTAAACATTCCTCACACTGCACCTTTTCCTCCCATGCTTTCTGTCATGCCGCTGTCAGAAGTCACGACCCCAGAAAGGCAGGAATGGCTCTTTAAAGACACACTAAAAAGTGACTAATAAATCAGAAATGTCCCCGTATACATAAACAAGTCCCGGGAAACACGACTAATTAATACTTGAACAAGGGAAGCAAATCAAATCAGGACACCTGCGCTGTGTCTCTATCACATAGTTGGTTTTGGAGACTGGCGTCGCAGAATGCAGATCAATAGTTTGGTTATCTGAGTGTTGCGTGTTTTTTCCTATCTCTCTTCCTGACCGGCAGAGACGGCGAGGCTGAGCTCCATATGACTGGGTCACCAGAGCCCAAACCAGAGACACACTTATGTGAAGAATAATATTTTCCAGCTTTTTATCAGCATTTGTTCAGTGGGTCATGGAGACAGTCTGTCTTTGAGAGCCAGATAACCAAGTCAAAACCTCTAATTGCACTGTCTCTGCCAGATTGATTTAAACCCAGTCACACACATACATTCATACACATTCCTCTAGGCCCTAAATTAGAGGCTTGTTCACTGAGGAAAGGCAACCCCGATGAGAAAGACAACCTGTTCCTTCTGTGAACCACCCAAACTTTGTTTTTGACTTCACTGGCAGATTAATTGCTTATAATGATACCTTTATGAAACTTTGTGTTTAATTTGAATTAGATGTTGACTTAGGTTCGGGCTGACGTCATGTTTGACTATAACGTTGCAAGCGGAATCACAACATCTTCAATTATACAACATATATTTATGATTCTTGAATCTGATTGGCTAAGGAGAGTTGATATAACAGTATAAGAGAACTGGGACGAAGGCAAAAGTCTATATCTGATTGGCTGACTTCAACAGGTGTTCCGAGAGCCTAGTGTGCTGGAATCTTTAACGGTCCACCAGGAAACAAAAGCAGTGTTTACAAGTTCCGCAACTGGTGTGAGGCTTCAGAGGAGCAAATAAATGCTGGATTTAAAAAGGTTTGTGAAATTCACAGCTTAAAAACTTTAAAAGATATTCAAGCGGTTTGTTTGAGGCATTTAAAAGTCTGTGATATGGGGAAAAGTACCATTTTCCAAGCTTAGCCAACCCTTGGATTCCTGAGTGATTAGTTTGAATATTTAGTCCTGCTTTGAATATTAGTTTGAAACTATTTTTGTTGGTAACTGTAACAATATTGTGTATAACATGTAAGTTACTCACCATTCATATCAATCAAAGCAATATCACACTAGCAATGGGCTCTATGCACGGTTGCTTCGGCATGTAGCTTCAGTGGCCACCGCAACTTACGGTGTATTCCAGAATATGTACATTTTGGGAAAAATGTTATGCTTGTGACACTGTCACATAAGATACATGTTTTATCGCTCTGTTTATTACAATGATTTTATGTATAATAGAGTTTTAATTGTTTTCTTATCCATTTTTATTCCTCTTAACCATTTAATGTCTGTATGTCTTTAAATGTTACTGGGTCTGCCAGTCATGTGACTAATCACATGACAGGAAACAGGAAATAGCCAGCATAAAGGAAGCAGCATGGCAAACAAACAGGGTCACTCATAGATATCATATAAAAAAGGCTAGATGTCTCGTGCGCGCTGCTGGCCAATGGAGGTCGACGTCCGCACGTGGCGGCCATCTTGCCACAGGCAGCTCGCTCATTCGTAACATTGTGTTTTAATGCTGCATGTACTTTTTAAATAACCGTAACTTGCTCAATTTTCTACCGAATTTCAAACGGTTTGGTTTGTTATAAACATCAGAGATGTAGTTATGACACTATATACATATGAATAATTATAACCATGGACTTCCATATGAAAATATTATAGCCACGTTAATAACGTTTGTAAGAAACCAAACCGTTTGTAAATCCGTCAAGATTTCAGCGAGATAAAAGTATTTGTGTTCGTGCTGATCACTCACCTTACATCAGGTACCACAGAGCCTGCCAGAAAGCCTGCCTGTGACAAGATGGCCGCCGGTGATGCCGTTCAAGACATCTAGCCTTATATGGATATCTATGGGGTCACTAACAAGTGTGCTGGAGATCACCGAACTTGGACTGTGGAGTTTTATTCTTACCTTTCCAGTTAAAAGCATTTGGACTATCACTTGGATTGTATACACTGTTGGACACTTGCAAAAGGACTATCAACACACTGGGATTCATTCGAACTGTTTTAGGGTACGGTGTTATGGACTCTATGCTTTTAACAGCTTGAGGTTTCCTGGTTTTACTAAGTTATATTTTATTAAGATGTTGCATTTGTTATAGATAATCAAATTTACCCCCGTTTTCACAGACAAGGCTGAAGCCTAGTCCCAGACTATAATGCATTATTGAGCTATTTTAACTGAAAGCAACATGCACAATATATCGTAAAATATGTCAGAGCTGTTGAATTGGCTCAAAATGCACGCCAGCTTAATCTAAGCCCTGTCTGTGAAACCAGGCCATAATATACTAGAATATAATTAGTTGTGATTAAGAATTATGACAGATTGAGTTTGTTACCAAGTTTGCTATAAGAGACAACTACTCCGGAAGCTCGAGTAGCACTGAAAATCAGAGTATTTCTTGTGCATTTAACTATGCAACCTTTCATCAAAGCTAAATCAATGTAGTGATTCCTAATGTAAAAAAGTGTATAAATGTGATCTTAACCAAGTGTATCAAAATATTAGACTCGGTTTGTTACGGCCAGCATGTTTATGTAAAGGTTTATACATTAATAAAGTTTTACTCAGGATTGCCTGCAGTAGTAACCAGGATCCATTACAGTAAGAATAATACTGCGTGAGAAAAGATGCCAACACATACAGAAGAAAAAGAGTGAGGGCCAAAATAAACTGGCACCAGGCAGACTTTCACACCTTGGCAAAACCCAGTCCTCACACTCTGGCAAAAACATTCGCATGTAGGCCCTAAACACACTAAGCATTCCCTCCACCAATAACAGATTATTGACTTAGCACAACAAAGCATTCATAACACCATCATCATCGGTTCCTTCAGCACAAGGTGCATAGGGCGGAAAGCTTCCTCCAAAGAGTCTTATCTGAAGCAGCATTCTCGACATCTTCACATCTGACGCCAGTGTTTCGCAGGTTTTCCCTGAATGTTTGGTACCATGGTTTACAGGGTCGGCCTTGTTTCCGCTTGCTCTTTGACAGCTCCCATTGCAACATGGTGTTTGAGTATTGCTAATCTGGTAGGCGAAAAATATGACTAGCATTCGAGGTTCCACCACAATATCCTGCAATTTCCTAGATTCACTTTGCCATAAAATTTCCTCGTTCGTCACTTGAATGCACCAAGTTACACCCAGAATTCTGCACAAGCAACATTGATGAAACCTTGTTGAGCTTCCGTGCTGTAATTGTCCATGTTTTGCTAGCATAGATCGCTGTTGGTATTGTCTGGTAAAACAGTAGTTTTGTCTAGGTATCAACTGTTGAAGCTGACCAGATAGGTCGCAAGCGCTGAAACGCCGTGGATGCTTTACCGATTGTGCAATTCATAAAACGCTTCATCCAAAAAAAGGCCTACTTCTCGGAGGGCGAAGAACGGGGTAATATCCTATTCCCAAATGGTGAAATGAAAGCATCAAAGTCCTGAATGTTTTAATAAAAGTGTGTTTTTAATATGTGCCGCCATGGCAAGGTGGCGAGGAGCAGAGGAACGCTGGAGAAAGCACAAGCTCTCTCAATGTGAACCACTGTACTTTATAATGTTTCCCAAACGCTAGTAAACCTAGCACTCCAAAAACCCATGTTGGAACCAAGAATGACATCATCCACAGACACTTTTTATGATTTCACAAACTTCATTTGAAAAGAAAAAAATGGGGCCACAGTGCCAGCTATGTACCCTGAGCTTACCCCATCAAACCGTGCATCAACAAAACCGGCCAATTTTATGATGGCACTAGCAGTTCTAAATGTATATGACTCAAAAACATGAGAAATAAAACATCAGTAGCTGTTTGCTCATTACAGTTTGCTTGTGCTAATGAAGACCATCTGTTGTTGGATTCCTGCTTAATTGATGAACTGAAGTGTGATGTGGCAAATCTCATCGCTCAAGTGCTAATGTGAGCCTCAGGGCTGAGAAGTTCATTATACTGCCTTGTTACTTCTGGAATTTGCTTGTTCCATAGGCTTTGTTAACGCAGATCAACAGCATTCCTGCATGGCAGAGTAATTAAGCATGTGGGCTGATGTTTGTCTGAGCATTCACAGGCCCTTTTAATAGCCAGCTTCTTCCATACATTGGCAGAGGGAGCCATTCTGATTGCCGCAGATCAAGTGTTTTTTATTTTTTATTGAAGGCCATGCTTGAAGAGAAAAAAAAAACCTTTCAACACACCATTTACATTACAGAATGATCGGTTACAACACAAAACGGCATGTAAAATCAAGTGAATAGTATCAACTTTTCTTTCAAGCTTAAAAAGGCTTGTTTTTATTATGAAACCATACCATATACTTATTATCGTACGCAGTCACCATTGTGCCTGTACTGTACAGTACACTATATAGACCTCATGTAGCCCCGCCCCTTTTCAGAGCTGCACTTGTTCTGTCTTCCGGTTTGTATTTCCACAGCATGAAGGTAAGATCTTACAGATTTATGAATGAACCGCTCATTTTAAAATCTTCCCGGGTCTACTGATATTTGTTATGACAAAACATCATAATGCTCATAATAACCTTCTTTAACTGTACAATACAAGCAGTGTTGGGTAAGGTATACTCTAAAAAAGTAACAGGGCAAATAGATTACTGTGCTAATTTCTCTCTCTAAAAAGTGTTGCATTACTTATTACTGATTACTTACTAAATCCTATATCAACCTCAACCAGTTAAAGGATAGACATGAAACTGCTCTTTAAATTCTTTCAAATAAATAATATGTGAACTTGAACTGACCAAAGTATTTAAAAGGAGAAGGTTACATTAAAAACACACATTAGACATTAAATTTTATAGTTAAATCCACTATTGTTTTATATTGTTATATATAGTCTATATCATATTTAATGCAATTACATCAAAACTAACTGTAATTAAATTACAGAAAAAAATCTGAGTAATCCCTTACTTTACTTTTTCAAGGGAAAATTAAGAAAGAAGGCAATGCAAATACTGTTCATCAACGCAAGCCCAAAAATTTGAATACTAAAGAAAGCATCATTAAAATAAAAAATAAAATGTGTGTGTGAATAACTTTTAAAATGTACATGTGTTATTACCTCTCGGCTGAATGCAACACCACAACCCGTAACACTTGTTTGTGCTGTGGAACTCAGTCTCTGGTTTATTCACTGCACGTGTTGAGCTTGGCTTGGATATCTGAGAGTTACTTAGTCACATCCTTTGGAAATATCAGGGATAGAGGATTATAAACATTGTTTATGGAAGAACTTGTCGTGGAGACTGAATTCTCATTGCTGCAAATGAGTAAAAAGCCAATAACAACATGCGTTTTATACAGAGGGACCAAAGTTTTGTTTGTTTGATTGTTTATAATTAGCATCATGGCAGCTACCATATATATATATATATATATATGTGTGTGTGTGTGTGTGTGTATTAATATAACCGTTTATATATAAAAATATACAGTAGGCCTATGTATATAAAAGGTTAAACAATAAAAAAAAGGTTTTAAAGTTTATCCGTTAACACTGTTCAATAAGGTTCATTAGTTAACATTAATGTATTAACTAACATGAACTAACCATGAGCAATACATTTGTTGCTGTATTTGTTAATCTTTGCTAACGTTATTTAATAAAAGTACAGCTTTTCAATGTTTGTTCACGTTAGTTCACAGTGCATTAACTAATGCTAACAAGATTTTAATAATGTATTAGTACATTTTGAAATGAAAATTAACAAAGATTAATAAATGCTGTATAAGTGCAGTTCATTATTAGTGCATGCTAAATAATGTAGTAAACTAATGTTAACTAATTAACCTTATTGTAAAGTGTTACCGTTTATCCTTAATAAAAAATTAAAAAAAAAAAAAAAACATTACAGTATGCTTCAGAGATATTGGACTGATATAAGAGTCATAAAAGAGGATCTTCACCCATTAACAAAAAAGGGACTAAAGAAAGCTCAGAGAATGTTCGTTTTAATTAATAGTCATTTCAATGATATCTTCAATTACTCATAAATCCAGAGTAACTGTCCTGTTATAATGTTATATCATTAAATTATGAAAGGACAGCTACTGATTTAATCAGGTTTTTTTCCAGAAGTGTTTTTTTTTTGTACCCTTGATGTTATTTTTGCTGCTCCCACATGTTACCCTTTCTTAAAATGCTCATTAGCGCTGGGAGCGGTTAATCTGGTGTCGGGGGTCCTGATAATGATAACTGGTTTGCCTGGCGTCAGGCTGGTAAATGGCAGCGTCTCCCCTTTAAGAGCCAGCAATCTGATAGGCTATCAGCAGACAGGCAGTCCTGGGGAGACAGGGCGTCCGGCTCAAAATGACCTCCCAAAATAGAGCATTATGCTGGGCCTCGCCATCCCCTTCGTCAGAGAGGGGCCTGCAAAGGGGCAGACACAGGAAGAGTATGTCATCAGGCCAATTTCTGTTAATGGGAGGCAGGAGAGGTGGTGGACACGACCAACAAGAGGTCAAGATTAACAGAGGTCAGCTCTGATAAAGGACACTTGCGTTCCCAGTTGTGTCCTGTCTTTCTCATGCTCCGCACGAAACCCATCAAAGACCATCTTTGTGATGGAGGAAGCTGAAGTGACACTGTTACCCCTTTCTCACCAGAATGGTTCGCGTTCTGGAGCCAGAGCCTGTTCTTGGCCAGGCAAACTGGAGCCTGTTGCGAGACGGCTACGCGTTTCCACAGACTTGAGGAACGAACGGTGACGCAAAGCTGCTCTGTGATGTTTACCTGACTATAACCAGTCTAAAAATCAAACAGTGCACATCCCAGGCACTGCGGCATTTAGATATAAAGAGCAACTTTATTACATTGCTCAACGAGACTGACAGCGACAGCATTTCTCCTCCGCTCCCCCTCAAGACCAACACGTTTTTAGAGCCGGAGCTGAACTGATCTTTCAGGCCCAGAATTCCTTTTCTGCAGTGAAATGACACAGGCTGGGAACCCGCATCAGTGCTGTGTTGGTAGGGGTAGCCTATGACATATGGGAACCACCGAACCAGAACAACCGTTTCAAAACCTAGTGATCTCAACAGGCAGCATTTTAAGGCATTCCAGCGCATAACCTCTTCAAACTAAAGTTTGAAAGTTTTTGCCCAATGTGTCCTTCACAAGAAAAGACATTACCAGAATGCATTGTGCCAAGTTCAGTCAAAAAATAAACCCACGATGGAGAAAAAAAAACAGATAAATTACTGTTAAATATCTACTTGTATATATAATTTAAGTAAGAATTAAAATTTTGTGTGTAAACACTATATATAAATATATACTATTTATATTTCACAAGAATGCATTAAATTGATCAAAAGTGACAGTAAAGGCGGAAATGTATCACAGTTTCCACAAAAATATTAAGCAGCACAACCATTTTAAACATTAATAATAAGAAGAAGAAGAAGAGTAAATGTTTGCTGAGCAGCAAATCAGCATGACTTCTGAAGGATCATGTGACCTGGAGTAAGGGCTTCCATCAGAGGATTCAATTACTTTTCAAAATATATTCAAATAGAACTCAGTTATTTTAAATTTAAATTACTATTGTTTTTACGGCACTTTTGATCAAATAAATGCAGCCTTTATGAGGCTTTTTTTTCAATATTTGTCACCAATATTGCCAATAAATACTTGACCAGCTTTTGGACAAAATCCTCGCTGCTTTTGAGACCATGCAGAGCGTGTTGGAAAGCAGACCCTCTGTGTTTAAGCAGCAGCTACGGCAAATGGAACATGCTGTTTTCATTACGTAGCTCGCACTGTCTCTCTCCACCCAGGGAAGCTGTGTGATTTAAGCCCTGCTGGTGCTGCTGAGGTCATCCTTGTGACCCTCTCTCTCCACTCTTAATTTATTCTGGCATGGCGGGCACACTTTCCACCGTGACCCTCAGCCTTGCCCTGGCCTGATCCTCCCAGAAGAGCCACTTGTTTGGAGGTGCACAGAACATAGACAGTAATGACGGTGCTATGCTTCGATTTCCGGCCAGGCGAAATAAATCAGAGGGGAAAAGGGAGACAGAGAAATAGCAAAGAGAGGAATTTAGTAAGGTAGGGATGAGTCGGGATGGTAGTTTAAAAACAAAAACAACTCTACATTCTCGTTTGTCCACTTTTTTAAATGCAAGAATGGATTCTATGTGAACACTCCAGTAAAAATTGAATTTACTTCTCTTCAATATCTTCTCAAATATTTTTATTACTATTCTTTTTTTTATTATTCTTTCAATTTCATTTATTCTCTTTGTAAAATTTTAACCTTTTGGATTATTCTGACATTTATTGGTTTCTGTAAAGCATGTTATAAAAAAAATCAAGTAAAGCTTGGCTCTCAAAAAGCAATATGAGCCTCATTACACAGGGTTCCCTTACCAATCATTCAGATGACCCACAGACTAGCTGATTATGAAAATATGTAAATTTGCACAGTCCTAGCATAGGCTGGTTTGGGAGCGCTTGGAAAAAGAGGGAATGTAAGGCTGGCATGGAGCACTGTTGGAGCCTCTAAGAGTTTTCTAACCTGAAAAGGACACCACAGCCTTACAGAAAACAGCTGGCAGACACTCTCAATATATTTGCAAAGCTCCAGAGCTGATTGAGCCAGGCCTCATAAGCAGCCCATTTAAAAAAAAACTTGCTGTATCCAAACCAAAAATAAGTTATCTATTCCTCTTAAGCTATCTCTTACTGCCGCAGATTACACCGAACGTAAACAGGTTTCTCAAGTGACTGATTAACCTTGAAAAAGAGTAAATGACACAACAGACGCCGAGACCCACTGCCATTAGCACATAACGTTCATAAGATATCAATCAGCATAACAGCTAAATGACAAAAAGGCATGTGCAATGGGAATTTAGACTATAGCAGTGGTTTTCAACCACTAGAGGACCTGAGGATGACTTAAAAGTATTTCAATGAATAACTCTATTCCAAATACAAATGCTAAAAATATGGAGGGGTCCTCCAAATCGTGTTGAATAATGAGAGGCCTGTAACACTGCAGACAAACCACATAGAAAACCACATCTTTGAATAAAGGTGGCCAAAGTGCCTTAGATCAGCCCTCCTCCACACATCACAGCCAATATACCAATAAGCCACTGGCACAGAACAGATTAATCTCCATATGTCCACTCTCCTGAGTTCCCCTGACATGGGAGCCATATTAAAATCAATTGGTTTGTCTCTTGTCTTTATGGTCTGGGGAAGCCAGTGAAAAATGGATCTCTTTGAGAGGTGATAGAGTAACAGCTTGACACCAGAGGCCATGGATCTCAGCAGCTTAAAGGGACAGTTCACCCACGTCGTTCCAAACCTGCATGATTTTTAGGAAAAGAATCGAATTTCTGATAAATAAATAAAAAGTGCAAGAACTTGGAAGAGCCAGGATATTTTTTTAATATAACTCTGATTGTATTCATCTGAAAGAAGAAAGTCATATACACCTAGGATGGCTTGAGGGTGAGTAAATCATGGGCTAATTTTCATTTTAAAGTGAGCTAATCCTTTAATGGGCCTAGTCTGTTGGGCCTTTGTGCTTTAATACCAACACAAACACTTTCAGCCTTATTTAGCCTCAAGTTCACCACACCAAAAGAACGCACGTCAGGGGAACAAATACACAAGAAATGCTTGTTGACACGGCCTCTTCAAAGATTCTAAACAGCACCTTTTTTCCCACAGTAGGCCGCCTCTCTGGTCCCGTCGGGTGCTCAGCGAGGAGTCTCAGTCATAAGGGCTCCTGAAGGGCTAACGAGTTCTAATTCTGATTTACTTGATCTGGTATCTCAGAGGAAGCCGCAGAGTGCCTGCCAGTCTGGCTCCCCTCATGACCTCAGTGCACAGGCCTGATCACAATGGGCGGCCCAAAGTAGCCCTACAGCCTCATGGGTAACTCACAGTCAGTGGCAGGGGAGGATATCCTTGTGGAGTTTATGTACTCAGAAAGGCCATCTAAGACAGACAATGTAATGAAATAATTAGGGGCGGCCTCTCTGAAGTCTTCGACTATCAATGGCTAGCTTTATTTAGAGGTTGTCTGCTAGTCAATGTTATTTTAGTATTACTGAATTTCTTTTGTTGATTCATTGTTGCTTCCTTTGGAGTTGAGTAAACTGTGCTTTTTCACTGTTGATATAAAAACATCCTTGAATTCATTTGATCCATAGATTCTTGAGGACAATTTGTTACAAAAACATGGTCGCCAGGGGATCGTTTTTTCTACTAAGTTGTGAGTCACTACTGAGAACGCCATGGAGCCCAAACGTAGAGCTGCACATTAAATTCAGCATGATATTGTTTTATGTAGATCTGAGTCTGTATGGATGTACTATTCAGGAAGCTCATATCCAATTGCAGAGTCTCCAATACATAATAAAATCAGATTAACGGCAAATGTAAGCATGTAAACCAAAAACGGCAATTATGCATGCGGTTTCCGAAAACGACTGATGTACTGAAATTTCGTTCAGAAAAGATGTACTGCACATGTTTGGAGTGCATATAAACAGATCTATCATACTCTGAAATTGGATTAGATTAATTCAGACTGACAAAAATCATTGCATGTAAACATACTGAAAAGTGTCCCTTTGAAGCTTATGACTGCTTTCTATTGACTGCCTACAAACACTGACTAAAGCAAAGCATTCAAAAAGCTGTGGAGAAGCTTTTCATTGGCCGAAACGATTAGGTGTTTTCCCATAGAAAACCAAAGAAAATGCTTAATTTTGCTTAATGCGTTAAGACAGTAATAGAAGACCAAATTCAGTATACACCTTATTAATAAAAATAAAATCACTAGCTTAGTACATTAGGACACGTTAAGCGTTTTTCACGTTTAGCGCTTTGGAATGTCCCTTATTTTTGATTGATTGAAATACTGCGGGAGATTATGTAAATGGTGTGCAAGTGCCCCAAACTTGCAGTTTGTTCACATATCTTTGTTTTTGTTCTTTCGAGAGATGATCTAAATATTCGTGTATTGAACCAGATGGGAAATTGACAGGCCAGTGCCGCAGTTCTATGAATGTCCATAGTTTTATGAAATGATCTATAAGGCTGAACATTAAACACCAGCAATCATTTTCAGCAGAAGAAATCTGAAACTTCAGTCTCAACAGAAGTGATACATAATGCTAGAGTTTCTCTGACAGTAATAATACTCCTGAGGATCCAGAGCTGTTCCACATCATGAATGAAATGTTCTTACACCATATCTATATGTCAACCACACTGAGGAACCTCTTCTTATTTAATAAGGGCTGCGATTGGGGCCAAGATTGAGACATTGTGCTGCATGAATGCCAGAACCCGTGAGGATTTTCCCCTCATTTATCTGTTCATTTTCTCAATAAGCATGTGTCTGGCTTCACATTGCTAGGGAGAGAATATCGAGGAAAATGAGGAAGGAAATGCAGTGGAAAACAGAGGAAAAGGAAAGAAACCCTTGTCGATAGCAGGCTGCCCCCACGCCGTTCCTGAATACGGCAGAGGGGCACAAGTGCATGGCGCCATCATAAGCAGCCATCCAGGCGACTGTACGTGGCTGACGGAGGAGAGGAAGACAGGCGGTGACGTCCACTAAATACCAACTGGAAAGGCTAGTCGGTGAGACAGCCTGAAACAGAGTTTATATATTTTAGATGGTGCTGATTTGGTTTCTGTCAGAAAAAAAAAAAAAAGCACAACGAAAACAGAAGAATATGAACTCCTCCCAAAGCCAAGTGTTTTGAAATGAAATAACTTAAGTGTAAGTGTCGGCAGCCCTCAGATAGCAGAGTAAATATTATTGTACTCATCTGAAGTATTTTGAAATAAGAAATGCCCTTTAAGAACTAATACGTTTTACTTCAGGAGTATTACAAGCCTTAACCTTAACATGCCTATAACATATTCATTCATGGAAATCAATAGTTATAAATATAGAGATTTATTTACAGGATAACATGTATAAAATTCACCAAAATGCACAAAATATTGAAACGTTAGAGTTACAATGAAACACAAGTAGATACAGATCGACATTAAGTAAAAACGTAATATAAATTACATATTGTTCTAAGATGCCTTGACTGCAAACTATGTTTATGCATCTGCGTTTATGCAAAAGAATGCTTTTTTGAGTACACATAACATGCAATGCTTAGTTATTTCTTTAAAGATCCATGCAGACCCATACATTGTACACTATTCGGAAGTCCATTAAGTATAAACATTTCATGCATCCATGGGCATGTACTGTAAGTGTTGAAGCATTTGTGTTAGTGTATGAATACGTGTGGATATTTCCTGTCTAGCTGCCATATTAGCATGTCCTGTCTAAAAGGAGGCTCTGGGGATCTCACTGCCGTCGATTATGCAAATATCTCCACTGTTCCTTTCCCTTTAGTTAGACATTCGAGTTAGAAATTCAATATTTTCGGTCCAAAACATTTGTGAGTGTCCGTGGAGACAACATTCCAGTCTCTTGCACAAGTCATGGCAATGACAGCTGGTAATCTATATGGAAATTAATATGAAAGTTTACACAAACACACTTAACAACAAAGCATGAATAGTTGTGCCGAATGAAGTAAAAAAAAAAAAGGAGGCCGGAGCAGCCATGGAGCAAGGGAGGCGAAGTTTAGCAGAAGTAGGAATGAAGAGAAAAATCAGCAGTACGGATTTTAAACAGGAAGAGAGTGGCGTCAGTACAGCCCAGAGATAAGAGAGCCGCGCTGCATACACAAACACAGAGCTCAGTAGCCTAGCAGCTCCCAGCTCTACAGGCGCCTCGCAGTAGCGCTGTCCACCCACCTAGACGGAGCTCCAGGCCCCAGACCACATCAAACACACACACACACACACACACACACACACACACACACACACACACACACACACACACACACACACACACACACACACACACACACAAACTGCCCTCCTATCCCCATTCAATGGATTAAAGGAATAATACGAACAGTTCAGGCCCTATAGAACACAGGGACTGCATTCTTAAAAATAAAGGTTTCAGAGGTTTTTGTCGGGTTTTCGCATATAGTCATAGAAAATTGCCATATAGAACGTACACTTTACAAAAATAATGTGTTGGCTCAAAAAAAAATGTAATGCAACAGTTTGCAGTTATGACAACTTTGAATGAAATTATTTTCAGCCAACAAACTATATTGAGTTAGAGGAACTTAATAATCTGTAACATAAACATACATTTTTAAGATGATTACTCAAAAAAGTTGTAGCCCTTGGACCAATTAATCGTATCAATTTCAGTTAAAATCCACAGCTATCATCATAGCACATGGTACACGTAACTTATTTTGTGTTTATATATAATTAAAAAGTAGGATATTACTTATCACAATGGCATTACTTGTAGAGGAAATTTAGTGTTTACTTTCATGTCATCTACTCTTCTGCACAATGGTAACCACAGAAACTTAAACAATACAGAAACTCTTTTAAATTTCAAACATAACAGAATTAAACAGTAGGCGCGTTTCTATTACAGATTTGCACATACAGTATTTCTAAATGTCGACAAAAAACTATTGCGAAATGACGGCGTTTCCATTAACCGATGTTATGCTACTAAAACGTCATTTTTTCCTCTCGCGATAAGTCATTCCAAAAATCATGGCGACGGATGTTGGTAGGTTTACGTATATCCCAGCCACATTATTATTAATCGAAGGAGACGTGCGTGTTATCCAAGCATTAATGGTAAGGAAAGACCCTTATACTTGGAGCTTATATCAAGGTCTTGATTGTGGTATTTCCTTGAGGCTTAGAATCCAGTATTCCTGTAATTCTTTTGTCTTTTATGAATTTAATAAAGAACTCTGTCTCGTATTCTGTCCAAATAGCCTATACCGCGTCAACTATACGTCAGGTGACCTGTAAATGCGCAAATATTGTTTCCATTGCAGTTTTGCGAAATATTTCTTTTTCGAATTGACTGAACAACCACCTCATGCGAGTGTTAAAACTTTTTTGCGATAAATGGGAATTTTTGCTAAATTTACGTGTTTCCATTGGGCGTATTTTCAATTTGCAATTTCAATTTGCGCAATTTGAAGGGTAATGGCTTCTGACAGGTCTTTCCCTTTACTAAAAAAAAACACATAAAATAACACTCAATTTCAACATTTATTCTCCTTATCCAGTCCTATACAAAGCATTCTGGGGACTAGAAAACCAATTTCCAAAGTTATCAAGATATCATTTCATTAAGTTAATACAACTTTTTACAATTTTAAAAATTAACACAAAAAAGTTTAAATTACATGTAATATTAAGATTATGTAATTATTTGCATTATTATGTCAACTGAACTCAACAAAATAATGTTTGAAACTTAAATGGTTTAATTAAATCAATAAATTAGAATTTTTAACTTTCAACCATGCATTAAAGGTAGGGTAGGTAATCCTGTTCAGAAACATTTTTTTTTATACTGGGTGAAATGGTCCTTCCATTCTGATAGTAGTCAATACATTATGTGTTCAGAAAAAGGAATGGAAAAAATCTGACCTCTGTAGCAGCTGTAGGACAGTAAAAACTCTGACCAATCACTGCCATTCGGTGCGAATGTAAAGAACCAATCAGATGCCTTCATGTCTCGTGCCCGAGCACCACTGCGTGCACAGCCCTGCGTGCACTCATCATCACATGTCACCGTTCCCGGAAATATTCAGCTCACTACACCGAGTAAGCAGGAGTTTGCGGCACAATGGCTGAGAAAATGCAGCAAAAAGTACCAATGCCAGCTTTGCTACTTTGCTAAACTACTTCCTCGGACCCTGCCCGCACTCTTGAACGACCTCCACTGCTTCGTCCCCGACCCCGGAGTGGACCTGTCCTCGAACCGACGATGCGGTACTTGTCACCGGAGTGTAACGTTAGTCCTCATCAGAGTCAACAATGTTTTCATCATGGAAACTCTTACATGCAAAACACCGTATATGTTATGACTCTTACACGAAATTCACCTTCATCACAGTTTAACTGATGGTAATGGAAAAACGTGTATCAATGCAACCTAGCTTTGCCTTATAAATATAGCTCGTTACCTATAGCCTAAATATAGCTTGTTACCGAATCAAACAAAATATATTTTAAACTTTACCAGTATCGATATGCTAGCTTGATAGTGAGTACTAAAAGCCATCATATTTGTTTATATTCATAGTGATAAAGTTAGGTATTTTATTACATGTGATTCTGACATGATGTCACTGCATGCACTGCGCTCCTTCCTCTCCGCTCATCTCAGGTAAATAATAAATGCGTCTTCAGCTGAGCCTGAGCGTTTGGCGTCAGCGCGTTCATGTGTTTTGGGGGCGTGGCTTTGGAAGGAGCCCAGAAGGGAGGGGGTGGAGTGAATGGAAATAATGACCTGTGTTTACAACAGTCGTGAGAGGTCTACAGACACTCGATTTTTATACTTTCTTTTTCAGAGTACTTACATTTTAATTATGTATTGGTATATAAAGACAGTTTAAACAAATTTGGAATGTTTTTTTTTCTGAACAGGATTACCTACCCTAGCTTTAAGTCAGTGGTCTCAAACTTAATTCCTGGAGGGCCACAGCTCTGCACAGTTTAGCTCCAACCAGCTCCAACTCACACATGCAAGGAAGTTTCTAATAATCCTGAAGACCTTGATTAGCTGGATCAGGTGTGTTTGATTAGGGTTGGAGCAAAACTGTGCAGAGCTGTGGCCCTCCAGGAATTGAAGTTGTGGTAACAGACAGACCCCCTAAATTGCTTTTTAGTTTTTTTTTTCTTTTGGGCTTCCCAAAGAACTTTTCAGTGAACAGTTCTTAAGTATATATTTTTTAATATTCTAAAGAACTTTTTTCTACTATAAAATAAAAAACGTTTCTTTCTTTTTTTTTCTTCTTTTTTTGGCAAAGGAAATGTTCAATGTATGTTAAAGGTTCTTCATGGAGCCATTGATGCCAATAAAGAAGCTTTATATAAGAGTGTACGGAGAGACTTTCAAGCTTCATAAAAAGCAAAGCACTGTAAAAGTATCACAAAAGTAGTCAGTAAGAATCACATGCTATATTACAAGTTTTTTTTTAAAGTGATACAAATGCCTTTGTCAGTCAAATCCATTTAGTCAACTGGATCAATAATTCATGATTGCTACTTCTCTCATGAAAGACAGTGACAGCTATACGGATAATCTTGTTTTTTATATATAGGTTTGGAACAACAGGAGGGTGAGTAAATCATGATAGAATTTTCATTTTGGGGTAAACTATTATGGAATATACTGAATGTAATTATGATTTTATGAGGGTTCAATAAAAAAAAAAGTATGATCAAAACAGATACATTTGCTTTGTTTGTTAGAGTACGCTATCCCTTTAAGTGACTCATAAAAGTTAAATCATGATGCTACTCAACTGACAAAACTAACATTCATACATCATTCTACTTTTCTGACACTGAAAGACACTGCATAAGATGAGAATATTAACATCTCTTTTTCCATACTGGCAAGTTCAGCGAAAAATAGGTAAAGACCATTGTTCTGAGCTTAATGAAATATGAATGATATATATATGAAAGCCAGGTACTGATAAAAAGCTTAGGATACACCGTGGAGTATGTATGAGATTGCAAGACGGGTTAATAAAAGTGGCCTGCGGGGCTCTGTTTTTCCAGCAGCTCTCTGTCATTTCTGAATGTGAACTCATAAAATCTTTCATTGCGCTGCCACAGAGGGAGTCGTGCCAGAGGCCTACATGTGCACACACTCACAGAGCCACAAACTAACAATCACCCTGACAACAGTTCACGCCAAGCGTTGCATGTTTTATACCTATAAGAAGAAGAACATTCTCAGAACTGCAACTTGATCATGCAGTAACAGACAAGACATTAATAATGTTTGAAAAGATTCTTTGTTCTTTTGAACTTTCTATTCATCAAAAATCTAGAAGAAAAGGTTTCATGTATTTCAACAAATTATTAAGTAGCTCAACTGTTTTCAACATTGATAATAATACAAAATTTTATTTGAGCACCAAATCAGCACATTAGAATGTTGTCTGAAGGATCATGTGGCACTGAATGATGTACAGTTATGCTGAAAATTCACAGGACAAAATTACATTTAAAAACATTTAAAAAGAGAATAGAAATTTTAAATAGTAATTGGATAATATAACTTTTTACTGTAATATTTTTACTGTTTTTACTGTGTCACACACACATCCATTCTCTCATGCTCACAAAGATTGTATATTTTTAAAGAATGTAAATGAGATGTTACATTCGTACAAGAACATACTGTAATAGTGATCATCTCTGATAAATATCAAAGTGAAAAGTGTGGAATGTGTCTCAAGAATCAGTGAACAGATACCACTGTGTGCAAGGAGGGGCAAAATTACAGCTGAAGACAAGCTGAGAGCACTCAAACTGGGTCAGGAATACAGAACCACTATGCTTACCCTGATGAGACAGGACTGAGAGAGAGTCTGGCCCTGAAAGACTGCAATCTAAGGATGGTAATTAGAACCATGCTCTTCTGCATGATTGTGGATTTGCATTTCCCAAACCAGCGGTAAAAATACGCCTGGATCCAGTGGGTAGGAGTCAGATCTACCCACTGGGCCATTTATGCAACATCCAGAAGAAAATAATTAAGCTCCCTCTGAGGACCAAGACTTCTGGGAAATATGAAGGTCAAGGATTAAAGACAAACTTGAACTTTAGCAAATTCAAAACAGGGAGGCAGTGCAGATATCAGCAGATTGACAGCTTTTCATATTTACCAGCAGACTCCCTTTGATGAGGATTGATTAAAATAGGGTAATAAAGGTATATATATATATATATATATATATATATATATATATATATATATATATATATATATATATATATATATATATATATATATATATATATATATATATATATATATATATATATATATATATATATATATATATACATACAGTGCTATGCATAAGTTTAGACACCCATACTAAAGTTGACTAAAAAGAGGAATAAAAAATCATCTTTTGGAAACTGAACTTAATGCATTAATTTAAAAAATTAGGAAAAATCCAACCTTTAAAGACACCAATTTTCTTTGTGAATGAATAATGTATCGTAAATAAATAAATGTTCTTCCTTAAAATACAGGGTGCATAAGTTTGGACACCCCTATGTTAAATTCCCATAGAGGCAGGCAGAGTTTTATTTTTAAGTATTTTTTTTTTATTTATTTTTTAGGATACTATGCATCCTGATAAAGTTCCCTTGGCCTTTGGAATTAAAATAGCCCCACATCATCACATAGCCTTCACCATACCTAGAGATTGGCATGGTTTTATTTCAGTTAGCCTAATAGCTAGTTTGATTTGCATTGAGAGATGATCTTATGGAAAGTACCCCATGCCAATCTCTAGGTATGGTGAAGGCTATGTGATGATGTGGGGCTATTTTAATTCCAAAGGCCAAGGAACATTTATTTATTTACGATACATTATTCATTCACAAAGAAAATTGGTGTCCTTAAAGGTTGGATTTTTCCTAATTTTTTAAATTAAGGCATTAAGTTCAATTTCCAAAAGATGATTTTTTATTCCTCTTTTTAGTCAACTTTAGCATGGGTGTCTAAACTTATGCATAGCACTGTATATATATATATATATATATATATATATATATATATATATATATATTCAATTCAATTCAATTCAAATTTATTTGTATAGCGCTTTTCACAATACATATTGTTTCAAAGCAGCTTTACAGAAAGTGCATTTCAGAAATGTACATTGAGAAATACAGTTAGTTAATCTGTACTACAGTTAGTTAATCTGTACAGTTAGTTAATATATATATATATATATATATATATATATATATATATATATATATATATATATACATACATACAGAAGTAATACAGCACACAAATGTGCCGCAACTGTCTAATACATTTTCTTGTGTCTGTTTTTTGGTCACAGTAAGACCAAAGCCTGTACTTGACATGTCTCTGTCATCATTTGAATGATCAGTCATTATGCATGCAGGCTCTCAGACGTGTTATGGCGCTTGATAAACACAAACGGAGTCATTTCCGTCTCGTGATTATCAGCAGGGAGACAATCAGTCCATCTCTATCCTGCCCACTGTTTAATGGTTGCAGCCGGCTCTTGAACTTGACTAAGTAAACATAAGATCACTGCTCTCTCAGTATGATTGCTAAAAATTTTGGTGTGGCGCCTTGGAGATGTTAGCTATAGATTACATATACCTGATTCTATGAATGAAAGGCTTTTTTGTCAGCAGTTGAAAAATCAGATGAAACTGAAATGTTAAAGCTGACGTATGAGGCAAATAATATATAGCGTGTAGAGCTGCAAATTGGCAACTGAAGCATATAAAGTAAACTATAGAACAGAGGCTCCAGCTGAAGGTCAGTTGATTTTCACGCACACACACACACACTTTTTTTTTATTATGACATATACATCCAAAGTCCCACATACACCCACAATGGAACTGTGGCAACATTTTAATTATAATTTTCCTTGATTTAATTACAGCAGGTTAAATAGGTTCTGAAAGCATTACGAAAGTCTCAAAATTGTGCAGCACTGTCTGTAGATACAAAGTGTCAGCTTATGTATACTGTATTATCTATATCTCATCAGTTAAAATTCTTTTAGGTTAACTAAACAATGTGGGTCAATGCAGTCCTGAGTGTGTTTTTGAAAACTGGCGACAGTAATTATGTATATGTTGACCACAGATGTTAAAAAAAGCCTTGTCTCTTGTGAAATGTTTTAGGTCAAAATCTATGCCAAAATGCCCACAGGGACATATGGGATATAAAGAGAAAACACTTTTGCTTAGTAAGCTGAATAAAGTGTAAATAGGGGCTTTCGCTCTGGGTAGCTGGAGCCCAGTTAAAGGAACTAGCCACCAAAGGCGGTCCCCTGAGAATTACATTTTCCCCTATATAGGGCCATTTTCCTGGTTGCATTCGCAACACCAGTAGGAACGTTACGTAAGCCGGTCAAAAACGTAATATAAGTGCGGCATTCAACAACGGCAACAACTGGAGGATGAAGGACATCATGATCGGAGCGGTTTTTGTATTATTTGTTGTGGGTTTCGTGATAACGGAGATGGAATGTAGACATTTAAGTTGAAAGAGCAAAAAGGAGGGCTAAGAGACTTAATCTCCTTGCAGTGCATATCATCCACACTTAGAAAAGAGCACAACGCCGCAGACAAAGGCCACATGTAAATGTTCTCATGTTCAAGTTAGTTCATGGAGTAAGCATGTAAACTGTGTGTTTACTTGGCTTTTTAAAAATGGCGAGTGCTGGTGTTTCGTATTCTGCTTCGAAATGTGTGTTTACGTCACTGGTAGTTCCTAATGTGCTAGGTTGGACCCTACACTGAAGTAAGAGCTTATTTAGTTCCCCCAACAGGCGTTCCTATAACTAGAATTGTTCCCAGTTCCTGCGGTGTGAACAGACCAAAAAAGTGGGAACTTCCACCAATAGTTACAGGATCTATAAAAACGTTCCTCCGGTGTGAAAAAGTGCAAACATTTGAGCCATGAAACTTGTTATGCCTGAAGTCACCAAAGTCACACATCTGTGATCCAATCTCAAGCACAAAGGGTTAAATAAAGGTGTAAATGAGGTTCAAAATGTTTTGGGATTGGATCACTCAAACTACATTCAGAGGTAGTTAAAAACACATGTGACCACGTACAGATGTAACTGTCAATCATATAAAAAAGTGCTTAAAGTGTGAGACTTTCTTTCCTCAACATTAACCATTCAAATAAGTCGTCAGTCTCTGTCTTCCTCTCAAACTGCTTGTTTAGTAAATGAATGCAGAAACAGCAGATAGCTGAAGCATATCTGTCTGCTGGTGTGTCTTTCAGACTGCCAGAGTGATAGTAGAGGAATTAAGGGGTCTCTTTTTGTTCACCCCACAGGAATGCCAAACTGAAGGCATTTGAAGCTTATTGAGATGCATTAATAAATGACTACGTCAGAGCTCAAGGTGTGACTCTCAAATTGTCCTGTTAGGAAACAGAAGTCAATCCCTTTCTCTAAGTGACAGATAATGATATTAAATATCACTTGTACTGCATCTTTAAGCATTTACATTGTATTCTCAAGTATTTCGGGCAGTGCTTTCAATAATGTTATGCATATATGTCAGTTTATCCTCTGACTAAAAACCAAACAGTCTCGCTCTCCCATCACACAAAACCCATCTTTTCTGACATTTGTGATGATTAAAGAGAGGTATAGAACCCTGATATACTGATAAAACATGCCATAAATTTGTCCATATTAATAAGACCATCAACTGGTTTTCGATTGTCTGTTCTGTTTATAGAGCATGTACCCACCCAACTCAATTTAAAAATTCAATTTGTCAGGTCTTTGGTTATATGATATTTTTCATTACCATTACTGTTTATGAACCATATTTAGCCTTCCAAACACACGTCTGACAGCGAGACTCTGCTTAACAGGTACAGGTTTATAAAAAGCCAATGCAACATTATCCACTGTCATTCTATGGTTAGTCTTATTTACAACAGCAGAATCAATCAGTGTTATTGTAATATCTTTTTGAATTAATATTTTGAATTTCTTTTCATTTTTAAATTTTCCATTTTCATTAAGGTTTTAGTTATGTTTTTTTGTTGCTATTCTAGTGGGATTATTAAAAAAATATGTATGTCAATATAGTTTTTAATATTTTTTATTTCAGTTTTAGTGAATTTAGTTAAAGTTAAACTAAATAAATATGAAAAATGTTGCCTTGGCCAGATTAAATAAAATAAGTTTTTTATATTAAATTTTTTTTCTGATCATTTATTTAATTTTAAGTAAATATTTTTTTATGGTTTCAGTTTTAATTAACTAATAACGCTGATGCAAGTAATCCCATTCACGAAAAGATCAAAGCTAAAGAGCATCATACATGCGTGCCTAGAATATTTACGTCCAAACATGCTAGCTTTGTTCCTTTGTTTAAGTTCCCAGAGAAGGAAACAATGATGACAGGACAGAATATAATAAAGACAAGAACCGCGCACAGAGCGACTGTGGGATAGTGAAGCGTGGAGACAGAGGGGACTTCTCTATTGATTTATCCTTCTGTAACCTCTTTCTGTCTTTTTTTTTTCCCCTGCAGACTGTGTTTTTTGGGAGCTGGTCTGGCCAGGCAGATTTGACTGGAGCCAGAGTGTAGATACAAGGCTGAGCTCAGATAAACAGCTTCTTGTTTGAGCCGCCGCTGCGCTGAGCTTCTCTGTGCTGAGCTGAGCAGGCTGATAAGAAAGGCAGTGGCGGCAGCCAAGAGAATGGACCAGGGCCTGGGGAAGTAGACACTCTGACTGCACCCTGCCCTCCCCTGACCGCTTCTCCTCCCAGCCCTAATCTCTCCTCTTTTCTTCTCTCCCTCGCTCTTTTCACAGCAAAAGGGCAGAGCTGCCTAATTGCCTGGTGAGAGTGAAATGTATCAGTGGGCCACATCAGTGCGGGGAGCAGGGGAAGAGACGCAGACATTGCTAGCTCAGACTCAGGAAGAGAAGTGACTAAATAAGTGACTCATATTATATTATACTCGAGTTGAAGTTATTCAATGAAAATTGAAATATTTTTTTTCTTAAATAATTTAAAATAGTAAAATAAAGTAATTAAAACCCACTATGATCCAATTTATGACTTGTCCCATGTGTGACGTCAAACTTGGTGCTACAAAATGTAAATGTGACCAAGCATGAATGTGATTTAAGACCTATTAAAAAATATCTGCTTTTGTGTTGCATGGTCCAAAGTAAGTTATATGGGTTTGGAATGTCATGAGGGAGAAAAACTTATGATAGGATTTTTGGGTGCACTATCACTTTAAATTCCAGAGCATCGTTGTCTGTTTTTATTTGATTTCTACAACACAAAATATGCCATGTTCCCAATGCCTTAAATTCTCTCCCAGCTTTAAATACCTCCTACTATCACAATTGATCATCATGCCCGAGAGACGCTGATAGGCCAAACATGCCAGAAGATTGGCAGTCAATAACACAGCAAGAACGCTTTGGCTCAGCTCTGGACTAAACCCACATCTGCTTCAAATATCTCTGTCTCTCTGTTTCTCTGTCTCTGTCTCTCTTTCTCTGTGTGTGTGTGTCTAAGCAGCCTCACTCCTTAAAACAGTCAGCTATACTGAGATTCACTCACATTCTTTCAATGCTCAGGCAGAAGAGTGCAAATTTTTTTTTAAAATAATACTACCATGCTGCATATACAAATAATGCAACAAAGTCAAGGGGACATAATCACTCTCTATGATAGTTCACACAACTGAATCATAGATATGTGGACACTACTACAAAAAATCATTATCAAAAATCAATCAATATATTTTTTAAAGCCAAATTGTGAGTGAGTGTGTGTATATTGTCATGTCCAAGTCATAATGACTGCAAACAGGTTTTTTTTTCTCTATTTTCAATACTAAAATACTTGTTTGCAGTTATTATGACTTTGACATGATTTTTTTTTTTCCACTAAATAAACACATCAGGCAAGGTATAATACAGCTCATGCTGCTGTCAGGTCAGATGATCCTTCTCAGACTTGGCACCGAGTCTTTCTTTCTCTTTCACTCTCTCCCTCTCTGTCGTTCTACCTCACAGTCAGTGCCTGAGGACTGACGGCGGTTTCTTTTGTGCTCTTGCTTATTTTTGCTGACCTGGAACAGGCAGACAGACACTGAACAGAGCCTGGGTAGGGGGCGGAGGAAACAGGGGGCTCTCCTGAAATACGGTCCTCTGCATTCGGGAGGGAGAGGTGGAATAACAGCATCATAGCTCTCAGGTGTCACGCCGTCTGGCACGGGGATGGGAATGGGGGGAGGAGGCAGAGATGAAATGAAAGCACTACATGGAGAATAATTCATGATTGTTATGTGCTATATTTTAAACTCTGATAAGCATAACTTTGTCTGACATTATGTATTACTGCAGGATGTCAGAGTTTCACAATTACAATGCCAAACATTTTTTTGTATTTTTGTCTTATTTTCCATTAAAAATATCAGAACATGCATAAAGCCACATAAATTTACTCAACAAGATTTTAAGGCTTTTCTGAAAAGTGTACACACTATATACACAATACATAGATATAGATTGATACTAGTATCAATGTATATGGATTGTGTAAATAATTTACTCTAGAAGTGATACTGTATGTGGTTTATAAGATAACAGTCATCTAATAACGTAATATCCCAATTTTCTAAGACAAGCCCATAGCAAAGAAGACCTTTCGCTAATCGTCATTGGCCAATGGGTTGAGGTCTTTAATTCCATGCAGTAACCCATTTCACACAGTCCTCTATTCCACATGGTGTGGTCCTAACCATTCCTTCCTGTCATGGCACCGGATCAACTCGTCAAACCCAGAATGAGGTCAGAAAGGAGAAGCTAACATGGTACATTCAATACAAAGAGGCCACAGTTTGTTTATCCTAAAGAATCTGTTTTAATTCAATATCTTTTAACAAGTTCCTCTCAGAGGTGGTCCGTCCACGAAAGGAAAAGTCATTCCAAACAACCACCACTGAAACATTACAGGATCCAAATCAACGACCAGTTAAACCTGCCTGAAAAAAAGACAGTTGAAATCTGTTGTCTGGCAACACAAGCAAATATTTCGCTCAGGAAAATCGCAACCACAAACTAACAATTAAAAACTAAATATTTCAACCAGATTCCAAAAATTGCATTCTTTTTCCTCTTTCAGGAGCGGTTTAATGACTGTACCAGTCCAGACTGGTTAATCCGCAGTAAAGCCCCAACATACTCACTACCTGTTTTTCTGTTTGCATAGTTATAGGGTGTTCACTATGAATTTCCGCATGATCTGAAGAAAGCCCTTTGTGATTTTACCCTCCAGCCTCACTTATCCCTAAATATGTCTAGCTAAAACCATAAAAACTGGAGACCTTGACAGAAGAGTGATATGATTGCTCAACCCAGTTTATTAGGGTTTATGGAAAAGCAGGCAAGCGTACAAGGTCAAACAGATTAAGGTACAATTAAAAGCAAACAAACGATTAAAAGAAGTTAACAGTGAACTAACACCCTTTGCACCTTCAGTCATGCTTCTGCCAGCAAACTATATATTAACAGGAAGACATGGGTGGGACAACATACTGAAGATGTTCTTTAAGAAGAGTAATAGAAACAGAACAGTTTGTTATGAGGAAAAGGTGTGGATACAAATGGGAAACAATGAAAAGTAGACTTTGTTCACCCTGCACATAAATCCTATTTGTTTTTTAAATCTTATTTTAGGACTGATTGTCTGTATTGTCATTTTGCAAGTTATTAAATTCCATCTATTTGTTCAGAAAATGACATTACAATAAACACACTTGCAATCAGACTAAACACATATATATATATATATATTAAATCTGATTTTAATCTGATTTAAAAACTAAATTGAATCACAAAAAATCAGCATAATCATTTTCAACACTGATAATAAGAAATGTTCTTGAGCAGCAAATCAGTATATTAGAATGATTTCTGAAGGATCATGGGACACTGAAGACTGCTGAAAATTCAGCTTTGCCATCACAGGAATAAATACATTTTAAAATACATTACAATATAAAACAGTTATTTTAAATTGTATTAATATTCACAAAACTACTATTTTTACTGTATTTTTGATCAAGTTAAAAGCAGCCTTGGTGAGTAAAAAAATAAAATAAAATAAAAAAAAGTTAATGGAAGTCTGCCAAATAATTATACATTTTAATAATAATAAATTGTATCTACAGGCACCTTTCACGACGGTCACGGTAGGCTCCTGCAAGGACACTATGCAGGAGAATAGATACAAATAGTCTTTAATTCGAGGAAAAAAATTATAATACAGCTATGAAATATCAACGACACGGAACAATGAGCAAACAAAACAGGAAGTATTTATACACAGGTTAACAGAAGGAACTAAACAGGAACAGCTGAACCGAATGAAAACTAATGTTTATGGAAACTTACAAAAACGAATGCAGACACGACAGGAACTAAACAAAACTTGACCGTGACAACTACACTCAAGGTCACCTTACAAACATAGATGTCATCCTAGAAAGCATCAATACTAACAACATTAAACAAACGATACGGTCACACTTTATATTAGAAGTCTTTACCTACTATATACTTGCATCAAACATATTGTGTTCATATTGTAGCCTATTGTAAAACACAGCTGCTCTTGAGTTGAGATACTGGTACAGGTTTGGTGGAATGGGGTAGGTTAAAGGCGAGTAAACAGTGTAATTACAGAAGTTATTACAGAAATCAATTACAGCTGTAATTAAATGCAGGTATTTTGTAAAAACATCTGTGCACAATACGTGCATTGTATCAAATGACTCATTTAAATTAGTTAGTACATAGTTAAAGTCCAACTGAAATCAAAATTGACCCTATTTACTTTGTTAGCGCATATTACTAGTCTTGTGGTGAAAAATTAATCCGTGCAAGTTAATACACAGAAAAAAATTGTTTGCCGTCGTAATCTTTAATCAAAGTCTGAAAAGTTACTTCCGGTCTGGAATGGCGTTCCTTCTCTGATGATGTAGGTTTGACGGCTTGGGTTGAAAACGTTTAACCACTCCCCTCAAACCGTTAGTCTGTTATGAGCAGAGATGGAGAGGAGGAGCGCTAGAGTAAAACCCTGCCCTCTGTTCAATATTCCTTTTCACTGGGAAATACGTCACAACACTGGAGAAAAGTCATTTGCAACTTCCGATTCACGCAGACTTTAAAGACACTTAATGTAAAGTGGGACCAGCGAGACTATGATATACAATAAGATCCTGAAAGATACAAAAAGCAAGCTCAATACATGTGCAGTCATTAAAGCCTGTTTAAATAGGTGATTTTTGAGATGAAATTTAAAAGTATGAAGACTAATATCCAGAGGAAGGAAATTTCATAAATGAGAGGCAGCACAACTTACAGTCTCTAGACCCCATAGTGTTCTGACGAATGCTCGGTAAGTTGACGAAGAAGACCGGAGTGTGGATATGAAGATTGGAGAGTTATAAATAGCAAGATATGTAGGCAAGAAGTAAAAAATTTAAATACTTTCGATACTTAACCGGAAGTCACTGCAAATATGTAAATATGATATAAATCATAATCGTATTAAAACAATAATATGTTGATTTGCTTTTCAAACTGCAAACAATTAAGAAGGAATTGAGACTGATAGGCCAAAAAATGTTTTGCTACTTGTCACCTATCTGACCAACATGAAGTGAGACGCCAGTCTTTGGATTGGTTGACCAACCAAGGATATATTTTCAGGGGAGTTTTAAGGAGTCTTCCTCGACTAGTTTCCGTGCTGCCTTTTAAGGAGCGGGCATGCATGATGGGGCCACAGGCGAGATGTCCTCCTGCTGAACACACCAAGATCATAAGATCAGCCCTGCTAACTGCGGCTCACCCTGCCGGGCCGCGAGCAGGACAGGCCATGACTCAGCGGCAGACAAAGAGTCCGATGACGATGGAGATAAGGGCTCATCGCGTCACCAGAGCGCATAGAGCCGGTGATAATACCACTGGCCTCTCCCTGCTGGCTCCAGTCTGCTCTGCCCTCCCGCCAGTGCCATCTTGTCTTCATTCTCACACACAAAAACACAGTCACACACACACACACACTCCCAGAGGCTAGCGACTGACTCTGTACTGTTTCTCACGACAAAGGGTTCCCCACCCCCCGGACAGACCGCCTCCATAATGCCACGCTCCGCTGCACAGAGAAAGAGAGATAGAAAGAGAGAGATACTGCTCCTGACAGCGATCACAGGCTCAGACGCCAGTCTCTGCGCTATCATCAGGGCGCGATGAGGAGATAATTCATGGAAACTCGAAAAAAAAACTCCCCCAAAGCCATTGTTTAAAGATAGTCGGAGATGCTCAGACACGAGAATAGACACAGAGATCAGATCCTTCGCCATGTCGCCAGTTTTTGTTGCATCATCACAGTAATGACACATCATAATAATCTGACTCTCAAGGTTTGTTTCTTCCTACGCAATTAGCCAGACATTACTTGAATAAATAAGTTTCCTGCGCTCAAAGTCGCCCAGATATCGTCATGTATGAACAAGTGAACGTGCCTGGCTACACGTTGCAGTGCTGAACATGAAAATTGGGGTAAAGTTCAGTTCAGGGGTTGATGACTTGCCTGCTGCCCATGTGTCCTCCTGTTTCCTCTTTCTGGAGGAGGAGAGAGGTCAGCGGTGATGGCTATGTAACGTGACCCCTGACTACACATACACACATAACCTCCTTTCCATCCTGCCACAGTGACAAAGCTCACGTTCACGTCTCAAGGAAAGCCAAAAAGACCTTGACACATTCTTTTGAAATGACCGTTTAATTGTTGTGGATGAAATGCCCTATTCAAACGGTGGAAGTAAGTTTGTCCATATGCATTACAAAGGAAGCAGTAATCAGATCTGATCGTGGGATGCAATACAGAGGAAGACGTATGATTGTTGTAATGTTTTTACGTTAAATTTCAGCATCCTTTGAACCCGATCAAATGTGAGCCGGGGCGGCTGACTTATCAGATTGTGGAAAACAAATCCATGTTGGGAGAAAACATGCTGGTTTTAATCATGTCATTCATGTCGTACAACTGGTATGATTTTAGGCATTAAATTACGCAAAGCTAATAAGGTCTGCCAAATGTAACCAACTCCCTTATTTTTCTTCATTTTTGAATGTTTTGTTGGAAGACGGTGCAAAAAACAAATAGATTCCAGGTCTTAGTGGTTCAGTGAACTTTGCGCTCGCTTTAAGGCACTTTCAGAAATTACTTTTTCAAAGGCACTTTTTGGGAACTTTTTTTGTTATAAAATGGGTTAAGTTGATATTACTGCCATTAATCAACACAACATACCCTTATAAGGACATTATAAAATGTAAAACATGTTGAAATACCTAATATTTCACACTTCATTATGCTACAAAGCGTCAACACAACACAACCACAGCTCTCTGAATGTCCTTAATAACCCAAAGCTTGGATTTTGATCCGCACTGAAAAACTGAAGAAATACCAGGCCGCTGAGGTCCCTGCCAAAAGGGTCCAGTTGCTTAACCCACTCTTTTCCAATGAACAAGGTGTGTACAATGAAATCCATGAAATTCTATAAACAAGAAATAGAGGGAAAGGGAATAGGATGAGAGGACAGGAGACAACATAGAAGAGCAAATCTAGTTCCAGAGTCTCTTTTGTGTGTATGTGCATTCTAGCCTAAACAAACTGATTTAAAAAGGTGATTGGTTCTTTTAAACGAAAGGTAGGCTGCCTTTACTACAACCTAATTGTCACAATTTCTCCCATTCAAGTTTCAACAGGAATTCTGACTCCTCTGCTATAGAACTAACCAAATCTTAGCATGCAACGCTGCCCCGTTCCCCATTCACCAAGTCACAGTGTCCATACTGATCTATAATTAATTTAAAAAGGCTTGTGGCCCAGACCACACTGTTGAAATGCTCTTTGTGTTTGGCTGGCTCACTTCCACACTGTCTGACAAGGATTGCATTTCTCTGCCTGACACGGCCATTGTAATGCTAAAAGCTGAATAATGCACACAGAGAGCTGATGTAACGGGCTTGTTTAGCAGGAGACACTCTGGCCAGTCAATTTTGATTTGGTACTTAAGAGGCTATAGGGATATTCAGCACAATTCACAGTGTTCACACAGTGTAGGCTCTGTTGCTCTTGCTGCCTATAGCTAGCTGCCTTCAAAGATAGCATCCTAGCCGTCATGGAGACTCATAAATGACTGATTTGAAAAACTCGACACACTTCACACATATAGCGTTCCGCATCAGAGACCCGGCTTGCATCTGATTGCAATAGAGTTTGAAGCGAGCATGTCACTAAGATAACAGAACCAAACTCTAATGTGGTTACTCATGTTAAAGATGATAATTATTTATACATCATCATCAAAAAATAAGTTCAAATACAGATAAGGTAATATTTATGTTCATGTTAAAACGTGATAATAATAATAAATGATTAATAATAATAAACTATTAATATCTTCATCATCATAAAATTCTACAGAAAGATACAGATAAGGTGATAATAATACATTTTAAATCATAATCTACTACTGTGATACTTTTCAGTACTGAATGAAATATGCTTATTTATAATCAACCTTTCTCTTTGTCCCACTGTTTTGCTCCAGAGGTTTCTGATATTCTCAATCTGCAGCCATAAACTAAATGAGTTTATGATGCTCCAATACAGATATGCAGTATTATACAGCCCTCATCCTGAGTAAAAGATGTAGAGAGAGAGAATAAGAGAGGGAGAGAGAAGGAAAGAGAGAAGCAGCGTTGATGGCTCTTGGCAGGGTATGATAGGGGCAGTGGTGTAGTCATGGGCAGAGTCATCATCTGGCAGCACATTCCTGCCCTATCTATGCAGTAAACTGGATCTCCTACTTCCTCTTATCAGCTGTCAGGAATTCTCTAACTGAGGCTCTCCCTACTGCTCCCTCCCACTCTCTCTTTTCTCCATCGCCTTCTCTCCCTTTGACATAGAGCAATGATGGTTAATGGTCATTAAGATAAGAGAGCGCCACGGGACGTCGGACGCCTCTGAGGACACGCTGGAACCCAAACACTGGGAGTGGGAGGGGATGCGTCACATCATCACCAGCCCAACATCTAACATTCCTCCAATCTCCATCAGCCAGTTAGTTACCATTAGTGTCTAACAAATACATGCTCATTAGACATGGAAATGGTATTGTAAATGCAAAGTGTGCATGCCTTAACAATGCGGATTCATTAATAAATAATATGTTTGGCCGTTTTTTTTTTTAATGGTAAACAATAGAACATTATACATTAGTAATATTGCTCCAAATACTATTGCATTTGTGAAAAACAAAAAGGATTCTTGAACTTTAAAAAAAGATGATTAAAAAAAATATAAAATAATTTATAAAAGTGAGCTGAACACCAGAACCAGGTTTTGTGAATCAGGTCAAATGATTCATTTAAAAGTTCAAACTCAAAATAATCGTTTCTCATGAACTTAAAATGATTTTTCAGGAAATAACGACTCAATTTTAGGCCTGTTTCTAACACATAGCTATTATATGGCTTCAGGATACTTGGAAAATAGTGCATGAATGAGTCACATGGACCACTTTTATGGTGCTAACATTGTTTTTGAAGCTTGAAAACTTATCTCCACTCACTGCTACTGCAAAAAGACAGTCTTCATACCGTCGTTTGATTATTTAATAATTATAACTAACAAAGTGTAAACACAATGTAAATAAGAGATTCATTGAAAGATTAAGACAGCTTTTTTAATATAACGGGAGTTTTTGTGAGAGTGCAGAATTCAGTGAGTTTGTGCTTTATAGATTGACAGCTTTAGTGATTATAAAGAAAGGACTCTTCTGCTTGACTGAATTGGAAACTGCAATGGTTGCCAGTGATAACAATGGACGATTAAACAATTAAACTTTTTTAAAGTACTTAATTCAACACTTTTTGATCTGGTACCAAAATTGGCACAGAGAACCGGAAAAACTTACTGGTTTTGGTGCCGACAACAGAACATTTGGTACCATGACAACCCTATACTGCCTATATTGTTTTAAACAACACAAGGGAGTGGTGATACTGTGGATAAATATGAAAAAATTCTTATGCATCCTCTTCTCGACTTGTTAGACTTCCAAACCTCGTCATTAATGGCATTCCTATAGCGAGTACTATTTTGTTAATATAGAAACACAGAGCTAATGACACCTTCGGAACTTCACTCCACTGATTCAACAGACATAAACCAAGCCCTTTATGCAACTCAATTGGAACCAGATGCTGACTTTAGCTCTGCTGTCTTGTGATATAGAAAATGAGAACAAGAACTTCAAAGCTAACTCCGTATTTAGATGCTAACCACAATGTAATATTACACGACACAGTTTCAAAATTCCCATGCCTCAAATTCTTACAACAGTATGAGCAAGCCAAAGGATCGCTCATTAGCTCAGCTATATAGTCACACGTGCAGCAAGAGACAGTAGAAGAGTTTATTCAGTATATGAATGTTAACAGAATGTTGCAGATTCATAACATGCAAATCACTTGTACAATATTTTCAAATATCAAAAATTCATAAAGTTAAGTTAATAAAATTATTGGATTTGTTCACTCATTATGTAATATATATATATATACACTACCATTTAAAATTATAATTATATTGCATTAAATTGTCAAAAGTGACAGTAAAAACATTCAAAATGTTACAAAAGATTTCTATTTCTAATAAACTTTTGAACTTTGTATTCATCTGTTAAAAAAAAAGTATCACAAAAAAATAGTCTATAAATGTTTTCAACATTGATAATAATTTTTATTTTATTGCAGAAAATGGTCAACATACATGACACAAACGACTATAAACTATATACAAAACAGTTATTTTAAATTGTAATAATATTCCACAATATTATTGTTTTACTGGATTTTTTAGGATAAGAGAGAACTTTCAAAACCATTTAAAAAAAAATCTTATAGACCTAAAACTTTTAAAAATGAATCATTGGTCTTGTAATTTTCATAAAAAAATAAGGTGATAATTAAAAATATTGTGTATATTTCATTATGAAAATTGTGGTTGGAAATTGAGAACATTTCACTAATAAAATCAAGAGATACATTTTAATAGGGGTGTGACGGTTAGTATATAACCGTGAGACCGACGGTTATTGTTGAACACCGTCATTAGATCTGTATAACCGCCAAAATCGTGTTATTAAAATATTTTTTACAAACATTTTTTTATCATAGAGAATGTTTAAACACTAATTAAAAACAATTGTTAACAGTCTGTGTCATTAATGGTCTACGTCCTTTCCAACTGTATTTGATTCTTTGCCAAGTACCAACGCAAATTTTGTTTTGTAAATCGTCAGACATGATTTTTACCACTTCATTAAGTTTTTCTTTGTAGAAAACCTTTCTTTAAAGCGAATTTCGTTTTGTATAAATTGTATGTTAATTTTAATAAATGTTTCATCAACCAATTGCATGTATTTAATAAATAAAAAGCAAATGACAATATAATAACCGTGACATGGAGGCGCCGCATTGCATTGTGAACTAGAGCGCATCTCATCGTAAATGAATGAAACTCAGCATAGGCCTATGCCTCATACATTAGCATTAAATATCTTTGCTGCATCCTTTCTAGAACAGACAAGGGCTTTCTTGCGGCTCGCATCAGCAGAGCATTGCATCGTCCATAGACCGCAGAACAATCAGCGGATGGCGGGCGGGTGCGGCTTTGAAATTTGGTAAAAAAACGTTGGTGCGGATGATGAGTTTTGTGATGCGGTTGCGGATGAAATAATACCCCATCCGCGTATCTCTATCGATAACAACATTGAACACTACACAAATATTAATTGTATTTTTTTTAATTTAGGCGATCAAATAGCTAATCTGTGTCTGCTCGTTTATTCAGTTGTCCTATAACAGACGAACGTCGCAACGTCAACGCCCCGGCACTCCCCTACATTTTAAGGAAACATACACAATTTTGAGGCTTGAATTAGGAACCGATTAAGCTGATAAAATTAAGGAGAAAAGGCTACCTATTTATTTTAAGAGAATTTGCTCAATTATGCAGTTTTATTTAGAGATTTCATTGTTAGTTCCCAGCATGCTTTGCACATGGCTGGAAATGGAGAGGAAATATTGAAATTAAGTGTTATTGTATGTGTTTTTGAGTAAAGGGAAACATCTGTTAATGTTTAATGGTCAGTTACCATTGTGCAGAAGAGGGCTTATGGTTATGTTGTGAATTACTCAAAAATATGATGTGTAATATTGTTACCATAATTTTTTAAAGTAAATAGCTGTAACATTTTTTACAGTGAATAATATAATCTAGATAATTAATGATTGAATAATAAGATAAGATAATTATATATTACTTATTATTGTTGTTGCTGTTGTTATAACTAACTAAATAAATATTATATTATAAGTAATAAGAACTTTAGTAAATCAATATTTAATTAATCTCGTACCAATTTAATACAGTTTTTCAAATAAGACCAATGTAAGGGTAATGCAACTAATAAAGAGTTATTTGTAAACATAATGGAGCTGTATTAATGCATTCAAAAAGGTAATGTATTAATCATTAGTAAGGATACATAAGTACCGAAACGTACCTAATGAAAAAAATATATACAACTTATACACCCTCAACACAGATATCAGGGCTCCATTAGATGTAGAGTTGTGAGTATAATGTCCAAGTGCTCTGACAAAGCCTTTTCACACACAACCACAGAAAGAAACAATTCCAACAATCCAGCTGATCAGACAAGACTGTGTCTGAATGCATATGTGTGTCTCTCTTTAAATAAAGATGTCAGTCGGTAGGACTGGACCTTTGAAGTGACAGCAGCCTGCATCTGTCCCAACTTTCCCCCTCTGTTTATGTGACCACAGAAGCAAAAAGGAAAAGAAAAAAAAAAGATTTATCGCACCTGCTCAACACGCTAAAAATACAGCCCTGCAGCAGCCCTCCGCTGCAATCCTATACATACTTGTGAGTTAACCCGGGGAGAATGTAATGCCCTGTAAGTGGCTACAACTGTGGAAATATGAGATGACAGAGTGTGCGAGGCTGAGAAGATTATCAATTAATGCAGTGACCTCTGTAGTAGCAGAGGCTCCAAATAAATCCAATGACCTAAAGAGTGTCTCTGCTTGCCTCGGAGGAAATATTTCTGGGCTTGAGCTGCCAAAGGTTACGGTGCTCTTCTAGCAGAGTTCACAGGGTTCTATATTTTGTCTTCGGCTCGAATTTAGCATGTTAATGAAAACATTTATCTCATGAGTTTTGTGCAACTAATATGAATTTACATGAAAAGGAGGACAGAAGCGTGCTCGCCGTGGGATGATTTACGGCTGGATCTCTCAGTGACTAAAGATATGGAAGCCAGATTGAAGAGGGTAAAGCAGACAACATTACATACAGCACTACATCTGTTTCAGACTACATTGCACACCAGCTAGCCATAATTCTGCTCACTCTGTGTTAATCTGTTCATTCTGCTCTTGGATTGGCCGAGGGGATCAGGGGAGAACTGCTCAACTCATTTCACGTTTCTGAACTTATCACCCCCTTTCCTCCACTGCCCCCTTCAAAATTTCACCCTGATGTGACGACAGACGACAGACTTGGAAAGACCAAACCTTGGTTGTTAATTGCGCTTGCCTCATGTTTGGAATAGCACAATCAAATTGGACAAGAAAATAGTGCTGGAGTGCATATTTGTGGCTGAACTTGTGGCTTACGTACACAAAACTGCAACAAAAGCTAGAATGGCCACAGAAGTTTTAGTCTTATTTTAAACTCCCACTAACTTTACCAAGGTTTTTTAGTCCATCCTCTTTGAAAGTAGCCATATATGCACATCACTGGAACCTAATGTCCACATTGGAGTCTGTAATTACCCAGAATGCAGCAATGGGATTAGTGTACTCTTGTTAGGCTTGCTATAGACAGACAGAAATCACCTTAGTTCCTTAGCTTATGCTGCGTTCACTTCACGCCATAACTACAGTCATTTGGAAAAGATGGAAACCTGTGACGTGCAGTTCGTGACTTAAAGGAGAACTCCGGTCAATTTTAACATTGAGCTCAATTTTTGTAAATTTGGAGTGCTGTCAGTACAGAGAACAACGACAAAAATCGGTGTTGCCTACACCGTGTTATCCTCTTTTTAAAATTTGCACCCTGTTGACTTCAATGGGGCAAGTTTTAAACCTGCTTTTTAGTCGATTGTCGAGTTCGGGCGCATGATCGTACGTACTAAACCTATGCGCGTGAACTCGACAATCGATTACTATGGACTTCGACCGAAAACAGGATGTAAATACAAGTATGTGCGCTGGCTGAAATAACATCATTTTTATTATATCTTTCACATCTACTGCAGTCAGATTCACCGTGTTCACTCCGAAGGAATCACTCACAATGGCTGGGCACTTGTAATGACACATCAAGGATGTTAAGAGGCTAAAAGCAGGTTTAAAACTTAACCCATTGAAGTCAACAGGGTCCAAATTTTAAAAAGAGGATAACAAGGTGTAGGCAACACCGATTTTTGTCGTTGTTCTCTGTACTGACAGCACTCCAAATTTACAAAAAAATGAGCTCAATGTTAAAATTGACCGGAGTTCTCCTTTAAATGTATGCGTTTCAATGGCAACACTATCAACGCTGAAATGAATCTGCAGCAGTCAGGTGGTACAGGTCAAAGCTCTTTATGTTGTTTCCGTTCTTTACGTTGTTAAGACTCTCCGAAAATTACCAACCCTTTACGGAAGTCTGCAAGATACGGCACCTACAGTAAATGCTCTCTGAACAACTCTAGTTTGTGGTTGACTGAGTAAACGGTGCACATTTAATGGGTAAGAAAGATATCACAGCTCCACTTTGGGTCCATGTAGAGGGCACTGGGAGTTTAGGGGCCGACACGGAATGAAATAAGGCAGGACTGATTAAGATGGACCGTTGATAAGGGTCCAACATGCACAATGGCTTCCATACTATTCGTGGAGCGAGCGACACACGGTCGCACGCAACCCTACACAAGCACACAGGAATGCTCTCTCTCCAAGTCTCACACACACACGCACACACAGGATCGCGCCGCCATACCATTGGATATCTTACCATCAGTGTGGAGGCTGGCAGACACGACCCTTTGAAATGCGATCCTCAGCCTTTCCAAGAGCAGCCTCTTGCCCTAATTAGATGATTATATCCAGAACAACATTATTTTAACTCAGGAGAGTAGAAAAAGTCTTTATTACTCAGTAAATTCCTCCTGACTTGCTATTTGTAACCGTGGCTAAGAATTACCAACTTCAAGCTGTCAAATGAGTGCCAGATTGTGTCGAGTTTCGAAGCCTTAGAGGAGGGAATCATTTCTTTAGATTAGTTCCGCTCTCGGTTCCTCGCCACAGGCCCGCGCGCCCACATCCAATTCATCACGTCAGATCGCGCTGGTCCAGCTGTGGCGAGACTGGACTTTCTTTTTCTTTTTTTTCTTTTTTTTTTGCATAAAGGGCTGTGTCTACAAACTTTTCTACTTAGAAAACAAGATCTCAGCGCACAGCCCTGCATGCAATAAACAAATTTTTCCATCCAAGTTCAAGAGCCCCACTTGTTCAGACCAAGCACTCTGTGTCCTGAGAAGTCCTGGGTAAAAAGTCAAGAAGATAAACACTTGGATAATCAAATAATGGTGATCAAAGCCTGTTTGTAAAGGGCAGCTATTGCAGCATAGACTTTGATGTCTTTATTAGTTGACTAGCCTCTTAAGACAGACATTATAAATTACAAAATGGCTCACAGCGAGACTCGTCGCATCTTAAAAAGGGAATATTTGGTCTAAACTCACAAAATGTTGTCACTGTGTCCAGAAAGTTCTTTGTCTTCCCAACATGAGAAGGCTTGTTAGTGGTGGAGGGGAAACGTCGCATTGCATCTCCTCTTGGCAGCAGCAATGGTAATTTAGAGGCTTGAGCGAGCTGGGGAACAAAGGAGGGTTCGGCTCTGGGCGGAGAGGAGTCTCTAGCATGTCATTTCAGCGGTCGTCCATATATCTAAAAAAAAAAAAACTAAAAAAAACTAAAAACAGATTGTGCCATTCAAATATTTCCCTAAACTCTGTTTGCCCCATAATCATGTGGAAAATGACAGTGTGTTTGCATTGTCCAAGCGGTGGAGGCCTGTTCTAAACACACACTGAAACTGCAAGGACAATTATGGACCTGTGGAAATTATAGGGGTTCTGTATTAAGTTAGTTAACATCCACACACACTTTACATATAGTGTGTGTGGGTAAACGTACTGCAGAAAACTGACTTCATGTGCTTCTGCTGACACCAGTATTGGGGACTCACTAAGAGTAGTGGCACTACTAAGTTAAAAGAAAAGAAAAGTGTGATTAATTCTAGTGAATCGGTTTATTCTGATGGTTCATTTCAATGAACAGACTGAAAAATAATATTCGGCTATTCGAGTCCCTGTACTATACTGTGTACACTATCATTCAAAAGTTTGAGGTTACTAAGAATCTTTGAATAAATAAAAACAGTAATATTGTGAAATATTATTGCAATTTAAAATTGTGGCAAAATGATAGTGATGGCAAAGATTAATTTTTAGCATCATTACTCCAGTCTTCAGTGTCACATGATCCTTCAGAAATTCTTCTAATATGCTGATTTGGTGCTCAACAAACATTATTATCAATGTTGAAACCTGTTATGCTGCTTAATATTTTTGACGAAACTGTGAAACAGTTTTTTTTTTCAGGTTTCTCTGATGAAAATAGTGTACATAGCTTCGAAAAGTCTGATTAATTCTGGTGAATCGGTTCGTTCAGATGTTTCATGTAAATTAATAGATTTAAAAACCGATCTGGTGATTTGAGTCCCTGCTTTGAACTCTGTAATGTAAATTAGGGTGTTTTTGTTGTTTTTAGTATGAATGTACTATTACGCTCCCCTAATTGAGAGGAACATTCATTAATTTGAAAATCTTTTTAATCCAACTTTTTGTGCCAGAAAAAAATTGGCTCTGATTATATACTATCTAGTTATGTTTTTATTGGAATCTAATACTTTTAATAAATGAATAAAATAAATAAATTCCAAAAATTAATAAAGCTTTGTTGGCCAGTACACCCCAAAACTGTTCTGGATAAGAGCTCTTTAGCAACAAAATGCACAAAAGGTACTTCCTGTTGATGTCACTGCAGAGGGGGAGACATCCAATGAAGATTGAAGGTGACAGGAAACGCTAAAATGTGGACAGGGTCATGCCTAAGAAGGGTTACAAGAAAAGTGTGACGTCTTTTCCCTGAAAAAACACTCTCTCTGCCTCCATGTCACTCTTTCCTGTTGCTGTGCCATGAGGGGGAGCAAAACAACAGCCAACGATGTTTTGTCTTAAGATTCTGTTTCTGTTTTCTTAACCTGAGTATCAGAGATTTAGTCAAGAATGTTTTGATATCTCTATTAGGTCTGCAAAAGGATTTAAAGGGACTAGTCTGAGCAAGAAAAATAAAACACTTTACAGTAAGACGGAAACTGAAACTGGCTGTTTTACAAATGGTGTGTTTAAATTTGATGGTGGGAGACAAATTAAAGAATGAATAAGAAAAATATGGAACCTTTTGAAAGAAAGTGAGAAAGAACACCCTGAGCAGGGCAGAACTTTTCTTACAGATGCTCGGCTTTGTGCCTGTTAGAAAGCAGGTCATGGAAACTGCTCTCAGAATGGGCCAAACAGCAGTTTATGAGTATTTATGTGGCACGAGTCCATACCATGGGCACAAGAAAACCTGCATACCCCATTTCAAAATAAACAGGGAGTTTTAAGAAAGGAGTCATAAACAAATCTATGTTTTGACTTCTTTTATTCAATGGAAGTATCTCAGTATCTATTTGATTCTTTTCAAGAGTTGAAAGATCAGTAGGATATTGTATGGTAGCTGGATTCTTGAAAACCTATGAAATATGCTGTCAGAATGATTTTGCATTTTAATCTTGAGATGTTCAGTAGTTTTAGAGTTCAGTAGTTTAATAGACATATTACATATTTAAAGTGCCCCTATTATGCCTTTTCAAATATTACTTTTCATGCAGTGATATATATTTTGATGGTCCCTTTTGAACATTCTGTTGACTATAAGTAACTGCAACTACATGTCAACCAACTCTCATTAGAGTATTAGTAGACTGTCTGCTTATATCTGCTAACTCCTGATTTCGATGCGTCTCCAACAGACATTCTTCTAACTATAAGTAACTTTGCAAGTGCATGTCGACTTCTAACCCTAACTCTACCAGTCTAATAATACTCTACTAACACTCCAATGAGAGTTATTAGACACGTAGGTGCAACATTACTTCTAGTCAACAGAATGTGTTAAAGGGGCCATAAAAATAAAGCAAAACCAAGTTTTCAAGATCAAAATACACAACAAATAAACTCATTGCCTCCTAAAAGAAAGAATCGATTCTGAACAGAGTCAGCAGCTATTCCAGTCTCACTTCCATAACAAACAAATTAATATAATGCACACGAACAACGAATACTTTGCCCCATTAACACTGTAGTTGTGGTTGAGAAGCAATATGTCATAGCAATATTTCGTGTTTTTGACATGTTGAGAACACGCAGTTTTCTGTGCTGCGAATTCACTTGCATGCACTTCCAAAGAATAAGGATTCGCTCTGGAATTGATACGGTAAAACCGACGCCATCGTTACTGTTCATAACACTGTGTGATGTGGAAGTGCTGAGGAAGAAGAGATCAGGAGCTGAAATTCAGATATAGTAATGGACGTTTCGTTGGCGACCAATCACAACAGACTGGGCCATCTGACCAATCAGAGCAGAGTAGTCTCTCTGAAAGGAGGGGTTTAGAGAGACTGAATTCTTTATCGCGCCATTTCAGACACTGCGAGAAAAGAGGTGATGTGCAATGTATATTATGAGAAAGTGTTTTAAAGTGATTATCAAAAAGAAATACTCAACAAGGCGGGGAACCTGGTTCAATCCACCTGTTGTTGATTGAGCTTGCAGGCACGATAATATATAATTATATAAAATATATAATATTAAGATAAAATTTAGGCCTACTTTTATAATGATCATATTGTATATCACCAATAAGAGACTGAAGAGCAATCTAGCTGCTTAATACAATCTTTGTTTAATGTAAATAAAACATTGTGGCATCAACTTAACCAGCCTTAAATAGACTTGACAGATACAATAAAGTGTGTAAAATTGAGATGGTCTAATTCAGTCCAGCGGAAATAAGCAAAACAACTGAAATCACTTATAGCACCTTTTTGCTGATAGCTCAACAATGTCTCACCATTTCACTGCCTACTGACTTTGTACACTAAACAGTCCACATTAAAAAATAATAATGATGAATAAATAAATAATCTAAGTGTCAAATGAAACAGTTCTCCGTGATTCAGGAAGTCATAATAGCAAATGTGGTGAGAGCTCGGGGTGAGGGTCAGCGTGATTCAATGTCATCTCAAGTCACAGGCCATCCAGGTCCAACAGGTGAACAAACACTGGCCTCTGAAGTTGTCCCAACACTCTGGGAAGTTGTGGCTGTCATCGCCCAGCACCAGTCTGGATCCGGCAGTATATACAGACTGCAACTCTCTCGGATGGAAAATCTGAAGAGTTCCTCTCATTTAATTATTCTTTCCTCTCGCTGTCCAACACATCATCACATACCATGAAGAGAAAAACAAAAAAACAATGGAAATTCAATCAGTGCTTTTAAAGATCCAAACCAATCATCTTGCAATAAGCCAACTTTAGGTCAGTTTAGTCTCCACGCATTGGCTGATTCTCATGTGAAGTATTTTGAAGCAAACACAACACTCAAGTCTCAAACAACCTTGGCAAGAATGAGCAGCACATTGCTTTATTTCTCCAATGCAACTGATTTCTATTAAGATCTGGGTGGTATTTCTTCAGAAATGCAGCAAGCAGCACTAGTAGAAACCCAAGAAAAACACCACCAGGAACAAAAAAATAAATGGCTGTAAACAGGGTTTTAAGGGGATGTGATCATGCTCTTGTTTATTTGTACTTGATGCCTGGGTTCAGTGAACTGGCAGAGGAAAGTGGGATCTGACTAAGGGACCAAGCTGTAATGGGGCCATCAGGAGAGAGCAATGGGCACGTCTTACAGACCCCCTAAGACTATCTGGACCATCAGTAAAGACAGCGATCGAGCCCATGCTGAGCTAACATTCAGGCCACCATCGACCCTTAAAAACCGCCTACACTTCAATGCCTCCCTTTCTATTTCTAGTGCAGTCAGACACACAGCCATGAATAAATGTTTCTGCTCCGGTCTCTCTGTTTTCTTGTCTTTCTTCCTCTTTCTCTCCTCCATCCATGCCAAAGCCCTGTGGTCAAAATGTGGCAAACCTAATGGACTTAATGACTGGCCAGAGTTCACTGCAGCCACTTGGACCAATAAAAATGAAGACTGTGGACAAGACTTAAACAGATCAGAGTTTTAATTAAAGGTAAAGTGTTTAAAGTCTTGATAAGTAGCGACAGATCTTTTCTTCCATATTGTGACATCCGAATGAAATGGATTGAGACCTGGTTCAATTCACTGGTTGTTAATTGAATGTGAGCAATTGTGCCTGTGATTGAGCAATTGCAGTTGATTATAAGAAAGGGGCAGAGTTTATGCAGATGAAATGATTTGAGAAGTCCGGCATACGTCACCAGAGATAAGTTTGTTGTTTTAGGTTGTCACTTTAATTCAAAATTACGAGGTCAAATTAAATAAATAAACAAACATATGCATAGATTAAGCGTTCACAATAAGATCAATAACATACATTTAGAAAATAGACTGGGTCAATCTCCAATTCATGCCAATTTTCATTTAAGAATCACAAAAATTATCATTTCATTTTCAAACAGGCTTCCCGAAAACTAACCTACCTGCCATTGGTCGGATAAATAGATAGGCCCCGCCCCATCTCACACCATTGGCAAGTCAATCTTGATGAGTCAGGATTCTCAAAAAAACACAGCAATGTTTTAAGATACTTTTTTAAGAGAAAACAACCTACAATCCCTACAGATGTCACTTTTAGTTGTCTTTGCATATTAAATCGGGACATGGAGAAAGAATTTTAATAACTTCACTCTTAAGATCTTGAGTTCTTGAAATATCTTTAACATTTTTTCAGAAGTACCCATATCTCTGTTAATTCTCTCAGCAAACTAGTAAACCAGGTACATCCAACTCCTTCCATCGCTCTCACCCACAATGCAACTGGAGTGGGGCCAGGGCTGCTGTTAATTGGGTCTCATTATTAAGTTAAGTGTAGTGCAGGTGGCAGTGCAAGAGCTAATGAGCAGAAGGGAGGCTGTTTTGGCCCAGCCATTAGAAAAATTACTTGAGTGGAAAATGAATGCAGTACTCGCTTCCAGAAAGAGGCCGAGTCTGACCGGGGGTTTCGGATTAGAATGAACCCAGTCTGTATTTTCAGGTGATAGGACTACTAAAAAGTAGTAAGCATAATTTAGAGTAATAACAATTACTTTTACTGCATGACCAGAAGGAAAACAAACTCCTAATATAAATGTATTTACCTCTATATAGTTATTCATATAATTTACTGTACTCCTTAAGCATTAGAAAAACTTTTGACACATTTAAAGGGATAGTTCATGCAAAAATGTAATTCTGTCATCATTTACTCACCCTTATGTTGTTCTGCGGAACACCAGAAAATATTTCCAAGAATTTTTTTGGACTGTTTTTGTCTATACAATGAAAGTCAATGGGGTCCAAAACAACACTGGACACCATTGGCTTTTAGATCTTCTTTTGTGCTCCACAGGAGTAATAAAGTCACATGAGGGTGAGTAAATGATGACAGAATATAATTTTTGTGTGAACTTCACCTTTAACATAACAGTACATGGTAGTTGTAATAATGAGGAGTGATTGAATACTGTCAATTAAACAGCCTATATGCATTTTGTCAAAAATCTCTTTATCATTGCATAGTATATAACAAAATTCACACTATACTGTAGTGTACGGATTTAACTATACTGAGTTAAATTGGGATCAAAATGTTGTAAAATACACGAGCAATGGTTAACACAATCATGCAAAGAATGATACACGGAAAACAGCCAAATCCACGCTCTACTATGGATATAAAGAAGCTTATTTGTTCCACTGCATAGAATGACAAAGAAAGCTTTTATACTGGAGCAAATGAATCAGAGTGAATCTAATAAGCCTTCTCCATATTTTCAGTAAAAATCTAATTTGTCCATAATACTAATATTTGTATACTTGCTGAATAATGTAGGGAACGTTGCCAGTGGAAAATATTCTGAAACACTATATCAAAAATAAAACAGAAAATCTAGACAAAATAAACGTTTGACCAATTTTGAGAGGTCTTCAAGCGTTGTTTTCATTGAGGTGATTAACAGAGAAGTTAACACAGGAAAAATATTCTGTGTTTAAAGGAGGATTAGTTCGGAATATAAACGGACTGGTTTTAACAGCGCTAAGAGTGACTTTTGGAAAAGACTGGTGTGAGAACAACTGACTGCGTGACGTGTGTGTTTGTGTGTATAGAAGAGCCTGTTTTTGTTTTTGAGTGTCCCCCGAATGTTATGCTGAGATGAGAGCTATACAAAGACCCAGGCGGTGTTGATATCCTGTCCATGCATGCTTATGACCATCCATGAAAAATAAATGCCACACACTGGCAGATCCCATTAAAAATCAAAGGCTTTGCAGGACAGTACATATTTCTCTAAAACCATGGTTGGCACACAAGCTGCAGGAAAACACATTATGTTCACATTAAGAAGAGGTCATATAAGGGGTCTGTTATGGAGGAAAGTATCAGAACAACATGTTTTTGAAACGTCTCTTCCATGCAAAAAGACCAGAAAGGACAGCGAGGCCTGTATTGTGAGAGACTTGAAGGCGCGCAAGTGTTTGGATGACTTTGAGGGGGTTTTCTTCATACAGCCCCTGTTAAATTATCCAAATACAACCACACCAGTATTCATCTGCACTTTATCCCTTGAAAAGCAGCTTATCTTGACCACACAGTGACAATGTTCTTCCTGGGAGATGCCCAAGAGATAGCCAACTCTGGCTTTGAAACCCCCGCTCTGCAGCTTAGGGCCATAAATAAGCATGCTGATATTAAACTAGTCAAGGAGATCAGCTGAGTGTTTTAGTTTAGGCTGGACATGAAAAAGCAGTAAAGGGGAAACGGATGCGAACTGCAGCGCAAGCCTCTCAACAGAACAGAGACAACCCTTTTCTCGGTTTCTAAAACCTAGGGACCTGCATAGGCAGCTACCTTCTATGACCGCATATAACTTGAATGAAGACTCATTAAGTGAATTATTTAGAACACTCTACATAAGGGGGTGCTGCAAGGTCTGAGAACTATTTGAGAGGAAAGAAATTTATTTGACTATTTGACTATTAAGTACTATTTGACTGTTTTCTATTTGAATATTTTAAAATGTAATTTATTTCTGTCATGGCAAAGCTGAATTGTACGGAGCCCCCCTAGTCCCACTTTGTCAAAAAAAATTAATTATAACTATCTCGTGGCCTCAAGATAGTAACTCGTGGCCTCAAGATAGTAACTCGTGGCCTCAAGATACTAACTCGTGGCCTTAAGATACTAACTCGTGGCCTCAAGATACTAACTCGTGGCCTCAAGATACTAACTCGTGGCCTCAAGATAGTAACTCGTGGCCTCAAGATAGTAACTCGTGGCCTCAAGATAGTAACTCGTGGCCTCAAGATAGTAACTCGTGGCCTCAAGATAGTATCTCGTGGCCTCAAGATAGTAACTCGTGGCCTCAAGATAGTATCTCGTGGCCTCAAGATAGTATCTCGTGGCCTCAAGATAGTAACTCGTGGCCTCAAGATAGTAACTCGTGGCCTCAAGATACTATCTCGTGGCCTCAAGATAGTAACTCGTGGCCTCAAGATAGTAACTCGTGGCCTCAAGATACTAACTCGTGGCCTCAAGATAGTAACTCGTGGCCTCAAGATAGTAACTCGTGGCCTCAAGATAGTAACTCGTGGCCTCAAGATACTATTTCGTGGCCTCAAGATAGTAACTTGTGGCCTCAAGATAGAGTTACTATCTTGAGGCCACGAGTTACTATCTTGAGGCCACGAGATACTATCTTGAGGCCACGAGTTACTATCTTGAGGCCACGAGTTACTATCTTGAGGCCACGAGATAGTTATAATTAATTTTTTTTGACAAAGTAGGACTAGGGGGGCTCCGTAGAATTGAAACATTTCTTATTATCAATGTTGAAAACAGTTGTGATGCTTAATATTTTTGTGGAAACCATAATACATGATTTTTTTTTCAGGATTCTTTGTTGAAAAGAATAGCATTTATCTGAAATGGCAATTTTAAAAATTATAAATGGTTTTACTGTCAACCATTTGGATCAATTTAATGTGTGTAGTATAATTTCTTAAAAAATAAAAAAACTATTTACCCCAAACTTTGGAACAGTGATGTATTTTTTTATGATATAAAGTTAACAAGTATTTAACAGTATGGGGAAAAAATCATGAGTTTTGTGAAAAATATATTTATAAGGGTTAATCTCAGAAATTCTATAAACAATTTAAAGTCCCTAGCAAGGGAATCATTATATTTTGGGGCCATCTGTATTTGGAGACGATCATATTTGGGGCCCGCTGTCTTTAAAGACAGCATAATTAATTTGCCTGTATTTCGGGTACCAATGATGACTTGCATTTTTGCCTATTGAGTCAGTTAACTAGGTTTCAAAACAGAGCATCTGTAAATATCTGTCGGTTTTGTGCTCTCATTTTTCTCTCTTGGCTCTAAGGATACAGTAATTGAGCTGTAATTGAGTGTTCAAGCCTCACCTCCCCTCTTCCTCTCATTATTCCCTCAGCACAGGCTCTTGGCCTGAGCGTAGGCAGTGTTGCTGGGGTCTGGGAGGCCAGAGGAGAGACTCTTCCTGTCACAGTATTGTCTTCCAACCGACCTGTTGCTGACGGAGAGCACTCAGGCCTGCTTACAACACAACTTACACAGGTTCAAAGAGCGGCCAGCGACACAATAGCATAGCCAGGAGAAGTAAGAGAAAGAGTAAGAGCAAAATAGGTATGAAGGAAACACAGTTTAATGTCTTTCTCTCTCACCCTTTGCCACCCTGAATCCTGCAAAAACATTTTGTCTTCCGGTCAGCTGAAGGTTATTAGCAAAAGGACCCTTGACACAATAACGGATCGTTTAGGAAACAGTGCTCAGAGTTATTTTTGACAGGCTAGCATAACAATGAGCTCAGTGTCTCTTAACACGTAAGCTTGTTTTCAAAGTATACTTTTCAGCTTATGCGCAATAATGTCTAATATGTGTATTCTGCAAGTGTGTTCTTCATATCCTTTTTGCATTGTATTATTGTATGGCGATAACTACATCCATGGGGTTTGTGGCTGAACTACAGCAAGCAATGCCAAAAAAAGTTAATAAGACTCTACAATAATTTCTACAATGCACAAACTTTCCCAGCATCAGCAGTTTGTGTCTCTCACCGATGTATAAAAATGCCTGCAGCTTGCCAGAACTCCTACAAATTAAAGTCTGAGCTCTCTTGTCTTGAACAAAAAAAGCTGACTATGACAAAATAAACTTTGATCTATCTATCATAACAGATGACCTTAGCTCTGAAGGGGATGAGAAAGACACTATATGACAACAAAACCATTAAACCAATTTATTTACACTTGCTCTCACACTGTATGGTACCTTCATTTGCCACAACAGCAATTTACAAGTTCACTTGCTAAAATGAGGTAAACAGATTCGACTTGCAAGATTGTGGGCTTGAGCTTGCGACTTGACTCCATTTTTAAAGGTAGCCTATTTAGCGACAATTAAGACAGAAACCATAGATTAGATGATTACACTAAAGGGATCTTATCATGAGAAAGTCAATGCGCACAGCACAGCAAAGCACCGTTTCTCATGTGAAGAGTGTTTATATGTAAGTCTTAAAGGCCCAGCAGCAAAAAAAAACAGCCAATGAGTCAGATGAAGTGTGGAAAAGGTCATGACATGTTTGAGCAGCAAATCAACATATTAGAATGATTTTTGAAGGATCATGTTACACTGAAGACTGGAATAATGGCTGCTGATAATCCATCTTTGCCATATATTAATATATATTTAAACAGAAAACAGGTAGGCTTTTTCAATTTCAATCATTTTAATAATATTTCACAATATTACTTTTTTTTTTACTATATTTTTTAAATAGGGCATCAGATAGGGTGTAACAATATATCGTGTCACAATATATCGCAATACAGAAATGCATCATCTTGGATAGTGACAATATACACTGCTCAAAAAAATTAAAGGAACACTTTGAAAACACATCAGATCTCAATGGGGAACAATATTTTGCTGGATATCTACTAATATGGACTGAGTAATGTGTTATGAACGAAAGGATGCCACATCGTTTGATGGAAATGAAAATGATCAACCTACAGAGGATTGAATTCAAAGACACCCCGGAAATCTAAGTGAAAAAATTATGCAGCAGGCTTGTCAATTTTGCTGAAATTTCATTGCAGCAACTCAAAATGGTACTCAGTAGTTTGTATGGCCCCCACGTGCTTGTATGCATGCCTGACAACGTCGGGGCATGCTCCTAATGAGACGACGGATGGTGTCCTGGGGTATTTCCTCCCAAATCTGGACCAGCGCATCACTGAGCTCCTGGACAGTCTGAGGTGCAACCAGGTGATGTCAGATGGACCGAAACACAATGTCCCAGAGGTGTTCTATTGGACGTAGGTCAGGTGAGCGTGGTGGCCCTTCAATGGTATCATTCCTTCATCCTCCAGGAACTGCCTGCATGCTCTCACCACATTAGGCCGGGCATTGTTGTGCACCAGGAGGAACCCAGGACCCACTGCACCAGCATAGGGTCTGACAATGGATCCAAGGATTTCATCCCGATACCTAATGGCAGTCAGGGTGCCATTGTCTAGCCTGCAGAGGTCTGTGCGTCCCTCCATGGATATGCCTCCTCAGACCATCACTGACCCACCACCAAACATGCTGAACGATGTTACAGGCAGCATAACATTCTCCACGGCTTCTCCAGACCCTTTCCTGTCTGTCACGTGCTCAGGGTGAACCTGCTCTCATTTGTGAAAACCACAGGGCACCAGTGGCGGACCTGCCAATTCTGGTGTTCAATGGGAAATGCCAATCGAGCTCCCTGGTGCTGGGCAGTGAGCACAGGGCCCACTAGAGGACGTCGGGCCCTCAGGCCACCCTCATGAAGTCTGTTTCTGATTGTTTGGTCAGAGACATTCACACCAGTGGCCTGCTGGAGGTCATTTTGTAGGGCTCTGGCAGTGCTCATCATGTTCCTCCTCGCACAAAGGAGCAGATACCGGTCCTGCTGATGGGTTAAGGACCTTCTACGGCCCTGTCCAGCTCTCCTAGAGTAGCTGTCTGTCTTCCTGGAATCTCCTCCATGCTCTTGAGACTGTGCTGGGAGACACAGCAAACCTTCTAGCAATGGCACGTATTGATGAGCCATCCTGAAGGAGCTGGACTGCCTGCGCAACCTCTGTAGGGTCCAGGTATCGCCTCATGCTACCAGTAGTGACACTGACCCTAGCCAAATGCAAAACTGGTGAAAAACAGTCCGAAAAGATGAGTAGGGAAAAAATGTCAGTGGCCTCCACCTGTAAAACCATTCCTGTTTTGAGGGTTGTCTCACTGTTGCCCATCTAGTGCACCTGCTGTTAATTTCATTAACACTAAAGCAGCTGAAACTGATTACCAACCCCCTCTGTTACTTAACTGACCAGATCAATATCCCAGGAGTTTAACTGACTTGATGCTATTCTCTGATTAAAAAGTGTTCCCTTTATTTTTTTGAGCAGTGTATATTGTGTTCACCCAAAATAAAAATTACTGTATGTTTTCAGAGTTTTATAAACTAAAATGTTGAATATAATGTATAATAATGCAATTGGGGAATATTTGTGGGTCCTGATAATGCTTAATGTCTTATGTTAACCAGTAAAAATTGGCCTAAATTATTTTAAATATATAGTCAGTGACAGAGTGCAAGCATATTCTCAGAATCATGAATATTCTTATTCTGGTGTCACTATTGTGCAAGTCCAAGCCTGTTCATTTACACCCACAATGTATCAAATTTATCATTTTAATCAACAGTACATTTTTTGTTAACCTTTTAGGCTACCATATGTCTTGGAGTATCGCAATGATATTGTATCGTGAGTTCAGTATCGTAATATGCATCGCTACCCCCTTTGAGATACTTTTCAAAAACATTTTAAAAATCTTACCGACACCAAACTTTTGAACAGAGCTGACAGCCACAGTATATTAGACATAATGTACACTATCAGCACTCTTTTTCTAAACCCCTTCCCATCCTAATCAAGCTAAACTTATCATAACCACCACCATGCTTCATTCACAACAAACAGAGGACACTCAGCATGACAGAGGCCTCTATAAATAGCCATTTCATTGAACTATGTTGTTAATAGGGAGGCACTGCAATGCCTTCTACAGTTGCAAAGGTTAAAAGTTAACAGTAAGCGAATATTTGTATTGCACATTAATTAAACTCAGACTAAGGAAGAAGAAAAAGCAGCACTTGAATACGGAATGTGTCCGTGACAGTTAGCCATCTTTTGATCCACAACCACAGTTTGATAACAAGTAGACACATTAAATCTCTGCAAGGGAGTCTAACATTTCCCTGTAAAAAAAAAAAAAAAAAAGAGCAAATCCTTGTTTTGTAGTTGAATGCAAACAATGGCTGAGCTGTAGATCATGCCTGGTGTTGGGCAGAGGCCCAGGCTGTCTGGGCGCAGTGAGCAGGCTTGATTCATTGATCATTAATTCAGTTTACTAACACTGATTTACAAGCAAGCAGCGTCATGGACCCATTCTGGCATAGATTAAAAGGTCTGCCAACGAAATCATGCTTTTGCCAGAGCAGGAAGGGGGGGAACAAATCAAATAAATAAAAGGAATTATTCCGATGCATTTCTTTCAACTCAAAACCATAAAAAGGGCTTTGACATTCTGTCTTCCCTCCTTGCAACAGAAAAATTGATCTACAGTAGCTCTTCTCCACAAACTTCACATCATCTATCATAAAACCTTTGCACAATAGAAATTCTTAAAAAAGTAAGAAAGAAAACTATGCGAGAACTGCCTTACTCTTTAAGTAAACCATACATAAACTCTTGTGTTGGATTCTAGTAGCAGGCAAACACATTGAAATTGCTGCCAAGCAACCACATTGGACTTGTAAGCTTCAATAAAAATAGACTCTGAGCATATGTTCTGTTGGGCTGACTGGTGTTCTTAAGGTATAATGTTACATTACTGTTAATGATTAAGATTTATCAATGCCCATTTATTATTTATTATATATTAGGCTATATTTATTATTCATATTTAAGTAAAAAATGAATTAAAACACTGTTCTTTAATACATATAAATAAATAAATATTTTCTATATTTATTCATTAATATAAAATAAATATATAAAATAATGAGCAAATGAACACTTTACTGCTGTCCTTAGGGCATAAAGTGTGCAGTCATCAATATACATGCATGCATTTGAACAAGGGTAATAAAGACAGAGGTTAATAATCAAATAAAGTTCAATAAATTATATAGGTGCCTCCTTTTGACAATACTGAACATGCAAAAACAGTCTTCGTCTTCCTAATATACAATGAGCATTACGTCTTTTTAATTCCTCACTCGCTTTCTTAATCCTCCCGTTGTTAATAAAGACTAAAATGACTATTTCAAAATGTTCCTCTTAGCTCTTTAAAGTAATAATAATAATAATAACTTTCTCAAAGTATAAAACCGTCAAAAAATAAAAGTCAGGACATTAAGAGGTACAGACAAGCTCTTTCAGCAGGCCAGGGAAAAACAACGAGGTGCTTCAAGCCTGAAGGCCATGATACCTGATCATCAAACCACCGCCAATTAGAGCATTAGGAGAAGTCATTTATTTTGCCTATGTTAAAAAAGGTGCTAAACTCTGTGAACCATTCCCTCATACCCTGCTGAAATTTCATCCAGAGTGCGGCCCCACGGAGTGAGAGACAGAGGGATATTGAAGGGCTGTGCGAGGGAAAGACTGATTGGAGCGAATGTGAGACCCCAGAGACATAGACCCCTGGTGCAGACTCTGCCAGGCATGGGCCAATCCTAGAAATACTTTTTTCTTTTCTTTCCCACTTTTTCCTCTTCTTGCAATACCTACTTGCTCCGACCATCTACATTTCTAACCAAATAGGCAAAATAAGTGTGATTGAATTTTTACTAGTTGAAATTCAATTGTCATTTTTTTTACCTTTACAAATTCCTTTCTAATATAAATAATGCTTTAAAAAAAAAAAACAAGTAATAAAAACTCAGTGAGTGTTTTAGCGCAATTTTCTGACATCATGGGATCACAACACTACGAGATAGTAAATCTTTTTATGGTTTTTTTTTTCTTTTTTTTTTTTCGTTCCCGAGATTAGACCTTCCTTAACATAATGCCGAAAACCCGAAGTCTCTAGGTGGTCTGGTTGAGGAGGAGATAGAAGTGCAAGATTGGTGCGCACAGACAGAACAGAAATCATGAGTTAACAATCGCAATTTTGTCCGTAGGAAAATTGCGCTAAAAATGTTCAATAGAGAAATATGCAATGATGGTAAAAAACGAAGTGATGCTTTTAAATATTAAATTAAAACCACCATTAGGTGGCGGCAAGTCACTGTCTTTATGAGTGAGTCATCGAGTCATTCATTCATTCATTCAGTACTGAAGCAAGTGGCTGTAATTATGAATGAATCGCATTGACTCTCACAATTTGTTCAAAGCCGCAGATTCATTCACAAACACTGCTGTGTGCTGCTGTTCTGTTCGTGGAGCTATTATTTTGTTGAAAAAAATACTGACAATACTGTTTAAAATTAACATAACTTAATATCAATACCTTTCGTTTGTTGAACTATTGTATAAAATCAATGTCACATTTGCAATCGTGTGGTTATTCGATTAATGTGATCAACATGTTGTTTTGTATCGAAGATAGTTTAAATCTTAAATCGATTTCTATGCACAGTCTGTGTCTATATTTGTTCTCCATGCTAGTAAGTGCTAAATCCCCAATTTTACAAAAACCCTACATGGTCAAGAACGGCAGTAGGCTACAGCGCGATTAGCAGTGAATGCAGTCAGTTTTGACTGCAAAAGATGAGGTAATTTGATCGGATGCCATGTATTTACAGTATTTTACCTGCTAGAAATACATGCTCAGTTTTAATGTTATTTTAAGGTGGGGTAGAATTATATGAACGCAAAACTCAGCATTTTGTTCACGTACCCCCTTCTGTCACCTCACGTATTCCCAGGGATAGGGGAGAGCGGGGCACAACCTAACACAGAGCTAGTTGTAACACCCTTGTTTTAAATACTTCCACACATGCTAGTATAACGAAACTTAGTGTATTTACTAGATGCCATTTCAACACTCTATAGAGAAAAAATTGTGCCAAAATTCAAATCTTTGGAAGATACCAAAGTCTCCAGCACAGACACCACCATCTCCAAAAAGGACATCACCATCTCCGGCACGGACACCGGCATGGACACCAACGTCTCTGGCACGTCTCAGCCATCTCCGGAAAGGACACCACGTCTCCAGAACGGACACCACCCACCGTCTCCGGAATGGACACCATCGTCTCCGGAATGGATACCACTGTCTCCGGCACGGACACCAACGACTCCGGCATGGATACCACCATCTCTGGCACAGACACCGCGGTCTCCGGCACGGACACTGCCATCTCCGGAAAGCACAGTAACGTCTCCGGCACGGACACCACCCACCGTCTCCGGAATGGACACCACTGTCTACGGAACGGACACCAACGTCTCTGGCACGTCTCAGCCATCTCCGGCATGGACACCACGTCTCCAGAACGTACACCACCCACCGTCTCCGGAATGGACACCATCGTCTCCGGAATGGATACCACTGTCTCCGGCACGGACACCAACGACTCCGGCATGGATACCACCATCTCTGGCACAGACACCGCGGTCTCCGGCACGGACACTGCCATCTCCGGAAAGCACAGTAACGTCTCCGGCACGGACACCACCCACCGTCTCCGGAATGGACACCACTGTCTACGGAACGGACACCAACGTCTCTGGCACGTCTCAGCCATCTCCGGCATGGACACCACGTCTCCAGAACGTACACCACCCACCGTCTCCGGAATGGACACCATCGTCTCCGGAATGGATACCACTGTCTCCGGCACGGACACCAACGACTCCGGCATGGATACCACCATCTCTGGCACAGACACCGCGGCCTCCGGCACGGACACTGCCGTCTCCGGAAAGCACAGCAACGTCTCCGGCACGGACACCACCCACCGTCTCCGGAATGGACACCACTGTCTCCGGAACGGACACCAACGTCTCAGGAAAGGACACCACTGTCTCCGGCACGGACACTGCCACGGATACCACCGTCTCCGGCACGGATACCACTGTCTCCAGCACGGACACCAACGTCTCCAGAACAGACACCAACGACTCCAGCACGGACACCAACATCTCCGGAATGGCCACCACCGTCTCCGGCACGGACACCAACGTCTGTGGCACGTCTCCGCCGTCTCCGGCACGGACACCACCATCTCCGGCACGGACACCAAAGTATTAGTGCAAGTACTAGTACAGTGCCAGGGATGAATTTTTGTCCCAGTCCACCCCTGACACTTGGTGTTCTAGCCAGAGCAAGTGGATGTTGCAGTGGAGTTAAAAGTCAAAGGTGAAGTAGGCTAATGTCAAATTTACATAATTGTGGTTGTGATTTATTTCTGTTATAGTTGTCTTCAGCCATTTTTATGTTTGAATTTACATTGTGAAAAACAAGGTTGTGTATTTTAACATAGTATCGTCATCATATCAGTGTAGATGTAAATGGACCAAAATAAAACCATTAAAATATCAAGTAGATAAGTATTGTGATACTTGGTGCTACAGTGACACTCTTGTCCCAAAAAGTATTGCTATACCACAATACTGAATATGTTGTCCCACAGTGAGTCATTTTTCCCTGTTGCACCTACACAAAATTTGAGGGTTCCCCCACCTGCCAAATCCCACTTTAACTACTGTGTATATATATAGTGGCTTACGGGCACACACTGCAGTAACCACACACCCGGGAACCGATTTCTATTAGGAACATGATTTTGAGGGGGAAAGGAATCTCTACCGAGTTGGGGTTAGGGTTCACATATGCAGCAGGTAAGGTAAATCAGCAGGTACATTTTTAGTTGTAAAACCGTATTGTGAGTGGATCCAAACTGCAAAGTGGACCAGAATTTACTCCACAAATCACAAGTATAGCCATGTCAAAGGTGTATTTAAATGTTTGTCAGACAATTTGGGAGCGAAATGAGACTCCACACGGGAAGTTCTAAAAAAATAAGCAAGTAAAAATGTGTTTTTCTACATCTCTGTCATCCCAAGCTATTTTCATCCCCAAAAAAGAATAAATCTACCCTGCTGAAAAATCCAGCATTGCTGTCTTTTAATGCTGGGACCAGTATGAGATGCTGGTTTCTGGTTTGATGGTCCCCAGCATGGACCAGCTACACCAGCTCAATTTTGTTTAAGAACAGCATGATTCAGCTGGTCCACCAGCAGTATAGCAGCATTAACCAGGCTGGCCCAACATGGAATTCATTCTGGTTCATCCTGGATTTTTAAGCAGGGTAATGAGGCTACTTACACAAAAGAATGGAGGACAACTGTACAGATTTAGCAATAGTTCACACTCTCTGTATGGGGTTAGTGGTAAAAGGCCAGTCTACATCATAAAGCATGCAACACACGAAACACCCAGCTACAGGTTTTGGTGCAGATAGTTCACTAGAGAAGGCACTCTTACTAAGCCCACACTCACGTCAGAGGAAGAGAAGGCCCTTTCCAAACTACTCACCCACACTCACGTCAGAGGAAGAGAAGGCCCTTTCCAAACTACTCACCCACATTCAGTGTTCTGATGAAGACCCCTGTTCAACAAGTCATTGACCAACTTTATATTCAGGTTACTGTTTTACAAGAAGACTTCCTCTGTCGCATTGTGCAATACTACTATATGCACACTACTGTGCATACTACTATTCTAAAATGTGAGGTCATAATAAGTGTCTTAAAGTATAGTATGTTGGAAAAAGTATCCCAAAAGTCCTCGGATGGTGGATCTGTGCACATTAATGGCTAATATTACCCACAACATTAGTTTGCACTTTGGAGGAGGATTTAGTTGCAAATAAAAGGAATATGTACATGAAGCCAGCAGTCAAGTAGAGATGCCCTGAAATGGGTTTAAGCTGTTAATAATCAATATCTAACCCAATGAATAATATATCTGTGTTATATTTCATCAACATTGTGAACTTTAAAAAAAGAATAGCACAGTAGCAAAACAGATATATTTGACCACTATTAAATGCATCATTATGCAAAAAACAAAAAAGTTTATAGATAGTTCTTTTTAACCTCTTCAAAAACAGCTCTGTTCACAGCGACCTGTTTCAGTGCATGTCTCTTTAAATGATAATGAGCAACTGCTCACCCCACCCCTCTCTTCCTCTCTTCACCCCTCTGTTCAGGTAAAGTGCTGCCTTGGTGGACAGTATACAAATGGCTGAGGGTGGAAATATGGTAATACGCGACAATCTCTCAGTGGTCGTGAGCATGAGCAATATGACATCATATTGCTTAGAAAATCCAAACGGCTTGATTATTGAGAGTGTTTAGACTTTTTGAGGATTAAAAAAAGGAGTGAATGGATTTTTTTCATTGGTGGTTGTGTCCACACACTGCAAAGACACATTTATATGCAAAGTTGCAAGCACCATATAAAAGGGAATTTTGCATCAGATGACCCCTTTAATGCACAAATAAAGAAAGAGGGAAAAAAGAAAATAAATTCCATTATTTTATTATCCTATATATTATAATCCTATTCAGTTTAATGTGATAAATGAGTTAGGTCAAACGTAATATAAAAGTAATCAAAAAGTAGTCGGATCATATTAGCCTACCTAACCTAGAGGATTACATTACTAACGTAATTTAGAATTAGTAACGGACTACAATTTGTAAGTAGCCTATACCCGACATTGAATATTCCATAAAAATAAGAAATGTCAATTAGGATTTCATGGTGACTTTAAGTCTTTAACAGTTTTTGAGAGAACAGCATACGATTCAGAACATTTACATGTCACAGGATGTCACATGGCTACAGTCAGCATTTGGACAATCATAGCCTATTTTACAAAGATAAAAGATGGTGGCGTCCATAACATCTGAAAATCTTATCACAGCTGACAATGTTATTTTTTTTAACAGGTTTTACCTTTGTAGTAGAGTGCAGCATTGGGGTCACGCAGAACCGATGAGAGCAGGACCGGTGGGAGAAACGCGACAAACACGATATCGCATTGTTCTATGACGTAACATAGTAGGCTGCTACGGTTCCGTTCACTTAACACAAGTTTACCGAAAATCCGGTTCCTGAAAGATAAAACTAATTTTGTTTAGTTTGATTGTCTCTCGCTAATAACAGAACTATGTGAACGCAACCGAAGTCAAGTTCTGAGCTATGTGGATGTGGCAGTGAATAATTAGGCCTATATGCGATTAAAAAAAAATATATTATTATTATTATTATTATTATTATTATTATTGTTATTATTATTATTATTATTATTATTATTATTATTATTATTATTATTATTATTATTGTTATTATTATTATTTTACCAGTGAATCATTGTCATTATTTATGTTGATAAGTTACAGGCTATGAACATTTCATTGGTCTCTGGTCGAATGTGCCTCATGCATTGTACGGCGTAGCCCCATGTGAGGAACAGTGCCATCTGCCGGAAGCAGCGAAAAAACATAGGGTGAGTTTTGTGCTGCAGTCTTTCTTTCAGCCTTTAATTCTTCGTGATGGAAAAATTGTTTCACATTTAAATGAAAGTAACGTATTTACTTATACGTAATAACAATTATATTGTGAAATGACTCCTTTCCGGGTTTAAACCAGCTTGATCTCAAATCTTAATGTAACGTTTGGGTCAATGTTGTCTATAAACTATTTTCTAATAGTTTCATATAGTTCTGGAGGGCAGTTTTGTGCAGTGTCCTGTTTGAAAGTTGCTGTAGATAACATAACTGGGAGAGAAAACAGCTTAACCTTAGCTGGTTTGCTGCTCTGTTGGCTGGTTTTAAAAGGTTTTGGGTACTTTTCAACTTGTCAGGCTGAGAGATTTGAAATCAAGTAACTTGAGTTTAAGTAGTGCTTACTTAGCACAAGAGCACAGTATTGATAGTTGATTGCATTTTGTGTGGTTTTAGCCTCCAACTTTTTGTTTAACAAAAACATTACCAGCAGCATACATGAAATACAGTGGCATTTTATGCTTAAAAGCAGCTGGGTCTCATGGCTTTTGTTGGCCAATATTGTTTGAAAAACTCTGACCCAATTCCAAATCTGATGAATGATAGAAAAAACAAACATCAAATTTAATAATCAAGACCTATATTACCCCAGTGCCCCAAAAACTGCCAACAGACTTGAACTTGAGCTCCACAAACCAACCTGTCCAAACCAACATTCAAGTCATGGGCCTGGAGCAAGAGTCAAATCTGCTAGAGGGAAAAGGATATTTCATACGACAGCCATCCACGGGCCTCCAACAACAACACCTCAACACAAAGAGGAAATTCTCCCCCGTCCAGTGCTCGCTGCTGGAACACAGCATCCGCTTAATCCTGCGATATAATGAGCTCATTTCACAATGTCATTTGCAGCCTTTTCTTTACTATTACAGTCAAACTGAACTCCATTATCTCCAGGGATACAGTAAAGAAAACAATCACATAGATCCCATTTCCTTGAGTTTGTGTAATCCATCGCATTTGAAAAACAGCAGTAGTTTGTGTATATGTATTTTGCAGGTATTTTATTTTCAACTATCATAAACTTCACTGACTGGATTTTGGATTGCTTATTAAGAGGGCTATTCAACTTTGGAAAGCTCAGGGACCGCAAAGCAGGATCCCTTCAACCTCAAGTGCCATGCTCACAATTTTCATAATAAATATTTTTTATGAACTTGGCGAGTAGACTATGTGTGGTATTTCTAAAATCTTATATAATAGTATGAATTGTAGGCTATATGACATGAAATAGTTATTTATTTTTTTCTGGAAATTCAACCCCAAAATATTCTATTGCATAATTACTGTGTTCAATAATAATAATTTTTCAAAATATATTCAGATGTTTTATACTTTTTTTGCATTGGCAACTATCCCTTTAATAAATTTATTAGAAAAACTTTTTATCTGATTATTTAATTGACTAATAATCGAATAGAAATATTTTCTTTTTCTACCAGACACTTGTCAGAAAAGCTAACCGCAAGCCCGTCTCCTGAAAGCATCTGATCAGAGGAGATGGCCGCCCAAGATCCAGCACTTAAGCCGAGGTGACAGTGAGTCTGAAAGACATGATGCAAGTCAGAGAAAATTGGAGATAAACAGATAAAAGAGTGCACTCTCTGCTGGACGCAGCAGGATGCAGAGGACAGGAAATAAACCTGTATTTAAGCTGATTACCTGCCCAGAGCCCTGGGCCTTCTTAGTAGCTCCACACTGCCTGGCCTCTCTTCATCCACCGCTGTTAATTAGAGTTGTGCTCGGGGGGAAAAAGGCTGCCTTGTCAGGCTGGCAAGAGTGTTAGTGATGGCTGGTTGCAGGGGCTCTTAATTGGGTCTGTATGCTGTATCAGTGGCTGGCCTGAGCATTGGTGATGATTGCTGTGAGCAGGTGGCCATGGTGGCAGCTCCACACAGGCAGTCCCAGGCCAGCATGTCTGTTCTCGTCAAGACCTGGAACATTGAGCAGACAGCTCTCACTCATTACCCCAAACCTGCGCACCCCTCATCGCTTAGCAACCAAACCCGTGGCCCCTCCACAACACTTTCTCCGGCAGGCCCAGAATCTACCCAACAGTTGTGCTGTGGGCTTTCCAGACTTCTCTATGAGAGGGGCATGCAACTCGACTGCAACGTTCACGCATTAATAAACAAACCTGTAAATGTATAGCGTTCAGTGGCGTGAAGTGGTTCAAAAATGAGGAGGCAAAATCCTCACAGTGTTAAAAAAAAATATGTAGTCATGTTCCAGCTGCGCTTTATGTTGACACTTTTTTTCAGGGTAAAAAAAACCTAGGGCTGTCAAATCAATTAATCGCATCTAACATAAAAATTGGTGTTTATACAATATAATATATGTGTGTGTGTGTGTGTGTGTGTGTGTGTGTGTGTGTGTGTGTGTGTGTGTGTGTGTGTGTGTGTGTGTGTGTGTGTGTACACACATGTATATGTATGCATATATATGTGTATGCATGCATGTATTTATATATTTGATATATATATAGTATATATAGAGTGTGTGTGTGTGTGTGTGTGTGTGTGTGTGTGTGTGTGTGTGTGTGTGTGTGTGTCTGTGTGTATATATAAACAGTATGTATATATATATATATATATATATATATATATATACAGTATATATATATACATACTTTATACACACAGACACACACACACACACACTAACATATATATATATTATACACTCACACATATATAAACAAACTTTTATGTTAGATGCGATTAATCGTGATTAATTGATTTGATGGCAATAAAAAACATTATTTACACTATCAAGAAAACAACAATAGCCAAAACAATTATATTGTGTATTTTTACATTAACAATGTAATTATTTGTCCATTTATTAAAATAGTATATTTTTTATACTTTTTACATTTATTCCAAAATATTAACTTGGTAACAAATTTCATATTTATTTTCGAAATGATGTTCATCTGTTCTTTTTAATAGTCAACTTATTTTGGAATAATTCGTCATTAAAGCATGACATAAAGCGGTGATATCAAGTGGGTGAGTTGTTTCCTTTTTAATTAGTCCTTCCATTAACACCTTTATTCATTCAGACCGATTTGTAAATGCAGAATGCACACGAAAACGAGAAGGGGGGGTTATCGTGAGAACAGCCCAATAGGCTTTATGCCGAACTTCACATGAACAGGAAAACAGGTCACATTTCGCATAACCCATATAATCAATCATAGCACGATGGAGGCTTTGGCTGCGTCCGAAATCGCATACTTTGGATGCAGCCATTGCCTCTTCTCACATGACTTTTTCCCCTTTCATTCTCAATTACCCCCTACCAAACTCTTCTTCTCACTTCAAACACTCTACTGTCACTTTAGAAAAAATTGTGATTTATAGACTTTTAATGGCATATTGCATTGTTTTATTTTTGTACCGTGGATTTTAGTTTCTCATCCAGTTTTTCGAGGAGGCACTGCCTCCCTTGCCTCCTCTGAGGAAACGCCCATGATACAAAGGCTGAGTAAATGATGGCAGAATTGTCATTTTTGGGTGAACAATCAAGCTGATGGACAAGAAATAACTGTCACAACAGAATAAGTTCGGTACCATCCTACTTTTTGTGCCTTACATGATGGGCTTTTTCTCCCCGATGTGTGCGTGCCTCCAGACATGCCAGAACTAGAAGTCATACTCCATGACTTGTGCGATTGAGATCGGTCTGATAACACCTTGTCGAACACATACACAGGAATTGTTAAGATCTTGAAAGCATTCTTGTGAAATCTGCAGCCGTCTCTTTCTGGCACAGATCACCATCAGCCCCAGATTACGGTCAATATCTTTGAAAAAAGAAAGGGCTTACTTACAGAACCAGCCTTGTGACTTCAACTCTCAACACAAGAAGATGTTGATGGATACCATGTGACCAGAAACAGAGAAAGCATAAAACATTTTTCTGAACATGTAAACATCCAGTTTGGTTTGAGTGAAATGAAAAGAGACAGAGTAGACCCACGGCTCCAGAAATACCTCCGTACTTATTGGAGAGAGGCAACTGTTGGTTTTGGGATGACCACATGTCATCTGCTGCTCAGCCAGGCACATGAACTTAATTTATTTTTCCATATTTTTATATTAAATCAATCCATTAGAAGACTCAGTCACACAAGTACCTGGGAGGTAGTGAGGGAAGGGCGGCGAGTAAAGCTGTTGAAAATGTCATGAGTGAATGGAAGTTTGGAAATGAGCTGTAAAAGACTCAATCATTTAGAGATCTCATTTGACTTTAGCATGGCTTAGGAAAGTGGTATTTGGTGGCATCCAGCCCAGCCACGGAAATGGCAGGAAATGACATCAGCTGTTGAGTTGCGCAGTGCTGCGTTTGTTGAACAGACTTTGGAAATAAATGGACATTTTACAGGTTTCACACCTACAGTGTATGATTATGCTGCTCGCTGTGGCATTGAATGTATGTTGACATTATTGCATACCGTAAAAATGTTTTTTTACGGCGCTGTATTTAGGTTATAAGATGCAAGCTTTCCAATAGTGATGACAGATTGGAGTGAAAATGTACTGCATATTGAATTTTGAATGCATTATGTCACACCACCACAGAATGTAATCATCTGTAACTTTTAATCATTCTCCTTCCCTCTGTGTCTGCGGGTTTTAGTTTATCTTGTTTTTTGTTAATGTGGCTTATCCTCTAATGTTAGTTTTGTGAATTGTCAAACAGTTACTTGAGTTGTGAATCAAAACCAAAATTTACTTTTTTAAATGCATGTTTCTGGTCTGATTTTAAAGGGCTTGGTAAAAGGCCTTCAAAAATTCATAAAAAAAATTAGCCTGTGAATCAATTCATGAACAAATGACTCTTTTGAGCCAGTCAAAGTCTCACAAGCTCATGATGAGTTACCGCTTGAATCAGTCTGATGAATCCTTCACCGAATGAACTCATTAAATCCATAAGGAGTGCATTTCCCAAAAGCAAAATGGTTGCAAGTTCCGTCATTACCAACAGAGTTTTGCGACCATAGTAAACGATCCTTTTAGGAAACCCAACCCAGAGCTGTTAATCAACCACTGAATCAAGTTATCATTACTTCCAGTTATGAAATAAATGGATTATTGGAATATTATTGTAAACTTGCTCTTCCTCAGGAATGACTTTTCTTTTTCATCCCCACTTTTCACTAATCAATTTCCAGTGGATAAAATCATGATTTTCTTGTTGAATATCCTTCTTCACTCATAAATATGTCACAGAAGATAAAGGTAAATGGGTTGCAAAATCAATTCGCATTGACTTTAACTGTGGTCTATAAGGGAGTGGGTGAATTAGTTGTCTCCTGGACTTGGAAAGGTCAGGCTCTGGGCTTAACATTAATAATCCAAAATGGATTTCTGTGGCTTCAGAGCCAAGTTCTCCACTGGATCAGTATGTGCGGTTGGGAGGAATCCACACAGAACCCAAACGGACCCACTGTAACACATACACACACACCCTGCCGTATGGCAACGGACCCACTGGAATTCCCCTGGCTGATCATTTGTCACGGGTTGAGTTTCGCACGGCTGGAATTTCACAGTTTGCGCATGCAGAATATCAGACAAGATGTGTGATGTTTCTGCAGCTCAGGGCTGCCTGTGTGTCGTGTCGATCAAAGTGTGCAATGCCGCTGTTACACTGTTCACACACAGCTGTGTGTTCAGCAGGGTTGCACTTGGGCTACAGGTGCTAGACCTCAGTGTGGAAGTGTTTGTAAATGAATGGTTTTGTCAGTGTGTTCACACATTCTCTCTGAAGCTAATGCAGATATCAACCTTATACGCTGTAAAAAAAGATTTTTCAAAGTTGTAGGTAAAACAAAGATTTTTGGTGATTGTTTGTTTGTGAAATTTACTAGCAGTTTCTGAGTGAAAAAAAAAATCAGTGTAGTTACAGTCTACAGGCTCAAACCACACAGAAAATGCAGGCTATCAGCCCTGATTCGGACCCTCACTCTACCTTGCATCCCGTGGACGATATTCAGGTATGACGCACAACACTCAGTAACCCTTTTACACCTTTAGTAGTCAACTATATAATTTCATTTAGCACTGTAGAATTCACACCTCTAAGTTCTCCTGCTTATTTGTCCCTCTAGTCCTTACATCAGTAATGCACTCCGTTTTGCTAGTTCATGACATTGTTGAAGCTTTTATCAGTCCACTGGAACTCTAAAGTGAGAAAAGTTCTTCTGTCAAATATGAGTGTATGTGCATGAGTTGTAGGGGATTTACTGCTTCAGAAGTGAGGCCATGTTCCAAGGAGATGTAACAAATGGCAACAGGGAAGAGAAGAAACCTAGTTGTCCCACTAAACGGAATGTATACATTTGATTGAGATGAGAAGTTTGGAGCAGCTTTCATTTATTATTGTCAAATGATGTCTGAAACACTAGGGTTTGATACACTAAATTAACACTTTTATTCAGCAAGGATGCATTAATTTGATCAAAAGTGACAGTAAAGGCATTTATAATGTTACAAAATGTTTATATTTCAAATAAATGCTGTTCTTTTGAACTTTCTATTTATCAGATAGTCCTGAAAAAAAAACTGTATCACGGTTTCCGCAAAAATATTAAGCAGCACAACTGTTTCCAACATTGATAATAATAAGAAATGTTTCTTTAGCACCAAATAATATTAGAATGATTTCTGAAGGATCATGTGACACTGAATACTGGAGTAAAAACTTCTGAACATTCAGCTTTGCCATCGCAGAAGTAAATTACATTTTAAAATATACATGTATAAATAGAATTTTATTTCATTTTAAATTGTAATATTTCACAATATTACAGTTTTTCCTGTATTTTTGATCACATAAATGCAGCCTTGATAAGCAAACTTAAGAGATTTTCTTTTTAATAAAAAATCTTATCCACCCCAAACTTTAGAACAGTATACATTTTAGGTATATATAACAATTGCCCAATCAAAAATGTCAATTGTAATGATTTACTCAACCTCATGTCATTCCAAATTTGCATGACTTCCATTGAACACAAAAGGTGAGTTTTTGATGAATATCCTGCCCATTTTTCTTCAATATAATAAGAATTGGGGCTGTCATGCTTCAAAAAGGACCATGAATATGTCTTAAATCCAAATGACTTCCAAGTCTTCTGAAGCCAGAGCTTTGTGTGAAAAATGTATGCGCTCATGGGAAAAGCCGAGATGATGAATTCATGAGCTAATCGTTCTTTTGCATTGAATCTTATAAATTAAGCATTGGATCCAGATCACAATGGTCTAAATGATTATTTTACTAATTGGACTGATCCAGTTCTTTAATAAGAACTTACTGACTCAATGATTTGGTTGTGTTCAATTATAGCTCATTAGAGGAGGTCCAGGATATTTGTCAAAAATTGACCTTTTATGCTTCATGGAAGAAAGAACGTCATAAGGCCGATGCAGATGCAGACACAGATGCAGACCAACGCGACATTCACCAGATTACAGCACGTCACTTCTCAGACATTCTGACTCCAATTCAACATGTTCAATCGGCGAAAACCGACCGACCGAAGCCATAAGACTCCGACAAAACCCTACGAAGTGTCTGTAGCCTGTGGCCTATAAATGTTTGAGAACATGAAGACGAGAACATGAAGGAGGGTAAATACTGACAATTTCTGTTTGAACTTTTTTTCTTAGAACTTTGCATTCAAAATCTATGTCTTTGTTAAACTATAAATTTGAAAGAACTTGTAAAGGACACTCACCTGACCTTTGACTGCTGTTGACATTTAGCTGAATAGACTCTTTCTCACCCTTTCCCAGGGTGGATTTATGTTTTATAGTTTCCTAATTCCTCCTTTCCTCTCCTTTGGCATTCAGAAGAAAGAGAATAAATAAAGTTAAAATTTCCCTCCAAAAATCTTTCAGCGCTCCACTCAGCCGTGCAGAATGCTATCTGGAATTAAAAGGCCTTCACATGAATAGGGGAAGGAAAAAAATGGACTTGACTTATGAATTATTGATGTGTGAGAGAGAAGGAAGAAAGGAAAACAATGACAGATGAAAACAGCAAGAATTATGTCTGACGTTACCGAGCACTTTAACACGAAATGCCACTGTTGGTGAGCTGGTCTGAAACATGTAAACTAGCAGGCAGACGAAATAGAAATTGGCCTGGATGAATGTGTATGTTAACCACACCAGAGCTCCACGGGGCAAAAGCTACAGAGCCAGTCTGTGAGCGGCTTGGGATTACACTCCCCCCAGCTTCTCTGAAACAGGCCTCCTAGAGCAGGATTGCTGCATACGGGTGGTCAATTCGTTTAAAGGTTTCAGCTGTGGCAGAGCAGTGCTCCTGTGACTGGCTTTGGATACTAGTTTAGGCTCTCTCTCTCTCTCTCTCACTCTCCCTCTTGAACCACATCAGATCACCAGCAGTCCAAACACTCACACAAACCACATGCGTGATCTGAGGCGTTCCCTTGCTGTAACATAAAGAAGCTCTCTCCATTTAGTCCAGCCTAAATCAACAGGCCTTTTTACTGTGGTCGCTGCTCATATGGACTTATTGCCAGAATAGGACCACGCGTCATTTGCGCTGCTTTGATTAGTGCTCTCCTCCACACTCAGTTTGTTTAGTGTGACAGTTTGTCATTGACTTGCATTTGACTGATGCTTTTAGGACTAAAAGCTTGTTTCAACATCCAATCACATCAGTCGTTTGTCCTCTCAACAATGCCAGCATGCATTTCGTTACCATATTTCAAGGTTTTAGGAACACCTCAAATGAATCTACAGCGCAGAGTCGTTCTTAGTGATTCAAAAACAAAGGCTATAGCACGGCCAGTGTAGTGTGTGCAATTCCCATGGGAAGGATTCTTATGAGTCGGTTCTTCTTTGTGAATCTCAAACATACAGGGTGTCCAGTGTAGTGTGATTTCAAAATGAGTTATTCTTAAGAGCCGGTTCTCTTTAATACATCAGGTATTAAAGGTGCAGTAAGCAATTTCTGAGAAGCGCTTTTAAAAGTGGATTGGACCGAGCACCAAAACACACTTGTAGCCAATAAGCAGTAAGGGACCTATAGAGGGTATGCGCGTGACGTCACCGTCGGTCGGAGTGACTGCGGTCACGGCCACTAAGTGGCAAAAAGACTGAGCGACAGCATTTGTTTTCAGAATTTGAATGCCGCAAAAAACACAATCTGAGGTCTATTTTTACAGGCTGCCGAAAGCTACAGAACATAGAAACAAATGGATCGCTGCAATTTCATTGAAATAAATGGACTCATGCTGAATAAATGTCAATATGCTGAATTTAGGGGTAAAATCATACCCTATATATTGAATTGTTATATATTGTATTGACAACTCATCAATTAAATATTTATATACTCATCGTATATTCTGCATAATTAGACATTTTTAAATAAACACTGACAAAAAACTATACAAGTTTTAAGGCTGGACGATATGACAGTTGTCATTTGATATAAGTGATCACACGGAGTTAGACCTATATATTGTATTTATATAAAGCGTTCACAGGCAAATTTGCTGTATGTATTTCCCCGGCGTCGAAATCAGGCACATGGATCACTGGATCTTTGGTAAGTTGCAAGGAACACTATATCGAGTCCAACTTTTAGTTTAAACTGATAATCGTTTGTTTTACTCACGTTTAAATCAACACGCACCAGGCTCTTTTGCCACGTGCACGTGTTTCGGCGGGAAAGTGACGTCAATGCATACCCTCTATACCTGTGCTGTGTAGTGTGTTCGTGAATTTGGGGGCGGAGCTATCAAGATGAGAAATCGTTTACTGCACCTCTAAGATGGGTTTTGGTTGATTGGATTCTAAATACAGGACGGGGTCTAACGTTTTGAGCTTGTCCACTTTCGACCACTTCCAGAGGTAGTCGAAAACAAATTGCTTTCCTAGTGTAGACGCTCATGTGATCGAATGCATTCGAACATCCACAAAAGACCGAACTGTAATCTAAATTGATTCCTTGTGATTCCCATACAAATTCCTAAATAAAAGTGATTTTTTTCTGAAGAAGCCTGTCCTAGTTAAACTTCTTTGTCACTCGGAGAAGGTAAGCTTGTCTTATCTGCTCTTTTTAATGGCAGGACTCTTGATTCGTACGTCCCCTTTGAGAGCAAGTGATGACAGACAAAGACCACTCTGTTGACCAAGTCGCATTTCTGCGGTCGTTCTGATGATGGTCTGAGACTCTTTTATTAATCATGGTCTTTGATGTCATAATAACCCACTGCGGGAACTCAAAGCAGGTGATTCATTTGGTGCGAAAATCATAGCGCACATAAAGAACCTCAGTGTGTTCACACATCCGCACTCGCCCACTTTCACAGCAGACACGGACTGCTGCCTTGAGTCTGTAAACTGTGTTTGAACACCGCCGCAGAGGGAACGCAAGGCCACACCTTGAAAGTGAAACCGAAAATTGGGAAAAAATAGAATTTCCCCCCAAAAACAGGAATCACGCCTTACTTTGTGGTTTACCGGCGGCAGTGTTTATACTGAATCAATGCTCCAGTTCTGAACAGCGGCCAATATATAGAGTCTTTTGAGGACAGTTGTGTTAGTTGTATAGGCCTACGTGCAGAAGTGTATATGCCGAGACTTCAGATGTGTCACATGTGCGTGCATTCAGACACGCACGCACACATGACCGATGAAGTCTCGGCATATACACTTCTGCACGTAGGCCTATACAACGATATGTCCAAAAGGAAGAGTGAACGGATGGGAAAGGTGAAGGTTGAGACAGAGCTTTGAAAACAAAGAGTCTGAAGTCTCCCCCCACACACTTTTCCTTTTCCTTGGAGCACAGAGCTCCTTCCACCATTATAGGCTCAAGGGGTAACATCCTGAACATTATGGTTTTGTTTGTTGGTGCATTTTCATTTATAGAATAGTTTATGTGGGGGGAAAAATTGCTACAGCTTTAAAAATGGTAAATGGCATGTTCGGTCTGATTTTGTGTAACGGGCCGGCATTGTGCACATTGTTCTTCCCTACAAATAAACATCTTTTGAATGAGAAAGCAGATAGAGAGCATGAAAATGGATTGTTTGACAAGAGTGACCACATACTTTGGCACTGTTACCAATTTGATATGAAGAACAATGAAAAGAATATTATTCCCATGTTAAACTGCTAGAGCTTGGGACAGTCAAAAATGCACCATTTGTCCTCTTTCATGAATTGTTCTCTATCTTGCCATATACGCTGTTATATAGTGTGTATACTTTTCCCTCCATCACTGTTGCTTTGTGAAATTGAGTCACAACTTCCTGACTCGACTGTCCAAAGGTCAATCCTGCTGACTCAATCCATGAGGCCCCGTAAGGCCCCTTTCGTGAGGCCCCTTAAACAGCAGGCCCAGCTCCGCATTCCTCAGTCACACAGCACCCTCAAACAGAGCAGCACTGGGCTTGAAGGAGGCCCCACAGCACTCAACCAGCCAGCTCGAGGAAAGGTCTCACTGCGAGAAAATGCAGGCCAGCAGCAACCCGGCCCCTGTGATGACAGGGAGAAGGCAACTGGGGGCTCTGCTGGGCGCAGATTGGTATATGCAGCACATTAGTCTCCGGAGCCAGAGGCCACAGTTAAGCCCACCATGAGGATGTCCTGAATATCTCAAGAAGCCTGTCATGAAATGTCTGGCTTATATATTATATTTAATCCCTTAATAATGAGTTTTTTTTATATATATACTTTAAAACTTTCAGTATTTAAGAATCAAAAATGCAAAAAAGGTGTGCACATCCAAAATCCAAATTGGGCTCAGGTGCAGGACAAAACGATAACAATAAATGAACCTGTCAGGTCTTCATCAGGCACAATGTGCTTTTATTTTTACTATTTGCTATTTTTACTACTGTACTTTTACTATTCCAATTTTTTTTTTCCACAATTATTCTCATTACCATAACACATACTCTGTCAGAAATAGGGGTACAGTAGGAGTCCATTTCTGTCCCCCAAGGTACAATCTACACTAACATACCGCATAGGGCTTATTATTGGACCTCAAGGTACATATATGTACCTTTTTGAGGGTCAAAAAGCATTTAAAGGTACATATGTACCGTTTCTTTTAAAGGTTAAGGTACAATATTGTACTCTTGAGGGTACAGCCCCAGTGACAAGCCATTGTACCCCTAAAGGTACAATCATGTACTTTATTTTCTGAGAGTGTAGATTTTTTTAGATTTTTTTTAAAATGATTATATAATTTTTTAATTAAACAATGGAAATATACAATATATTAGGTGGTGTGATACAATTTAATATATTATTTTATATTATGAAAAAACTCTTAATGCTCTGAAATGTAATCTTACATTTTATTTTATCTATAAAAAAATGTAATATTATTGTATATCGTTTTATTTTATAAACTTTTTATAAATTATATGTGATTTTATTGTCTTTCCTTTGATTTCATATTATTAAAAATTCGTAATGTGATCTTATATTTAACATTACTATTTATTACAAATTATTTATATTTGATTGATTTTATATTGACTGTATATAATTAAAAAGCTTAATGCTCTGAAATTATAAAAATAATAAAGTTTTATTTACATTTTTATTTATTACAATATGTTTGTTATCGTTTATCATTTTATATTGTATATATACATGATTTAGTAATAAAATGATTATTTTTAATTATTTAACTATTTATTTGATTACAATAGGCTTTCTTTAGTGTCTTATTTCTTTCCTTTGACTTGAGAGTGAAATATCTTTCTTGCCATGTTCCGTGAGAATCACCCACCAGCACATTCGCTCAGTGAGTCACTCCCATGCCTGTGTTTGGAACTGGCAGCTGTGTAAGCCCTGCACCATTTCCCCTCTGACCCCAAAAGAAGCAGGCAGCAGCGCTATGGGCTCCCCATGCACTGACGGAGCGCTCCAGTTACATCCTTCTGACCAGTCTGACATACACCGCACAAGCACTAAGCCCTCTTTGGATGTCTGGCCATGGAAGAGAGTAGACGTGACATTAGAGGTGGGTGAACTTGGCCAGGTTTGTGTTATCAGAGACTCATATGTCTCCAGTGACCATCATTCAAGCTCTGTGCACTCACTAAACCCACTGACCTCACCTGGATGGCAGCACCAGGCGGTCTCTCTGCCACGAACACTGCCTTGGCTTTCACCTGGCCTAAAAAAGAGCTTTTCGGGACGTGCCACATCTGCCACAACATGTCTGCTGGTGCCATCCTCACGTGAGATACATGGAGATTGAAAGCAACGATTGAGGAGCTGATTAGAATCAGTAGGAGAGTCTTGCACGAATGAGCTTCACGCAAGCCCGTCTATGCAATTATATCATACACTCACAATGATGTAATCGGAAAAGTTTGCAAAATGCATCATGCATAGAATGCCTTGTTAAAATCATTTCAAATAATTCAAATATTAAAAAAAAAAAAACATGAATAAAAATAATGACATTTAAAAATAAAAATGAAATATAATATGACTGTTTTAACATGTGCTATACATAAAACCCACAGGAATATCTTTCAAACTGGCTTGTTCACATATTAGCTGTGTCCCAATTCAGAGGATGCATACTTCAAAGACTCCAAAGGTTGGACCGAGTGTTGTTAAATGGGACGGTCTAGCCTACGGAGTGTTGTTCTTGTCGCCTTGCAACATTTCTTACTAATGATAATAAGAAATGTTTCTTGAGCACCAAATCATCATATATGAATGTAATCTGGAAACTACATTTGCCATGCTGTCACAATCATCTGACACCAGCGTCAGTTGTGTCACTCTCCCATGGACTCATGGGCACACTTGAGAATCTCTCTGGAAGGAGTAGGTCATCCGGGTACTTTATGCCTGTCTACCCTTTTATGAGTAGCCTGTGAATTCAGACATAGGCTACTTCTTTTGTCACACACTGTTTTTCACCTACTGTAGTGAAGTATGTGATTTTGGATGCAGCCCATGTATGTTTTGATTGGTTCATTACGTTCAGGTGTGTCTTATAGCCCTCATTGTGTCTGGTCTAGCTTTGTTGGTGAGTTTCTGTTCATGGTTCATGTTCAAGCCTGTTCAAATCAAGTAATTTTTTTTTCTATTTACTTTGCCACTATCGTTAAATAAAACTGCACTTGGGTTCTCATCTCAACCTGCCTTCTGTGGATTATGTTACATCTACACTGTCCAGTGGTGCACACATCTGGATGGGTTTAAATAATGAAATACTAATAATAATACTAATAATAATAACAAAACAAAATAATTTATTTTTAGCATGATTTATGCATGAAACACACGGGAGTATCTTTCAGACGGCTTGTTCTCTACACTGTCCAATGCTGTGTAGTGTACACATCTGGATGGGTTTAGTCAAGGAATCCTATAAAAGAACCTAATGGGCTCATTTTGAGAGATTTTGAGAGATTGATTAAGAGAGCTTTTAGATGTTCTTCACATCAATGAGTTCCATCTGTGATTTATGTGAGTTTTCTTTAAATGAGCGTTTTCTTCATGTCCCCTCTTTGGGAATTGTTTGTGCACGTGCAAACTCGCGCATGCCTTCCGAACAGGTTGATGTGTCGAGGTGGTGCCTGCAAGTAGCTTAAATCTCGCAAAAAGGTTGCATGGAGACTTTGAGTTTGTGAATATATCACACAAGGTTTCCTTTTATGTTTTGTAAGTAATTCCAGTCATCTAATGCAAAACATGCATAAGGACACTGCATAATATGTTTTGTGTGTGATGCATACAACGGTCCTAATAAATAATGTTCCCGAGAAATAATCTTGGATGCCCTTCTGAGCATCCATTGCTTTCAAGCTGACACTGAAGGTTTTATTAGATCAGGCAGTTGAATAAAAGAACAATGCCCTCTAATGGTATTATAGACTCTTAAGACAAATGCAGACAATGATCGGATAATAGCAGCTTAGATGTTTAATGTGGTGCAAATCATCTAAAAGCAGGGTGCGTGTTTTGTGCGCTGGCATGGAAACATGCATTACATTTGCAATGCATTAGGCTTCCTGGTGCTGTAAAGTTGACACCTGCCAGTTCAAACATCTCCATATGCAGGTGAGGACACAGTACAGGGGGACAGATGGAAATGTATACCGTATGCTTTCTGTTTCTACTAGCTATCTCTATATGAAGAGTTCAGATGCAAAAGCCTCTATGTGCCATCTGAAATTTTCTTCTAGAATGATCATTTTTATCAAGCTCGTATATTTAAGTTCAGTAATTTCACTTAAATGACAATTAATAGGTCATTTTCATTGTCATTTAAGTGAAATTACTAAACTTAAACATACAAGCTGGATAAAAATGATCATTCTAGAAGAAAATTTCAGATGGCACTTAGAGGCCTTTGCATCTGAACTCTTCATATATAGATATAGGTTATACATAAAAAGAATGAATATGAATAGCATGAATACTGTTTAATATTACTTAGACTTTGATGTGTCTCCGAAAATTCCATCTTTTATATGGTATAACGCCTGTCCTCAAACTGACCACATGGCGTCACTAATGCGCTCCGTGCAGAGTGTCATAATATGCATAATATGCTGTGTGATATGCTGATTATTGTCAGTAAAGGATGAGGTGTGATTGAGTCCTATTTAAAAAAAAAATATATATATATATATATATATAAAACATTAAATATTAAACGAAATATCTGCAACAATATTAAATAAATAAAAAACGAAATACATGCCTATATAAAAGTATTACTAAATATAAAAAGGTTATAATTATTCTAACAAGATGAGTAAAATTTGTAAACAAACTTTTATGGTGGCTTGAGAAAGCCTAGTCCAAAAGTTGAACAGTTTTAATAGACAGGCTTATAATAATAATAATAATAATAATAATAATAATAATAATAATAATAATAATAATAATAATAATAGAAGAAAAATAAATTTAAATAAAATTAAAATTAAAAATAAAACTTAATGTACCAACATAATGTACCGACATTTTTATGTATATTTGCAGTTTTGTTTTTATATAGCCTAAACAATAAACAATTATTAACATGTAAAATAAGAATATTAAAATATATTTTAAAATAAATTATTAAAATGAATGAATTAATAATAAATACATCATTTTATTAAAATAATAAAATCTAGAATTATCTCAATTATAATCTAAAATATAATGATGTGCCGACATTATGTGTGTTTATCCATATTATATTATATTTTTTATATATTGTATTATACTATATATATATATATATATATATATATATATATATATATATATATATATATATATATATATATATATATATATATATATATATATAAAACATAATTAAGAAGCTATAACAAAAAGATTCTGGTCAGTTCAGACCATAGACTGTAAAAAGAAGGTTCAAACCTGCGGCACTCTCAGTCTTCACGTGCTTTAAGCGCATGCGTGCTGAAAGTGCGCGTGACATGTTCTTTAGAATGCTACAACTGTGGAGTTGAGAAGAAAATAAATAAACAGTTTAATCGAAATCATGCATGTTCCACAGAGCGTGTTGAACCAATAAAGTAAGTCACGTCGTTTTGTTTATGAGGCTAAAAACTAAGTAAGGCTTAAAGAAATAAATAGCTTGTAACTGTATTTATTTCCGCTAGCATTCTTGCTAAATGAGCTGACTACACGGATGGGTTCGGATACTGTTTTACATAAGAAAATACAAATAAAATAACTGTTTAGATGATGCATTATTAAGATGACTGTTAAACTGAATAATAATTTAGCTCGATAACTACTGGAATGACAGCGTAATTCCCAGAGAAAAGCAACAGCAGCCTGTAAACCACTGGAGATCAGGAACATGATGTACTCACAAACCAAACAACAGTTCCATCTACGATTTGATTTTGCAGGCTGTGGAATTAATGTCAACATTGTTTAACTTTAATTTGAAGTTGATATACATAGAGCAATGCATGTTTGTTTCTGAAATCTGAGGCCATGCTCAGTAATAAGCAACGATAGACATTGTCTCGTGCTTTTGTGTTCAGTAATGCTGTAGAAACACTCGTCCACTATGCTGAGTCGCCTTCAGGAGCTCAAGAAGGAAGAGGAGACTCTTCTGAAAATAAAAGTCATGCTGCAAGATCAGCTCAACAGACTTAAGGTAAGAACAAACGTATGTACATATTTCATTGTGATATTTGAGCTTAAAACTGATCGTCTTTGTTTATGTTCATCAGTTTGAGGAGGGGACCCTGAAGTCAATGATCAGTGCTCAGACTGAAGAAAGCCCAAATGAAGCCCCTGTCCCGGAGGTAAATAAACACCACATATTCAGACATTAAAAAACATATGTACTTAAAATGAGTCGTACTCTCAAAAATAAGAATATTTTATTAAAAAAATAAATTATTGTAAATGAAATATCCCCCCAATGTTGTCTTAAGCTGCTATTATTTTTCTTTCTTTCATGAATGTCCAAGTTGGTCTTTTTTTTTTTACACAACGAAAATGAATGGTGATTTATACTGCAAAGCTCCATAAGGGGAGCATCATAAGAGTAACCCATACAACTCTTAAATTCTCATTTGTGGTCAAGTAATGTATTCAAACTTGCTGCCTCATTATCAATCACATGACATAATCAGTTGTTTTGTTTTTTTAAACAAATAGGATGCATTAAAAGATTTCTGTTCTAAATAAATACTGTTCTTTTGAATTAATAAAAATAAATGTTTTTTTAAGCACGAAATCAGCATGATTTCTGAAGGATCATGTGACACTGAAGACTAAGTAATGATGCTGAAAATTCAGCTTTGCCATCACAGGAATAAATTTAATTTTTAAATATATTAAAACAGAAAACATTTATTTTAATTTGTAATAATATTTCACAATATACCTGTTTTTACTGTAAATAAATGCTAGCTGGGTGAGCATGAGGCTTATTTTAGAAATACACACAAAAAAATCTTACTGAACCCAAACTTTTGATTGGCAGTGTAGGTGAACTAGCCTATTATTTTAAATATGAGGACCTTTACATCTTTCAGATCTTTTTTTTATTACATTTATATTTGATATGCACAGGTGGAAGTCAACCTGGATGATGAGACAGAGATCAACCAGACCAAACTAGTATTGGGTGCTCAAACAGACTATGACATGGAAGAAGAAGACGAGGAGGAAGAGGACGATGACGACGATGCAGATGATGATCTTGATATGGTGCTAGAAGATGAGGAAGAAGACAACAACGACGACTACTGACTGTGCCTGCAAAGAGAGCGTTATCATTTACTCCTGTGTTTAGGTGTGTAATTGCACATTTGGCATGCTGAAAGAGACTGTAACTGGCTCTCTCTTTCTTAGATTGGTGTTGCGTTAAAAACTGTTGGTTCACAATCTATAAAATCCTCCAGAACTATGTGTAGCACAAATAGAACTCCTCCTATAACTGTGCTGTTGGCCAAGCCTGCACTTTATGTATTTCTAAATACATATAAATTAAAGATTGCACCAATCCTATTTCATGGTGTTTACCAAGTGATGCTGTACTGTATAGGCTTTATTTAATATTGTATTGTATTGATTTCAGATTGAATGCATTATGATTATGAAGCTGATGATAAGTATTATGTATGTACATGTTCATGTTGTTAACTTGCAGAGGTATTTTTTCTATTTAGACTGAGTGTGTGGAATAGGTTGTGTATGCATGGGCATGACAATTGTTCTAGCTGAGCCAGTATTATAACTTTTTTGTACTTCATTGTTAATGTACAGAGAGTTTCTATGTTTTCTTAGAGAATAAACTCTTTTCTGCGCATTTTGAAGGTGCTCAGCGTAATAGACCTGGAGGGATGCAGATTGTTTGTTTTGGTGTTGCCTTGATGTAAATGTGATGTGTGAATGACATTTTTACATTAACCCCTTGGTACATGCTAATAAAGGCGAGTATGATGATCAGACAGCCGCATTTCCTCTGTTGGCCAGTAATAATGATATAATAAGGTACAGACTTCTGCCCCATCAAAACACAGCATGAACCTGCAATGTAGTAAAAACACTACCAGCATTCAGCATTTTCTAAACACCTGTTAACAATGTGCAACACTTCACAAAAAGAGCGAGGGCAGCTCTGGAGAAAAATGATGCCACAGATATATAAATAGGCTACTCACAGATGATGGCAGTTTTTCAATGGAAAATACAAGTTAAAGGGATAGTTCACCCAAAAATGAAAATCCTGTCATTAATCACTCATCCTCATTTCGTTCCAAACCCGCAAGGCTTTCGTTCATCTTCAGAACACAAATGAAATTCTTTTTGATGAAATCTAAGAGCTTTCGGTCTCTCCATTGACAGCTACAAAACTACCGCTTTGACGCTTCAAAAAGTTCATAAAGAAATCGTAAAAATAATCCATGTGAATTGACCAGTTTAGTAGAAATTAGATTGCTTTATCTGATGAACAGATTGAATTTAGGCTTTTATTCACATATAAACATTTAGCAACTCGCACATCAGTTGTGGTAAACGGAAGCTCAAGCATGTTCGCTTGACGTGCGAGAACCAATGAAGTTCATTCTCGTGTGTGACTCAGCACGATTGAGCTTCCGCAAGAACCAATGAGGTTCATTCTTGTGTGTGACTCAGCACGTTTGAGCTTCCGCAAGAACCAATGAGGTTCATTCTCGTGTTACGCAGTGCGTTTGAGCTTCCGTAAGAACCAATGAGGTTCATTCTTGTGTGTGACTCAGCACGTTTGAGCTTCCGCAAGAACCAATGAGGTTCATTCTCGTGTTACGCAGTGCATTTGAGCTTCCGCAAGAACCAATGAGGTTCATTCTCGTGTGTGACGCAGCACGATTGAGCTTCCGCAAGAACCAATGAGGTTCATTCTTGTGTGTGACTCAGCACGTTTGAGCTTCCGCAAGAACCAATGAGGTTCATTCTCGTGTTACGCAGTGCATTTGAGCTTCCGCAAGAACCAATGAGGTTCATTCTCGTGTGTGACGCAGCACGATTGAGCTTCCGCAAGAACCAATGAGGTTCATTCCCGTGTGACTCAGCAAGATTGAGCTTCCGTAAGAACCAATGAGGTTCATTCCCGTGTGTGACTCAGCAAGATTGAGCTTCCGTAAGAACCAATGAGGTTCATTCTCGTGTGTGACGCAGCACGATTGAGCTTCCGTAAGAACCAATGAGGTTCATCCCCGTGTGTGACTCACAACGATTGAGCTTCCACAAGAACCAATGAGGTTCATTCCCGTGTGTGACTCAGCACGTTTGAGCTTCCGTAAGAACCAATGAGGTTCATTCCCGTGTGTGACTCAGCAAGATTGAGCTTCCGTAAAAACCAATGAGGTTCATTCTCGTGTGTGACGCAGCACGATTGAGCTTCCGCAAGAACCAATGAGGTTCATTCCCGTGTGACTCAGCAAGATTGAGCTTCCGTAAGAACCAATGAGGTTCATCCCCGTGTGTGACTCACAACGATTGAGCTTCCACAAGAACCAATGAGGTTCATTCCCGTGTGTGACTCAGCACGTTTGAGCTTCTGTAAGAACCAATGAGGTTCATTCCCGTGTGTGACTCAGCAAGATTGAGCTTCCGTAAGAACCAATGAGGTTCATTCTCGTGTGTGACGCAGCACGATTGAGCTTCCGCAAGAACCAATGAGGTTCATTCCCGAGTGACTCAGCAAGATTGAGCTTCCGTAAGAACCAATGAGGTTCATCCCCGTGTGTGACTCACAACGATTGAGCTTCCACAAGAACCAATGAGGTTCATTCCCGTGTGTGACTCAGCACGTTTGAGCTTCCGTAAGAACCAATGAGGTTCATTCCCGTGTGTGACTCAGCAAGATTGAGCTTCCGTAAGAACCAATGAGGTTCATCCCCGTGTGTGACTCAGAACGATTGAGCTTCCGCAAGAACCAATGAGGTTCATTCTTGTGTGTGACTCAGCACGTTTGAGCTTCCGCAAGAACCAATGAGGTTCATTCTCGTGTTACGCAGTGCGTTTGAGCTTCCGTAAGAACCAATGAGGTTCATTCTCGTGTGTGACGCAGCACGATTGAGCTTCCGTAAGAACCAATGAGGTTCATTCCCGTGTGTGACTCACAACGATTGAGCTTCCACAAGAACCAATGAGGTTCATTCCCGTGTGTGACTCACAATGATTGAGCTTCCGTAAGAACCAATGAGGTTCATTCCCGTGTGTGACTCAGCACGATTGAGCTTCCGTAAGAACCAATGAGGTTCATTCCCGTGTGTGATTCAGCAAGATTGAGCTTCCACAAGAACCAATGAGGTTCATTCTCATGTGTGACGCAGCACGTTTAAGCTTCAGCAAGAGGCTTGTTCTCGCGCATCAAGCAGGTTCGGTTGAGCTTCTGTTCATGTTCAGTGATCAATGTTTATATGTGAATAAAAGCCAAAATTCAATCTGTTCATCGTATAAAGCGGTCAAGTCTCTTCAGAAAATTTGGCCTAAACTGCTCAATTCATATGGATTAGCTTTACGATCTCTTTATGAACTATTTGAAGTGTCAAATTGTCAGTTGTGTAGCTGCCAATGGAGGGAAAGAAAGCTCTCCGATTTCATCAAAAAGATCTTCATTTCGTTAGCCTCATAGCATAATTGCCTAAGTCCTTTTTTTTTTTTTAAATAGGACGTAGGCAATTATGCTATGAGGCTAACGATTTGTGTTCAGAAGATAAACGAAAGTCTTGGTTTGGAACGGCATGAGGTTGAGTAAATGATGAGACAGTTTTCTCTTTTGGGTTATATAATAATAATATTGGAGTAAGAATAAGATCCTAGATAGCTGCTGTGTAATATTTTGGGTCAATTTATCCCACCATATGGTGTCATTGTTATAGTAAACACAAGAGTATCAGCCTCTCCAACATTAACTTTGCTTACAGAGTGAAACCCTTGTTTGTAAGAGATCTGTCCACCGTTGCAAAATGTGATCACAGTCCATTGACCCTCAATAGGAAGGCTTATGGGTCTACATTGAGGTCCTGGGACCACCTTTAGTCTAGCACAGTGCTTTGCCACCCAGGCTGAACAGTAACAGACTTTGTACATCAACTTTCAAACCCCAGGATCGTTCTCATCGAAGGCATTTCCATCAGGGATCAATGCAGATTCTGTGATAGGTATGTTTAAATCAAGAGTATGAGATTTGATAATTGATTACTAGGCAAAAGACATTGTTTCCAGTCATAGTGATTCATTGAATCATGTCTTGTGAAAGGGTAACTACCTCTCAGATCAGGAGAGTGTGGTGCTGAAGAGAGTCGCTGAGCGTTGGAATATGATGCTGTCACACCGTGTTGGACGAGTGTGTCATGTGCTTGTGCTGGTGTTGTGTCTGTCTGCGGCTGAGGACTTCGACTGGTCAGCGAACAACCACGACTCCTTCTATTATGGCACTTTTCCAAATGGTATGATCCTACCAATACCATACGGATCCCTTTTCCTCAGCCACAAAGGCTCTTGGGAAATCAACAGATTTGCATGGATATCATTAATAAAAGTTAAATAAGTAAACTGACTAATAAGACTCCATGTGAAAGAATGTTTAAGACGTGTTCCTTACTGTTTGGCTTCATTTGTCAGGATTTTCGTGGGGAGCCGGCGGTTCAGCCTATCAGACAGAAGGAGCCTGGGACAAAGATGGGAAAGGACTGAGCATCTGGGATGTGTTCACTCATAAGAAGGGAAAGACGTTCTTGAATGATACTGGAGACTCTTCGTGTGATGGATACTACAAAATCAAGGTGCCCATGTTGGTTCTATGTCATGCTGATTCAGTACGAAATGTCCCAGCAGTGAAATGCAACCTTTTGCTTCATTTTCTTGTATAGGATGACATTTTGTTGATGAAAGAGCTGAATCTCAATCATTATCGGTTCTCCATCTCCTGGCCCAGGATCATGCCAACTGGTATCAAGTGTAAGTATCTGTAGGACTCCAGGTAGGACATTTGATATTAATAAATTCCCATTAAATTTGACTTCCACTTTTGTGTGTTTACAGCTGACCATGTGAATGAGAAAGGACTGAAGTATTATGATGTTCTTATTGATGAGCTGCTTGAAAATAGGATCACTCCCATTGTGACCCTGTATCATTGGGACCTGCCACAGGTGTGTACTCTCTTTTAATGAATAGATCTTAAATGGCATATTTAATTTTTTGCGAATAAAATTGAGGCATGTACCTTCTGTTCAATGGGCTCTATATAGTACTTTGTCTTTTTTTAATGTTCAGCTGACGTGCCATTGAAAATTAATATTTAAGCCTAATAATAATAATGCCTGATTACAAAACCCCCAGAAAACATGTTGTAAAATTTGACGTGATAGCAAATTTCATGACCGAAATCAAGGAATCTGCACGATTGGGACAAAAAAGGTCTATTTCACTTGTGTTCAGAAACTTTGTTTGACATTGACTTCTGTGCTGTTCTTCAATGCATCACTAGACTCGCTACAAAATTGACTTCTTTTTGCCCCCCCCAAAAAATGACACCATTTTCAACTAAAACCGGAAAAAATTTTATGTGTTTTGGCCGTTCATTTACGCAACAACTGTTTTGGGGGCCTGAAAAAGCCAACTGGATTCAAAGTGCAAGTATTTGAAAATGATACTGTTATAGTCTCTGTGTAAATTATGAAATTGTGAAAATGGTGAGGTCATTCTCATGCGTATTACATGTTCACTCTACATGTTCTTTACAGAGTGACATCGCCAACTACTGGCCTGGCAGCAATACAGCGTTTTTTGTCGTTTTCGCGGATCCGTGTGAATGGGATCATTTTGACAACGTTGTCGTCTGTAGGTTAAAAACGCAAAGGAAAAAACTTTCCTTTTTTAGTACATCATTGTTGTATAAACGTAAATTTATCTTTTAAGATATGCTCACATTTACCGTTTCTTGATTAAATTTCGTGGGCGAATCAGTATGATCGGGAGTTCCACATGAGTGCTTATGCAAAGTTGGTCACGGATTCCCCACATTGACCAAATAGCGACTTGGTGTAAAAAGTGACTTTTCAACTAAAAACTGAAAACTTTTTATGCGTTTTGGCCATTCATTTATAGGACAAGGCAAACTTTTGTATATGGGATTCAAAGTGCAAGTTTTTTGAAAACGATAGGCTACTGTTACACGGTCTCTGAAAACTACAAAAACACGAATTTAAGAAGACGGTGACATTACATGCTCAGTCTATAGGAACTTTTTTGCCCATGAAAAGCACAGAAATTTCACTTATGTATGTGAACACACTTTACTGTTCTCGTTTGTCCTGACATCCATGTTTTCATTTGCGAAACGTTAATACAGCATTTAACCTAAAGTCAGTTCATCAGGAGTCAATTTGATTAATTTTTGACATATCTTTCTAGCCTGGTTGAAACCAGACCAATCTCAGTAGTAACTGAGTTATGGTCTGGCAAAGCTTCATTAATAACTCATTTCCAAAGGGGCGTCACCAACGGACACCGCTCAAATGCCCCTGGACGCAATTGGATAGACTTAAAACCAATCAGAGCGATCATCATTGTGTAAAGCCCGCCCCAAAGTTTCTGATTGGTGCCGCGATTTCGACGGATTAGAAATGGGCTTGAATGAGCTCTTTGCCAGACTACTTGCAGAGCAAATCTAAATTTGCCGGAAGTTGTCTGGGTTTTCCCAGGCTAATATCTTTCAACAATATCTGTCAAGTATTGGCAAGTAAAAATATACACATTTAATGAATTAAATGTAACCTATCCACTGCATTGCCTGATGTATTAGATTTCTCTGTAACCTTTCTGGAAAGTTTTATCATTCATCATCATGTCTGTACATTTGGACAGGTTTTGCAAGAGAAATATGGTGGATGGCAGAACATCAGCATGATTAATTATTTCAGTGATTTTGCCAACCTTTGCTTTGAACGATATGGGGACCGTGTGAAATACTGGATAACTTTTAATAACCCATGGGTATGCTCACTCAACACATCTTTACTTAATGCCAGCAAATTAAATAAATGTGTAAAGGATATGCTTATTAATGTGCTCAATGTGTGTCAGTCAGTGGCAGTGGAAGGATATGAAACTGGAGAACATGCTCCAGGACTGAAGCTCAGGGGCACGGGGGCCTACAGAGCAGCTCACCACATCATTAAGGTAACATCATTCCCTTGACAGAATATTGCACCATAGTATTTCAAAATGGAGATGTATGCAATACTGTTTGTGTTGGTTTAATAACAGGCACATGCTAAGGTTTGGCACACTTACGATTCTCAGTGGCGAAGCAAACAAAGAGGTATGAGCTTACAAATGTCTGTTAGTTTATCAAAAATGACACCCTCTGAACCCTCTGGTTGCTTTCTTCTCTAGGTATGGTGGGTATTTCACTGTATGGGGACTGGGGAGAGCCTGTGGACATCACTAACCAGAAGGACATTGAGGCTGCTGAGAGATATGTGCAGTTTTACATAGGCTGGTTTGCTACACCCATCTTCCATGGAGATTATCCTCATGTGATGAAGGATTTCATAGGTACTGTTGCAAAGTAGATGTTGGTTGAATATGTGAGGTCAAGAATGGCAAAATTCAGCATCTTAATACCAATTTTGTATCCAAGGAAGGAAAAGCACACAGCAGGGCTTGGGAACGTCTCGACTTCCCTCCTTTTCCTCTCAGGAGAAGAGTTACATCAAAGGCACCTGTGACTTCCTAGGCGTGGGGCACTTCACGACACGCTACGTCACCCAAAAGAGCTTCCCTTCCAACCGTGGCAACACCTACTTCTCAGATCGGGATTTAGCGGAGCTGGTCGACCCACGTTGGCCTGATCCTGGTTCAGAATGGCTCTACTCGGTTCCTTGGGGCTTTCGCCGTATGCTCAACTTTATAAAGGTGCACAATGGCTATCGTTTAAAAGCCATTGGTAACATTTCCTCATGATGAATCTTGATCTTGTTTCAATCATGAATATTTTTTTATTACTAATGTCTTTGTGACAGTATCATGTCAAGAATACTACAATTTGTATATGTATGATAAGATCAAATATAATCAAGTCTTTAAACTCTTGACTTATGCTCTTTGACTTAAGACTCAATATGGGAACCCCATGATCTTCATCACTGAGAACGGGGTCTCAGAGAAGATAATGTGCACAGAACTGTGTGATGTCTGGAGGATTCAGTATTACAAGGATTACATCAATGAGATGCTCAAAGGTAACTAATCAATGAATGGATGAACTTCCTCATCAGTTACTTGCCTTCATGCTGTTCCAAACCAGTATGGCTTTCTTTCTTTAGATGAAAACAAAAGAAGATATTTTGAGGAATGTTTCAGCTGTTTTTCTCCATATAATGGGGTTCAAAACAATATTGGACCCCACTGACTTACATTGTATGAACAAAAACAACATTTCACATTTTTCAAAATATCTTTTTTGGTGTTCTACAGAAGAACGTCATACACGTTTGCAGCAACATGATGCTGAGTAAATGTAAACAGAATTGTGACAAATTATCATTGTATCATATTTCTTGTTATCCTGCAGCTATCAGAGATGGAGTGAACGTGAAGGGCTACACTGCCTGGTCCTTGCTAGACAAGTTTGAATGGGATGAGGGTTACTCAGAGAGGTTCGGCCTGTACTACGTAGACTTCAAGAACAAAAATAAACCTCGCTACCCCAAGGCCTCTGTTCAGTTCTACAAACGCATCATTAATTCAAATGGATTTCCCAATCAAAGAGAGGTAACATCTATTTTGGTTATCTGTTCATTATGTGTTACTAAAAAGAAAAGAATGGAGGTTATAATTACCTAGTAATGAAGGCATATAAAAGTTGCAATTTCTTTTTCTTATATTTTGGCTTTTAACATTAAATGTCAGTTTTATACAAGGACACTCGTTGAATCATAAACACACAAAAAGAGTTATACCACACACTCACAGTTAAATAATAAAAGTTATTTTTAGGAAAGTGCTAATTAACATTTTAAATGAACTGATTCTGCTCCAGATTGTTTGACAGCCATCTTGTACTAACCTTTTGGATTAGAGCATCTGTGTTGGTACTGAAACATGCTATTTAGAGTCAATGAAATGTTTGCAGAGAACATTTTCCAATTAAATAGCTGTTTAGGAGGAATAAGGCAACAACCTCATTGTTGGAGAACCCCCAAGATTAGAATGTAATTACCATATAAATTATTTTTTCTAATTATTTTTCTGTTTATTGAACAAACTCCAACTCATCACCTTGGACATGTTCCAAATGTTTATTTTCAGATGATACAAAACAACATAATTTTTTATATAATTGTTTATATAATCTATTAAAGGTGGTGTAATTAACAGAATTAAACAGCCAAGTTAAATACCACATAAAATGACAGATTAGAGTAGAAGAATCAGAATAGAATCTTGAAAGAAGTGTCCTTCTGTGCAAACCTCCATCTGTAAGAGAACAGTATGACTAAATGAGACAATAACCATATGCTCTGAATCATCATTATCATCATTGGCAGGTTGAGAACTGGAAGAGTAAAGCTACAGAGACTTGCTCCACCAGCAATCAGCTCCTGGCTGCAGGTCAGTGGATCATTGATTCTAACTTAGTTGAACCAGGGCAAACAAGGAAAAATTCCATTTGTTGACCACAGGCTAAAAAGAATAATCGTGTAGCCTTTAATCAAGAACAAATTCAATGGGTACAAATTCCCTTGAACAGTGCATGAGAACATTCCTTGTCTTCATCTGGATCTCCACTGTTTTATTATGCTAACCTCATTTGTGGTTTGACGAGGTTTCTACTTAGTGGTAGCGTCCATAGGGACCCGGGTATGCTTACCATGAGAATGGATCGACAAAGGCTTTTGGGGAGGTCTGAAACAGAGACTGAGCTGAAACCTCTAACAGGATTTTTCTTTGTTTGCCCCTCCAGCTAGATGAAAAATCCAAGGAAAATAAAGATCATGCAGAGATGCCAAAGGTTTGGCCAGTGCATGATGAAGTTTAGACACTAGGGTAAAGAAAAAACTTCTTTCTTTTCTTTTTGGCTTGGCAAACTACCGACAATGTCGTTAAAAAAAACTCAAAATGATTTTGTGGTGTAGTTGGATAAAAAGAACATTAAGCAACTCCACTTCTGGCCTACTCTAATCTTGAGAAGATGAAATATCTTAAATCTTCAGAGGCCATATCTTAATTAAATGCCAACATAAAGAAAAAGCCAGATCAGCTATTGAAGTACATTAAAGGAGCAGTACACTGAGAAACCTCATTTCATTAGAATGTTCTATATACTGTCGAGTGCAACAGTGCTCGCTCACTTTTTTTAATTGCCTTTTTTTTAAAAGTCTTCCTTAAAGAGTTATAAGTCATCAACCAAACCAACCAGCTATGAGGTAAATCACAAATTTGATTTGAAACAAAAAAATATTTGAAAAAGAAGACCAAAAGACAAAGGCACAAGTCTTAACGGCTTTTAACAACAAAGAAATGGTGATTATGTATGTAGAAATCATATATTTTACGTTTATTGCAAAATATGCAGTAGTTAATACACTTTATTAGGTACACCTGTTCAACTGCTTGTTGACGCAAATATCTATTCAGCCAATCACATGGCAGCAAAAGTTCAAACTGAGCATCATCAGAATTGGGAAGAAAAGTGTTTAAAGTGACTTTAAACATGGGATGGTTGTTTGTGCCAGACAGGCTGTATTTCAGAGTATTTCAGAAAATCTACTGGGATTTTCACACAAAACCATCTCTAGGGTTTACAGAGAATGGGCCGAAAAAGAGAAAACATCCTGTGAGTGGCAGTTCTGTGGGCGAAAATGCCTTATTGATGCCAGAGGTCAGAGGAGAATGACCAGACTGGTCAAGCTGATAGAAAGGCAACAGTGAATAATCACTCGTAACAACCGAGGTCTGAAAAATAGCATCTCTGAACGTACAACACTTCAAACCTTGAAGCAGATGGGCTACAGCAGCAGAAGAACACACCGGGTGCCAATCCTGTCAGATAAGAACAGGAAACTGAGGCTCACCCAATGCACAGGCTCACCAAAATTGGATAGAAGAAGATTGGAAAAACATTGCCGTGTCTGATGAGTATTGACTTCTGCTGCTGCGACATTCAGATAGTAGGGTCAGAATTTGGCGACAACATGAAAGCATGGATCCATCCTGCCTTGTATCAACGGTTCAGGCTGCTGATGGTGTGAAGGATATTTTCTTGGCTCACTTTGGGTCCCTTAGTACCAATTGAGCATCATTTAAACGCCACAGTCTACCTGAGTATTGTTGCTGTCCATGTCCATCCCTTTATGACCAAAGTGTAACCATCTTCTGATGGCTACTTCCAGCTGGATAATGTGACATGTCACAAAGCTCACATCATCTCAAACTAGTTTCTTAAACTTTGCAATGAGTTCACTATACTCAAATGGCCTCCACAGGCGCCAGATCTCAATCCAACAGAGCAGCTTTGGGATGTGGTGGAACAGGAGATTCACATCATGGATGTGGAGCCGACAAATCTGCAGCAACTGCGTGATGCTCATATCAATATGGACCAGAATCTCTGAGGAATGTTTCCAGAACCTTGTTGAATCTGTGCCACGAAGAATTAAGGCAGTTCTAAAGGCAAAGGGGGTCCAACCCGATACAAGCAAGGTGTACCTAATAAAGCGTAGGGAGACTGACTCTATCATTTTGTTTCAATTCTCTGATTGGTGATGTTTTTCCCCCACAAAATCCAGGGTAATATATTTTTTCACCATGAATTCCACTTTTAAAAGTGATTTGTTAAAAAAATATGTTGAAATAATGTGGGCTGATGACTCAAACAAAAGCATATAACATTGTATACCATCAATTAATAATCCCGTAGCTCAGAATAGGTCTGTCTTTAAAGGTTATCGGAAAAAATCAGTTTCTATATGGAGAAAATAAGGATTTTTACTTGCGGAACCTGACTGTTGCACAAGTTTTCATCAGGAGCAATTGTGTATGGACTATATGGAACATAACTTTTGATGAACTCACTGCTGTTTTTATATTATCAGCAAAAAAAATCATCAGATTATTAAGATTTCAAAATCTTTTTAATCTGAACTTTGCTCATTCATATTTCAAACTGAAATGCTGCATACTGTATGTGCTGTATAATCTTTAAAAAAAAAAAAAAAAAAAAAAAAAAAAAAACAGCCAGATTATAAATGAATAAATGTCAAGGATGCTTGATGTGGATTACGTCCTTTTTCTTATAACCCGGTTGACTGAATTGTGGCACTTTAATGTGAGCTTACACAGCGGCCCTCAAAGGGTTAATGTGCCCTGATGATATCCTAAGATTATTTCTCTCTCTTCATTAGAGGAACAGCGGAATACAGCTGCCAATATTCTAAGACTTATTCATGGTAAGCCATCACACAAACACACCACACCTAGAAGAGAACTATATTAACCCTTTGAGTGCTCTGTTATGCAAAAGCAATGTGAGGACTGGGCTGCGCTAACATGTTTGGGCTGATAAACATGTTTGTGTGTCTATGTTTCAGATCCTTTAACCAGCCACATGGAGATGGTGACTGAGGTTGTGGTTCCCACGGTGTGCACCCTCTGCATTTTGATCAGCGCTGTCTTTCTCATGATCCTGCTGCGCAAACGCAACTAGCTCACTTTTTTATAAGGAAAAATAACTGAATTCGGCCTGTTTCTCATTTAATACTCTTTGCAGGCAGGGACGCTGAGGTTAAGGATACTATGCTGAATTTAAAGGTACACTATAACTTTTGGCCCTCTAGCAGTTAAAAAACAAAACTGCATGCATTTTGAAGAAGAACATTGTTTTGGTTGTGCTTCGACTCTGCGGGACTGTGCGGATCAATATGGTTATCCTACTGCTCATAAAAATTTAATCGTTATGGACTAATTATAAACGGTTTGTTCTTTAATTCCAGTTTGTTCAGTTCCATTTGTTCCACACCACACACGTGTCAAAGTAGCCGGAGCAGCTTTTCTTTATTTATGGATATGACAAGACATGCACGAGCAAGTTTACCACAAAAACCATCCCAACAGGTCTAAAATAAAAACATTTATAATAGGCTTACTATAGTGAATCAGGGTAAGACAAAAACATGTTTTGGAGGAAGGATTGATTTTTTTTAATCATTATTTCAATTTAGATAATTTTGAACAACAAAAAAAGTTACATAGTGTACCTTTAAATGATATAGGCAAATAGTCTTTCAGTTTTGGATATTACTTCTATGTGGACTAACCTTTAACCCTACCGTTCAAAAGTTTGGGGTCAGATTTTTTCTTCAGATTTCAATGCTGTTCTTTTTAACTTTCTATTCATCGAAGAATCCTGAAAAAAAATGTATCACGTTTCCACAAAAAATATTAACCAGCACAGCTGTTTTCAACTGTGATGATAAAAAGAAATGTTTCTTGAGCACCAAATGATCATATTAGAAGACTGGAGTAATGGCTTCTGAAAATTCAGCTATTCCATGACATTTTAAAATATATTAAATAAAAAGTTATTTTAAATTGTAACAATATTTCACATTATCACTGTATTTTCAAATAAATGCAGCCTTGCTGATCATTTGACTCTTCTTTCAAAAACATAAAAAATACTTTTGAACAGTATTGTACACAAAAAGTGCCACAAATTAAAACTGCAATAAAAAATAAAGAAAAAAAAACAAATAAACAAATGAATACAAACTTTATTTCTTTTCTACTACATTTTCTGTGAGTACATTTCCATTAAATGGAGTCTTACCGGTGTTAAGTGAAGCTGATGAGGCTACAGCTCACCATGGCCCTGTAGTAAGACATCTTCTCACACTCTCCATTGACAGACTCATCCAGGGGCACATCTGCATGTGTGTGACAAGATTAATTTAAATGTCATATTTCTTTTCGTTTTCAACAAACTCAACAACAAAAGATATGAAACTGGTGAAAAAAAAAAAAAAAAAAAACCCTGCCGGTGACTTTACCTAAGTCAAAACTGATGTGGTCTACTAGGGGCTTGTCACTGAGGTACAATGCTGTCTTGACTTCCTTAGACCCCTGTCCACTGGACACCTCCATGCCCCAAGAGAATGGCTGCTCCCTGAGAGAATAACATAAACCAACATTATAAATGTCATTACACTGTTCAGTACATCCTACATCAAATGGCAAAGTAATCAATGCTGGGTAGATTACTTACAAATTGTAGTCTATTACCAAATATAAATTAGATGATACAATTTTGAACATTTAAATAATTTGAACATAAAAACAATCAAATTAAAACACTAAATAAGAATAAGATTAAATATTTGATTTGTTTATGCTGTGTTTCCATGTAATTATAGTCGCCTGACTTGTGGCCAAGTCTGTATGTGCAATTCCATAAAACTTTTGAGAAAGGAAAATTTAAAAGATTAAAAAGAATCAATGAATTCTGAATAATTCACTGCCATTTTGCGAATATTAAAAAGAATCAATGAATTCTGATTAATTCACTGCCATTTTGCGAATATTAAGTAATCATGTAATCAACGAAAATGTAACTGTATTCTGAATTTTCCATTTTTGGAATCTGATTACAAAATCTATATTACATATAATCAATTACTCCCCAGCACTGAAAGTAATGCAGTTACATATTGTCTATCTGACAGCTCGTAAGAAAAGCAGCATCAACTCACTTTTCATAAAAGTAGCTAATGAGGGCAGGCTTAACTTGCAACTGGAAGACGTGGTCCTCGTCATAGTTGGATGTTTTATAGTACTGCAAACAGGACCTGTCATCAGATATCATGGTTAGAACACATTTACCAAGACCCAGCAACTGAAATTAGATTTTTCTCTCTATTTTTTAATCTCTTGCAATGCAGTGTTCTGCTCTGATGGAAAAGTGCACCCTAAATCATAAACCACAATTTCCTGTGAAAAATGGAATGATATATTACTCGTGTACATTTTGAATCACCATTTGATTAATATATAATTCAGGGAAAGGGCAGGAAGCTCACTGAGTGAAAAGGAAAAGGCGGTCATGAGGAAGACTGAGAAAAGTACTGCAGGTGCCCAGGATCTCCAGCAGGTGGTGCAGTTTCCTCACTCTTATCACCTGCTCCTGCAGGTCAACATCAGTGTCCAAGTAGTAACTCTGGAAATTTGAGATAAAATGCATAAACCACTCCAGCACCATATTATTTATATCGACCAAAATCTTTAACAAATAAAAATCTAAAAGCGTTTCCTACCAAATAGTTGAGAGTTGTAAGTTCCTTTCCTAAAAAAGAAGAAAGTCAGAATCAAGTCTTTTAGTCTGCTTCTCAAAGTATTTTTGAGCATCTAAAAATTAACAACTTTCTTATGTAGCCAATTAGCAGATGAAGTGAATTATAAACCAAAGAAGAGCTACATTTAAAATTTGAAAGTTAGTGTACCAACAAGGTAGTTGATGAAGTCTTTCCTGATCTTGTCCAGGCCCAACTCCAGCAGCATATTAGCGGGAGTGAGGCCAGTGAGAGGCATGGTGTCTATCTGCTGCTGGTACGACTGCAGGATCAACTTACTGAGAGTGCTATTGCTGTCTTTGTGGATCTAAGTGGGAAAAATACACTCATTACATACCATTTTAAAATATTTATGCTGAAAAAAATTATTATTTTTTTAAATCACAATGTTTAACCAAAAAATATATTTAATGCATTTATGCATAATACAGTTGCACACACCCATGGTTTGATTTTACCAAGTTTCACTGCTTTGACAACAATTTTCAGGCATTCTGTTATGTCTTGATATGAAGTTACACCTATGAGAAAAAAAAATGTAATTCATTTAGTTACAGTGAAATTATTTTGCTGTGTGTGTGAAATTTTGCAATGCTAATATTTACTCCTCCTCATCTTCTCCCACAGTTGTTCAGTAAAATCCAGGTCTCCTCTCTCAATTACCATCGAGCTGAAAACTGCAGTAGCGTCTGTCTTGGCTTTCTGTTTCTGTTACAAAAGATTAAAGGAATAGTTCATCCATTAATAAAACTTCTGTCATTATTTTCTCACTGATGTCGTTCAGATACATGACTTTCCTTCTTCAGTGGAACACACAAGGAGAATTTTTGAACAATAATTTGGCAACGCTTCAATACAATGAAAGTGAATGATTGAGAACTGTCAAAATCATATTAGATTATATTCAGGGTCGGATTTATGCATAGGCATTCTAGGCACGCGCCAAAGATTGCATGTCCAGGGGGCCCCCCAATTACAATGAAGGGAAATATATATATATTTTTAATTATTACTTCACTCTACTGCTAAACCTCAGTACAACAATTACTTTATAAATTAATAAAAATTTAAATATTGTCACAGTCGGGTAGAAACCTTGTATCTCCATTTTTCGTTTTTTTTCAAAAATCATTACAATTGGTCACCCATTTGCCCCTTAAAAAGGTACAATAAAAGTAAAATACCCAAAAATCACTTGCACAGTGTGATATTTTTCCTGCAGTTGTGTATTTACAATATCCCAAAAGTTCCCAAAGATTTTTCATTTCAGAGAAATTCCAATTTTAAATAATGGCTCGTCCCTGGTCATTGTCGCCTGTCAATGACGTAATATCCGCGTTATCCCTGGTTTCCTGCTCGTACTGTGATAGTAACCATGGCGACAGACGTAGACAACTGCGTTACGTCTAGCGGCACGCTTACGCTGTTGTTGTTTCGTTCAAACATTATGGACCATGGCAAGCAGACTTTGGGACAAAAGTATAAATAAAATGTGGATCAATATCGGCATGGCGTTTTCGAGATGCCGAGAGCTCCATGTCCGCGACTAACTTGGACTTGACAGAGACGCCACTCTTGCATGTACTTTATTAGTTTAGTATGATAGTGTAGAAAACAGCGCTGTGTAACCTCACAAGTTTAATTCGTCAAATAAACTGACCTGTGTGAGTAGTAATTCAGCGGGTAAGTTAGTTCGGTATAATTAAATGTCCTTATTTCTTTATATTCGCGGGACTAGCGTGTGGCGCTGATATCTGTCTCTTATTAGCAATCGCACCCTGCTTCATACCACAGTCACGTTAAAAACATGCAAACATTGCAATGCAAAGGTAAATAAGGTATACACATACACATATATATATATATATATATATATATATATATATATATATATATATATATATAAATAAACACACACACTTATAAAGGCTAATGTTTTATGTACTTGAAGAGCGGAGAAGAGTGTGTGTTTTAGAGAATTACAGTGTGTTTGTCTTAGTCTAGCTTGATGTGAAGTCAGCCAATACTCTCTTAAAAAGCCTGTGCGAAGCACTTCATCTTTTATGACGTGAGATCTTGGCCAAATGATAGAAAAAACAGCAACAGCTACAATTAACTTCATAACCTGTAAGTTGATGAAAACGTAACGCGATGCACTTACTGCCTCTCAGATTTGGCCGTTCTAATGAAAATGCGACATTCACTGCTCAAAAACTTCAGAACTTAATTTGAGCTTGATTTTGGTCAAATGTTAATAATATAATTACACATTCAATATATGATCATATATAATGCCACAATATCAACTTTGACAACATGCAACAATGGGGGCAAAAATGTATTTTGCCTATGTCTTAATATGAGGTCAATTCGGCCCTGATTGATTATATTATCAATTTACCTCAGAAGGTTTGGCAGTGTGTCCTGGTACTCCATGAGCAAGGTTTTCAAGCTCTAAAATAAGGAGGAGACATAATAAACATAATAATCCATCTCCCTTAAACTTCACACACTATAAAGCAAAAAAAAATAAAAAATCCAAGACTGACACAGAGAAAATCAGCAGCATTCATATCTATTTGCTGCTTCTTTCTGCAGCTGTGTATTCATATCACACAGATCAATCTCACTGTATTTACCCTCTATGAGTGCTCTGGTCAGGTCCACTGCAGACTGAGTCTCCATTGGTTCCAACCATTCAGTTTCTCCTGTTCTCAAACCCTCTGCCAAAGCCTAGTACAAGGGTTTTAAAATAAAAATAATGACATTAAATTGCTTAATGATATCATTATTATATTGTAAGCAATTATATATTAGAGTAAAACATTTTTCCATCTATAGCAAACCTACTGCAATTCGGCTATGTAAATAAACCCTATAATAGTATATAAATAATATTAAAATAATTCCATACCAGAAGGAACTCCATCTCTCTGTGGGTCTGATACAATGGACTTCTTATGTCTCCAACTGAGACTTTGATATTCTGTAATATCAAACCAAACAAAAAAAAAAACTAAGAACCCCAATATACAGTATAAACAAAACTAAATGACTAAAGTTTCACGGGCAAATGAATGCGGCATAAGCGCAGACCAGAGTTGCTTTAGAAGACAAGGGAGGACATTCCAAGACTTTTTCCACATTATTCCATGTCAGACTCGCTATTACACTGCTTTGAGACTCAAACATCATGCTCTCTTCTTTCAAGGAGCAAAACATGTTGAACTGCGCATAGCCTTTGGTCGCCACCTGGAAAAAAAAAATTCAGATAATTAGGTTTAATAGATATCTAATAGTGAAGTACCTATAGGAATTATACAGAAAATATTTTTTTTTTTTACTGTAGAAGGATGGTGTCTATTCTGATGCTCTTGTTTAAGCTCATCCAATGTGGTGAAAGAGGTTTCATCTCTTGTTGGACCTGCAAAATTGTGAAATAAGAGAAGGTTGTTTCTCTTTACAAAGAATAATCTTACAAGTAAAATTACTGGATTGGATCCATAACGTAATACTTGAGTAATGAGTGCTATTACCTTTGCAGCAGACTGTATACAGTTTAACACCACTGGTTTTGTTTCCACTGTAGACAGTTTCTACTCCAAGCCAGGCACTGGCACATGGGTCAGACTTGTCACAACGGACCCAGAGAGGGTGCAAAGCGCCTGGGACTTCCACTTGGGGCATGTTGGGGTTATGAGCCATGGTGTACCACGACAGCAGCTGCCTGGTTGAAGAAACAAGTGAGTTATGATTATTCATAATCACAATGCTAGTTTTAATTATACTATATTGCAACAAGCCGCTTCTTTTACCTTGCTTTCATGACAGAGAGAGGCTGAGGCCCCAGATCTTGTTCCACTTCATAAAGTAACGTTATCTCTTCAGCAACACTGGTGTCAGCTGAAGTTTCTGTAGATTCTGCTTCACACTTTGGTTGCTTTTGATAAAATAAGTTTACAAATGATGTAATGTTTACTGTAAATAGAAATGGCACATAATGTGTGTATATCGGGGGCAATCACAAACTGACTTACTGCTTTCTCACAGACAAAGACAGGCTGATTTCCACTGATTATGTTGTGTAAAAGCTCTTCCTTCTCCACCAGGAGTACTGAAATTTCATCCTGAAGCAAACAAACAACTTATTTTCAACACACATGACTGAGCATCTTCTCTATATAAATGCATTCACATTAATTGTACCATATACGTGCAGTTGTCTTTACTTTCATCCTGACATAACCTAAAACAGGCACGGAAAGAAATATGAGTTAAGCATATGAATTACGTAAATAACATACTGTACGTAGTAAAACATGACAGAACTGCCAGTTATTCAAGTTTAATCGCAGTAGAAAATATAACGACAGTTAACGTTACTCACTTGAGAAATTTAACAAAAGCGTTGGCGTCGGAAACTATTTTGGATCCCATTCCCTTCGTTTGAAAACAAAGGCAATATAAAGATATGATAAAGAATGTTCCCCGTTTGAATGAAAAACTTTTGATGAAAAACAATTTGATTACAGCGCGCCAAATGTACGTCACCAGGAGTTAAGACGCAGTCACGCAGACGTCTTTTTGCCACGCCTATTGTTGTTAAAAATGAATCTTCAACAACAAAACGATTTTTTAAAAATAAAATTCTATATTATTTTCATCTAAAATGCAATATATTAAATACTAAAAAAAAATCCAAACGTTTATAAATATTTTAAATAATTATTTAAAGTAGTTCCACATGACCCATCCGCCAGCTTCCACTGCTTAAATAGTGCCAAAATATATACTGCCACGTTTATTATTTTATCTTATTGCAATTCATCGTCAATAAATAATAAATGATGATTCAAGATTATTTAATTAAAACAAATAGTTATATTGTATCTAGATCATATTAATATAATAAAATATTGGCTAATATGAAACCGCCGACTTGGACGGAAGTGACGTGTGTCGGATGGATATGCAAGTGCCTGTGTAGTGCTTCATTCTTCCTTTTCCTCCGTGGCCGCCATCGAGTTAGGACCGTAGTTCCTGGCGTGCCGTGAAAACTTACTATAATGGTGAGCACAATGAATGCTTTTTTCAATAAAGATTATTAATGTCATTGTTTTGCGTGTATGTAGGTCATGATGAGTTGTTTTTTGGATGAAATGTTAGGCGTTAGCTATTATCCTCGCACTACAGCGAATCTCGGCAGCCATTTTGATTCAGTGCGGCGTGTATGCACGTGTAGTACTAGTCATGATTTGGCAGCTGACTCCAATATTCAGACGTGCTTATAAAGAACACATATTTATTCTCTTTAGAACTCCAGTTTGTGATCCAAGTGGAATTTAACAGCCAAGTTGACAACACATGTAAAAACATTGTTGGAAACGTCAATTTGCGTGTTGTGGCCTAGTTTTATTTGAGCGCGGACGCTTTAATTTTGGGCTGCATGGACAAGTAGTAAAGGGCTCGTTCACTTTAAAACAACAGTTTTCACTTTTTCATCCTCATGCTAACAAAAATAAATATTAAAAGAAAGTCATACAAGCAACCGGAGGGCAAGTCAATGATGGCACATGTTTTATTTAGTCTGAACTATTACTTCCATCCACATCACTTATCACTGTATTTCCTGCTTACATTTTATTTATTTTTTCCAAAAATGGTGCTCTTGCTATGATGGTGTAATTTGCGTCTTACTCTGTGATCAGTGACAGTAGCCTGCTGTCTCATGCTGGCACAAGAGGTTGATGAAAACAAAGACTGAGCAAGATTAAAATATCTAACTAATGAATAAATCTGGAAATATGTGGAAGTTATTAATACGTCTTTTTTTGTTTTAGGCTTGCGCCCGACCGTTAGTCTCGGTCTACTCCGAGAAAGGGGAGACAACCGGCAAAAATGTGGTTATGCCTGCAGTGTTCAGGGCTCCCATCCGCCCTGATGTTGTGAACTTTGTGCACACCAACATGCGCAAGAACAAACGCCAGCCCTATGCTGTAAGCGAACAGGCCGGTGAGTGCTGTTTTAAATCCAGAGTTAAAACATTGCTTCAATGATGATATTCCACTTCGGTCCGTGTTTCTGACACCTGATTATGATGGAAGTTCTGATGAGACTTGGTCTGTGTCTGAAATTTTTCACTGTTATGATGTGATCAAATATAACAGCAAAAGATGTGTCATTTCAGGTCACCAGACCAGCGCCGAATCCTGGGGCACAGGAAGAGCCGTGGCCCGTATCCCCCGTGTGCGCGGTGGTGGTACCCACCGCTCCGGACAGGGTGCTTTCGGAAATGTATCCTGATCTAACTCACTATTTACTTGAAGAACTTGTCAAATCTTTGATTGTAAGCAACCCTTGCTGTGATGGTGTAATTTGCGTCCGACTCTACACACAGCGACAGTTGCCTGCTGTCTTATGCTGGTGTGGAAGGTTGACGAATATTCTGAGTCTGAGCAAGTTCACATATACATTTAGGTATTAAGGGCTGTTCACACCAACAAAAGATTTAGATGGATGGGCTTAATGAGCATGAAAATAAGTGGCCTTGGCACATTCACCAAGTGTTGTGTGACTTGTAGTATTCTGTAGGACTTTCAAAGTATTGTTACAGCAGATGGTCTGGGCATTTGATTTTCTGCGCGTTTTGATAAATGGGATCGTACAATTTATTTTTGATTTTTTTTGGACAACATGCAAATGTTTGTGTTGGTCTGAAAGATGTTAACAATTTTGCTCTGGTGTGAACATTTGTTTGGTGTAAACAGGCGTTTAGTGTGAAATGTTGACCCTTGACTCCACTGTAGATGTGTCGTGGTGGCCGCATGTTTGCCCCCACAAAGACCTGGCGCCGTTGGCACCGCAGGATCAATGTTAACCAGAAGCGTTACGCCATCTGCTCTGCCCTGGCTGCTTCTGCTCTGCCTGCCCTGGTCTTGGCAAAAGGTGAGCGAACAAGTGCTTCATAATGCTTGAGCATTCTACTCAATTCAGTGCAAAAGAATCCTCCATTTGCAAAAGGGCTGAATCAAAACTATTTGGTTTTTCCCTTTCAAAAGAACAGTAGCAAATATAGAATATTTAAAAAATGACCATGCTTAAACTTAATTTGTTTCCCTGACTTGAATGCTCCAGGTCACCGCATTGAGGAGATTCCTGAAGTCCCAGTTGTCGTTGATGATAAAGTTGAAGGATACAAGAAGACTAAGGAAGCTGTGCTTCTCTTGAAGAAACTTAAGGCATGGAATGACATCAAGAAGGTGAGCTACTCTCAATCTCTTGATATTGACTGAAAATGTTGCAGTTTACCACAATTAAATCATTTTTTTTATGTGTATTTCTGGTCTCCAGGTTTATGCTTCTCAGCGTATGCGTGCCGGTAAGGGTAAGATGAGGAACCGAAGGCGTATCCAGCGTAAAGGACCATGCATCATCTACAACGAAGACAACGGTGTGACACGAGCTTTCAGAAACATCCCTGGTACGCAAAGTGATCTTGTATTTGACATTTGCCTCAACCTTAACACACTTAATACATGATGATGTCCACTTCTAGGTCCGTGTTTATGAATTCTATGATCTCAGTGGAAGTTCTGACTAATTGAACACAATGGGTTTCATTTGTGTCTAGATGGTTGTAAAATCATTAACAAGGTATTTTTAACTCAGGTGTCACACTGCAGTCCGTGAGCAGACTGGACCTGTTAAAGCTTGCTCCAGGTGGACACATCGGTCGCTTTTGCATTTGGACCGAGGGTGCCTTCCGCAAGCTGGATAACCTGTACGGCACTTGGCGCAAAGCTTCCTCCCTTAAAGTTGACTACAAGTGAGTTCCCTTAACCCTTCATCTTATCCTTTTCTGGTTGTGCTTTGTACAACAGTGATGAACTTGTACTTAGTCCGTGTTTATGAACACAATGATAACATTATAAGTTCTGAGTCAACATGGTGGACTGAATCCCCACTTGTTCAAATGTGCAAATTTTTTTTATGTATGTATGTATGTGTAGATATTGAACATAAGCTTGTGGACTTACTGCCTTGTCATGTTCCAGCTTGCCCATGCACAAAATGAACACCACAGATCTGCACAGAATCATCCAGAGTGAGGAAGTCCAGAAGGCACTTCGTCCTGCTAAGTAAGTTTGGGTTACTTTGACTGTCATTTTGCCAACATATTGCAATGATGAGATTCCTACTTCTGGTCCGTGTTTCTGACTACTGATTGTAATGGAAGTTCTGAGCCATCTTGCTTTGAATCTCAAAGGCTTACTGTACAAGTCGAGTAACGTTTTTTCATTTTATTGCAGCCGCAAAATTAATCGCAGAGTGTTCAAGAAGAACCCTCTGAAGAACCTGAGAGTGATGTTGAAGCTCAACCCATACGCCAAGACTGCACGTCGCCGTGCTATCCTGGAACACAACCCTGATGTAAGTTCCCTCATGACCAAGTCTCTTGTTGATCACTAGCTGAGCAATTTCTAAACCTTTGAACTCTGTGCAGATCAAGGCCAAGATGCTGAAACCCAAGAAGAAGAGGGTTGTGAAGAAGACCAAGGCCCAGAAGCCGGCAGCTGCTCTGGCTCCGGCTCAAGCTTAGGGCTCATAAACAGACTGGAGTTCACAAATGCTTTTCAAATAAAACAACTTTTGAAAATTGATAAATCTGTCCTTTTTTAATCCACTGCCACATTCAATCAGTTGTCATATGTTAAATAAATCTCTTATTATAATATATAAGTTTGTATAAGTTAAATAACTTTTTTCTCTCACTTTGAGTTAAAGACTGCACATTCACCATATTGAAATAAAACCGAACACAAAATATAACAATGAAATGATGTAACCACTTCAGGGATAGCTGAAAATGTAAAAAGTATATTGTGACAAGTTCATATTTAGAGGGGGATCCTTTGCATTTAAGTCCCTGTGCAGTGTGTCAGCCTTTTGATAGCTTTTGCAATCAACATTACATTGATTTTGTAGTTAAAAAAAAAAAGTCTCATTGATCAAAGCTTTTAACAACCAGTATTTGACAACAGATTTCAAGCCCCTATCAGGTTGATGCATTGTTAATTACAGCAGTATGCTTGTTAATACTCAAGACAACATTTAAAAAAAGGTGGGGGTGGATTCAGGAGACAGCAGTTTACTGTTGGCCTCAGGGTGGAACTGGAGATGTTGTGTGAGAAGAAACACTAAATGGTTGGCTTAGAAAAAGATGGCTGCTCTCACATTCCCACACTGTGAGTTGGAGTTGCTGGCTGGTTTAGCCCAATGGTGCTGCATAGCCATCCAGCAAAGTCAACCTCCTCTGCCTCAGAGTTCTTAATGAAGGCATGGATCTGAAAAAGACAATTATGTTAGATGTATGAGGTGCATTCTTGCAATAGAAAATAATATCTGTATATGAGAACTGACAGAAAAGGATTGTTCCTACCATCAGTTGCTTGAGGTCTGCTCTTTCTGCAGGATTTTTGATTAAACTAAGCAAAACAAGAAAACACATTGAGAAATAAAGTATGAAAAATGTCAAAATATTGATAGAAAAAAATTAGATGGGATGCAAAATGTTTCTCGAAGTAACAATACTTTTGAGATCAAATCTCCCATATATTTTTTTTGCCATGTCCATTTAGGGGCTCCGTAGGACGGCAACAGATTTCAAACTGTTTTTTAGTTCAACCACCAGATGGAGCAGCAAGCTCCACTGAGAAGAAGCATTTGTGCATTTAGATTAGAATATGCTTTTATCCAAAGCAGCTTTTAGTGCACTGCATTTTATAAGTATCCTAGTTGCCTGGAAATCGAACCCATGACCTTAACATGCACGGCTACTGTCGTGCTCTAATAGGTGAGCTACAGGAATAAAACTAAATGCAAATAACATTATGTTTTTGCTTACCATTTGTTAACAAAGTCTTGAAATTCTGCACCAAAGATGCTTGGTAGCTTAGGAGGTGGCTGAAAAAGGAAAAATGCTCCATTAAGCCTAAGTGAAGCAGCCAATTAATCCTCACTTTAATTAATTCACTGCCATAAAGCTGTTTAGTGGTTGTATAAGCACCACTTTAAACTTACCTCATTGACAATATAGTCAAGCAGCTCAAATATCGCCATGGGAGGTCTGCTGTCTGGACCATATGCTGACAGGACAAACATACAAATAAAATCAAATGTTTTATAGTCAGAAACACCTTAAACATAATTGATTAGTTTGTACATGTTCTTGCAGATAGGATGGTAAAAAGCCACTCACACCCGCCGGGTCGACCAGGGGGCCTGGGTTTAGGGGAGGTCTCGCTGGCGGAGGGGTCACCCTCGAGGGGCTGACCAAAGATTTGCTCCAGTTCCTTGGCATCAGGTGGTGGGATAGGGAAGCGTCCAATCGCCATCTCCACTAGAGAGAGACCCATGCTCCATATGTCAGACTGGACAGAGTAGTGAGTCCCTTGAAGGCGTTCAGGCTACAGATGGACACAGAAAAACAGGGATCATACAGAGAGGAAATTAACATTATCATACAGGAAGAGATAACAGGAGCTTGAACAAACAAATGGCTGCCCTGAGATACTCCAAATTAAATATCCAGGAAATAATCACAATGTCAAATAACCTAGAACCTAATTATGTTGTAGAAATAAAAAAATATTATATATATATATATATATATATATATATATATATATATATATATACACAGTACTGTGCAAAAGTCTTAGGCATGTTAATGTTACATTTCCAAACATTCTTTTTGCCATTAATTGTAATAATCCAGTGAGATTTGTGTATGCACAAGGAGTCTGACATCAGCCAGGATGATCTGATCTCACCATCATCGAGTCCGTCTGTGATTACATGAAGAAACAGAAAAAACTGAGACAGACTAAATCCAGAAGAACTGCGGGAACATCTCCGAGATGCTTGAAGAAACCTTCCTGCAAAGCTCCCTGAAAAACTATGCGCAAGTGTACCTGGACAAAAGCCGTTTTAAACGCAGAGGGTCGTTACGCCAAATATTGATTTGAATTCGTTAATAGAAGTTAAATCATAAATAAATTCAATTTGTGATTTTATTTTTGAAAGCATTCTCACTTTACAGCATTTTAACACAAGTGCCAGTACTTTTCACAGTACTGTAGCTTTGCAGGAAGGTTTCTTCAAGCATCTCGGAGACGTTCCCGCAGTTCTTCTGGATTTAGTCTGTCTCAGTTTTTTCTGTTTCTTCATGTAATCACAGACGGACTCGATGATGGTGAGATCAGATCATCCTGGCTGGGGGGATATTAACATGCCTAAGACTTTTGCACAGTAATGTATATATATATATATATATATATATATACATATAGATAGATAGATAGATAGATAGATAGATAGATAGATAGATAGATAGATAGATAGATAGATAGATAGATAGATAGATAGATAGATAGATAGATAGATAGATAGATAGATAGATGATAGATAGATAGATAGATAGATTTTTTTTTTTTTTTTTTTTTTTGCTGAGAATGAAACTTACAGACATATAGGACCTGGTGCCCACAAACGAATTGGCCATGGAGTCAATGAGTTGTCCGCTCACACCAAAGTCACACAGCTTGATTTCACCACGCGAGTTCACCAGGATGTTGGATGGTTTAACATCTGCAAGAAAAGGAAAAGGTCTTCCCTTCAGTAAATACTGTGTCAACAGAAAGAGTAAATGAACAGATGACGGTTTGAGATAGCGTGACTCCAATCACCTCTGTGCATGATCTTGTGTTTCTCCCGCAGGTAGGACAGGCCTTTTATCACCTGCATGAATGGAAAGAAAACAGGTCCAGAAACACAGAGCATTGTACTTCAGCCTTATTTTTTTGGAAACAGTCCACAAGAGATCGAGGATATTTTTGAGATAGGTTACAGAGATACTGACCGCAATGCTAACTTTGCCCAGTATTTGTTCTGGGATTTTGCCTGCTTTCTTCAGGGACTGATCCAGAGAGCCGCCATCCTAAAAAAAAAGAATTTGATGGAGATATTTTATAGTACCAACAAAAGCAAAGGCAGTGTAGAGATACTGAAAGGATATTGAACTATATATATATAAAATATATATGAACTATATATATAAGTCTCTTATACTCATCAAGGCTGCATTATTTGATACAAAAATACAGCAAAAACAGTAATATTGTGAAATACTATTCCAATCTAAAATAACTGTTTTTTATTTAATATATTTTAAAGTAATCTATTCCTGTGATGTCCAAGCTTAATTTTTAGCATCATTACTCCAGTCTTCATCGTCACACGATCCTTCAAATATCTTTCTAACATGCTGATTTGATACTCAAGAAACTTTTCTTATTATTATCAATGTTGAAAACAGTTGTGCTGCTTAATATTTGGTATCAATGAAACCATGATACTTTTTTCTTTCTCAGGATTCTTTGATGAATAGAAAGTAAAAAGAACAGCATTTATTTGAAATATCAGTTTGAATAAATTTGATGGATCCTTGACAAATAAAATTATTTAAATCTTACTGACCGTAAACTACTGAACCTAATATATTTAGACAAACTCTCATTTTCCTCTGTATTATGTTTGACACCGAGAGAGGACACAGTACCATGTTCTCCATACATATGCTGATCTCTCCATCACTGTAGAAAGCCCCGTAGAAGCCCACTATGTAGGGAGAGTTACATTCATGCAGCACCTGCAACTCTCTGATGATCTGATTCCTTATCGCTGGCTTGATCTCGAGGTGGATCAACTACGAGAAAATAAGAAAAAGTGAAAAAATAGGTTTGTTTTATTAATAATCAACCCCTGAAATTGAAGAAACATTGACATATTTTGACTTAATTTAATGTTTAACATTCATCCTGATGTTTACCATGTTGCAATTTTGTCTTAATAAGTGCAGTGCAAAGCATAATTCTGGAGCCTCATTAATTTCCTTCAGTACCAGGCAGTACCAGGCTCTCTGTAATTACCAGGGTGTCTGCATTATACAGTTAGCTGATAAGGAGGAGTTACTTCTCTGCATGCATACTGTCAATTCTTTGTTTCATGTATGCTGTAAATGAGTTGTTTGGAGTTCAGCTTGTTTTCTTCCCTGGGAGCTCTCATATTAAAACCATTTGTTTCATCACAGTATGTAGTGGACTACTGGTAATTTGGCTTTATTAGTAGATGTCTTTTCTTGGACACGTTTTTTAGGAAAAGTGTTATTTGACTCAAATGCAATTAGCATATAGCATCCATTCAGCATGCTAAGAACAGAATGTCATGGCTTTTCGCTGCAATCTCCTAACTTCTTCCAATCTATAAAAAGACATGATGACATGAATAGCTGATGCCTTCTCAGGCAAGCAGCTCTAAAACGGCATCTGGTCGATTCAAGACTGGAAAAGACAATCAATGGACTTCAGTGACCTTTCTTGCAAACTTGAAGCTGAAACTGAAATATAAAGTTTGCTTCACCATAACTTACCTTCCTGGCCATGATGAAGCCTGAGGGTCTGTGTAAGACCTTGAAGACCACTCCTCCATTGCCTGCACCCAACTCACAAATCTTCTCAAAGTCATCATCTTTTAACTCTCCAACCTTCTGCTTTTGGGTAAGGAAAGCTTCCAGGCGTTTCTTCTGCTGCTCATCCAGTTCCAGTTCCTCTAGCTTCTTCTGCAGAGCTTCCAGATTTGTTCTAACACAAAACACAGACAGAAATTCATTTAATTTCTAAAATGCTGAAGCTAAATGGCTTAATCAACAATCAATACAGTCATGAGAATCTGCAGTGGTCCTCCCTATTCATTTCATTATGCCAAAAAGTTCTTACTTCCAAAAATGTCATACTTTTAAATATGTAATGCATTTTCTTCTACAGTTGAATCACCCTGACATTTTTTTTTTTTTTCAAAACTTTCAAAATGAATTTGAATTCAATATATAAATAAATGCTCATCACAGGATATGTGTATTCAAGTCATAATATTTTTAGATGCATTACATTTTTAATGTATGTTTGATTACATAAACAGAACAAAACTGCATCATGTCATGACATCTTTTCCATTTTTCAAACTATAGTGCAGTTTCGTTATTGTGAACTAAAACTAAAGCTATTAAAAATCATTTTCATTAATTGAAATAAGCGGGAAAAATATGAATATTGCCTTGGCATTTAAATTTAAGCACTAAAATTACACTAAAAATTATATAAAAATAAATTAAAGCTAAATAGAAATATAAAAAAAACCACTAAAGGCAAAATGACTAACAACAAAATTACTAAAAACAAATTAAAATGAAAACTGAAAATATAAAAATAAAAGCCATTTCAAATTAAGAATAAATGATATAATAGTATATAAAATTTGATAAAATCACAATATTAAAGAATAGCAGAGTTCACACCACAGCTATAATGATAACGGCACAGAGAAAACGATATAGATGGAATAATTTTCAGAACGATTTTATCCAGCTAACGAACGATAAAAACAGTGACAGCCAATCAGAATCCATCCTGCTGTAACGAGCTCAAGCATTTAAAGCGGCAGACAAGCCCGTGCTTAGAATAAACAGAATGATATGTGGATGCTACTAGTTATCTTTATAGTTATCGTTCTTAGTGTGAACGGGCCTTTATTCCTGCTTTTTTGTTAAACAATGTCAATCTACAAGAAAGACTCCTCTCTTGAGATAAGTAAGAAGACAAACTCTTGCATGCTGAAACACATTCCCATCCTTAAAGGTATAGCGGAGGATTTTCTTTTTCCGGGTGGATCATCAAGACTATTGGTCTTCCTAAGTGTCAATCATTCTGGTGATATGTTTACGTAAGGCCGTCGTACGTGCTCGATTCACACGATGGCGTGCGCTCAAAACACAGGTTGGGCTTCCCACTGATGCCTCAGTCGCGAAGTTTCTACTTGACAGGTATAAAGTTTGGCATGCTATTTGGAGAAATCCATTTAAAATCACTGCTAGTAAAAGTTAATGTAAGCTATGATTAGCTCGTGCACACGTTTAATAGGCGTTCCCTCTCGGGAGCAGGGAGAGTGTTGCGCATGTGCATTTTTTCAAAAAGTGGAGAGGGCGGTTCTTTTCTAAAATTCGGGAAAATCCTCCGCTATACCTTTAAGGAAGAAAACATGTAGAAATATTGTACAAAGTGGTGGGAAGGCTTTATAACATCATCTTCCTAAAGTTCTGTTTGAGGAAACAGCGAGTTCCTCTAAGCATGCGAGCCTTTCCCTTGGCCCTGTTGTCATGGTGATGTATTTCCTTAGCTTTCTGCTGGAAGAGTGAACTTCCACGACCCTCTGCTCTCCATCCTCTCTGCATCTCCTTCAACACCACTGTTCTCCACCATGGCTTAACTGCATCTACCAAGTGGATTTTTCAAATGAACCAATTAAAAGTCTTACGATTATGATGCTGATACCAATTATGAATTATTTAAACAGAACTTTTCATGCAGCTTGTGTGCCACACGTTGCAAACATCTGTGATGCGGCTGTATCTCCAAATTAATGTTTTCAGAACCATCGGACACTATGAGCCTCAAGGGCTTTTAAGCATTGAGCCGATTCAGATGGAAAACATGTTGTCCTGCTGCTGAACAATGTTTCAGGCCACAATAATTGACACTCACACATAAATTTACATCAAACCGTGCTGATCAGTCCGCAACATATTGCAACACGCTTTGCTCCAGGACAGACAGCACGACTCAGGTGGATGAGAGCAGCGCAAGTACTCCAGAATGTCTTTATCTAATCTATATGCAGAACGAGGAAAAGTGTTTTCATTTTTGACAGCAAGGCCAGTTATAACCATGGTTACGAGGCTGCTGTGTGGGTGTAAGTGGGTGGCGTGGATGAGCTGTGGTGGAGACGTGATAATGGTGAAGGACGCACAAGATGCCAGAGTGGAGAAAAATACTTGTGAAACTTGTGTTGCATGTAGGAGGGCGAACAATGACTCCATATCCAGAGTGATTCCACTGCAAGATTTGTTTTTGTCAGCTGGCCTAGTCAAACCAGTAGTTCAAATTTTGACTTGCCAATGCCATGCTAACATTTTTATTTGCCCCATCACAAAAAAGATACATTTAATTTTTTGTAACATTTTAATTTCGTTTAAAATTTACCCTGTTTTATTTTTTGCATGTTTTTTATTTTTCAGTAATATCTGAAAATTATCTTTATTTATTATCAGTGCTGGGAAAAAATTAATCGCGATTAATCGCATCCAAAATAAAAGTTTGTGTTTGCATAATATATGTGTGTGTACTGTGTATAATTATTTTGTACATATAAATACACACATATGCATGTATTTATTTAAGAAATATTTGCATGTATATACTGTATATACATTTATACATAATTTATATTATATATAAATATAAATAATTTATATATAAATAAATAAAAATCTTAAATATATACATGCATATGTGTGTATTTATATATACAAAATAATTATACACAGTACACACACATATATTATGCAAACACAAACTTTTATTTTGGATGCGATTAATCGCGATTAATTTTTTCCCAGCACTATTTATTATATTATAATAAAAACAACATGAATCATTTCTGGAAAACAATGACAACTACATATAAACTGCATAACAAATTAATTATTTATAATTTGAAAAATTGGTTAATAAACTGCATAACAGCAAAATTGACAACATTGTTCAATACATCACAAAAAAACTCAAATGATAAAAGGGTACTTAAACGGAAAAAATAAATCAGTGCTACCCGATGACAGAGAAATAGAGCTGTTGCCTTCCCTTTTGCCAAATAGGTAGGAAAACTGCATCCGAAATCGCATTCTTCCCTACAATATAGTAGGCGAAAAACAGCATGTGACAACAGTATGTCCGAATTCACAGTACTCATAAAAGAGTAGGCAAAAAGTACCCAGATGACCTACTTCTTCTAGTGAGATTCTGAAGTGTGCATCTGATGGACACTTTACTATCCCATGAGGCCACGGGAGAGGATTTATGAATGGCAGTGAAGTGACGAAACCCTGGTAAGGTCACATGATAATGACAACATCCTGAATGTCCACATTACATTCATGCTATTTAGAAGAAAAAAAAAATTTAGTGGTCGTGAAGTGATTACTAATTCAAAATAAGTACCTACTCAAAGAGTATGCGATTTCGGACGCAACCGTACACCCATAATGTCGTTCCAAACCCGCAAGACTTTCATTCATCTTCAGAACACAAATAAAGATCTTTTTAATGGAATCTGAGAGCTTTCTTTCTCTCCATAGACAGCAATGCATTAAAAAATCTAACAGATGATAAATGTTTATATGTGAATAAAAGCCCAAATTCAATCTGTTCTTCATATAAAGTGATTGAGTCTAAACCAAATAAATGGATTATTTTTTACTATCTCATCTCTTTCAAAATGTCAGTTGAGTAGCTGTCAATGGAAGGACAGAAATCGCTCAAATTTCATTAAAAATATCTTCATTTGTGTTCCGAAAATGAACAAAAGTCTTACGGGTTTGGAACGACACGAGGATGAGTAATTAATGAACGAATTAAAATTTTTGGGTGAACTATCCCTTTAAAGTAATAAATAATTCAATCCTACTATGCAGTGAATTATTTAGTCTACCCTTTGATACACCACAAAAAGGGCAAATTCTTTCTGATAAAAGATACAAAATTGCATAAGCTACTGGTTTGAGATTCAAACACAGAAAAGCCTCTGAAGGCCCAAGAAGTGTACTTGAAAGAATTATAACTTCACTTCCATTTTTTTCAAGCGTTTTTGAAGATGTGTGTGGATACAGTATGATCAAACACAGGAAATAAGTGGTCAACTTCACATGTCGTACCTTGGAATGTGAATGTAAACACTAGGGAGCGCCGGGATCAGCTGAGGTTAGACAGAAGCAAACCATTTTTCCGCTGGGGAGGTGCACAAAACCTGAGATTATGTTTTGGGGTCAATATTTAACTATACGCTCAATAAATCATTCCTGTGGATACATCTGTGTTGTCATCAATTTAAACTCAGACAAAAGCACATTAAAAGAAGAGAATTATGGAACAGGTAGGGAATGTATGGGAATAATCAAGCTCTTTTATGCACTATAGAGCATTCATACACCCAGCAGTGCTCTTAAGTAAAATGGAGAGCAGCAGATGGTGCCATGGTGTGTGAGTGGTGTGATTGTGTAACACTGTAACATTGTGTGGTTTCCTACTGATTATTATCTTGAAAAGACACAATGCAGCATAGAGCTCATGGGAAACAATAGCAGCAGAGGTACTGCTGCCAATGGAGAGAGATTAAACAAAATTGGCAGCATACAAAATTAGCATAGCCAAGTGCCAAATGTAAGTAAAACTGGCTTTGGCAAATTACTAAAACAAGGTACTAGACATTTGGACAGTAACCTTTTAAATACATCACATAAATACAACATATTGCAAGTCAGACACTTTTTTCTAATGTGAATGACACAAGCGAAAATGAAAATGTATACTATTACACGTTCCACAAAAACACTTTAAGCTGTTTTCAACATTGATTATAAGAAATGTTACTTGAGCACCAAATCAGCCTATAAGAATATAACAATTTAAAGGAATACATTATATTTTCAAATATATTAAAATAGAAAACGGTCATTTTAAATTGTAGTTTAAATGAGTTTATACTGCATTTTTGATCAAATAAATGCAGCCTCGGTGAGCATAAGAGACTCCTTTCGAAACGTTAAAAAATCTTACAGACCCCTAACTTTTGAACGGTAATGTATATGTGGTGAGACATACTGAATGTAGAATATTGGTTGCATTAAGTCACCAAAACAAAAAAGACGAAGAAGAAAATCACATCCGGTCTTAAAGGAGAACTCCGGTCAATTTTAACATTGAGCTCATTTTTTTGTAAATTTGGAGTGCACAAAAATCGGTGTTGCCTACACCTTGTTATCCTCTTTTTAAAATTTGGACCCTGTTGACTTTAATGGGGCAAGTTTTAAACCTGCTTTTAGGCTCTTAACATCCTTCATGTGTCATTACAAGTGCCCAGCCATGTGAGTGATTCCTTTCAGAGTGAACACGGTGAATCTGACTGCAGTAGATGTGAAAGATATGGATAAAAGTGATGTTAATTCAGCCAGCGCACATACCTGTATTTACTTCCCGTTTTCGGTCGAAGTCCACAGTAGTCGATTGTCGAGTTCACGCGTGTGATCATAGGTAACTAAGCAACAGTGGAGAACTCGACAATCGACTACATTGGTCTTTGACCGAAAACGGGAAGTAAATATAGGTATGTGCGCTGGCTGAATTAACATCACTTTTATCCATATCTTTCACATCTACTGCAGTCAGATTCACCGTGTTCACTCTGAAAGGAATCACTCACATGGCTGGGCACTTGTAATGACACATCAAGGATGTTAAGAGGCTAAACGCAGGTTTAAAACTTGCCCCATTGAAGTCAACAGGGTGCAAATTTTAAAAAGAGGATAACACGGTGTAGGCAACACCGATTTTTGTCGTTGTTCTCTGTACTGACAGCACTCCAAATTTACAAAAAAATGAGCTCAATGTTAAAATTGACCGGAGTTCTCCTTTAAGATAAGATAATATTTATGACTGGTAAATCAATTTACTCATCATTGAAGGCAGTTACAATTGCATTCGTACTTCTAATTTACATAATTAGGAAATGCATTAAAGAGGTGATGCATATGAAGTTATTCTCAAGCGATAAGCAAGAACTTATAAAATAATATAACAGCACTCTTTGAGATAGGCAAGCCACGACAGATTTAAAGCAGAAACTTCTAGGAAAAAAGTGTTGTCACAGTATTTAACATTCCACTGAGCCTCCCTCTATAACACTGACTTCCACAGGATTGAATCACCACTACACACACACACACACACACATTCCAAAGCGAACTCGCCACAGCCTGTCCTGCTCTTCAGGAAGGAATGTAATTCTACTTTACCGTCATTCTCCCAAACATCACTTCTGTAGCACTATTATAGCACAGCTAATACTTCTTATTTATGTAGAAATAATAACCATTTTCTATATACCAGACTGAAACTTTATCCTCAAATAATTAATAGTCTCTTAATGCCAAATGGAGAGACTACAAGAGGGGAAAGTGTCTGAGCCTTCAAATGAGCTCAATGAAACAAGAGGCAATGACATGCACCACTGGCTCAGGCTGTGAGGATTGCCACTGGCTCGACATCAAGAGGAGAAAAATCACAGGTCTGCCAAACGAAGGTATAGCACTGACAGAGGTGGTCCTCACTGTCACCATATCTGTCTGTGGGGATGTGATGCAAACAAATCAATACGCCATCACTTGTATCTATATGGTGGTCAGTTTAAAAATCCTCCGTAATCACATACTGAGGTAAACTGGTGGATACTTGAGCTCAGAGAATGCCGTGACATTAATTAAACATATCCATCAGGATCAACAAAACATAGAGTTGTGGCTTCTACACTAATTTATGTCTGAACCACATACTACAGAGGACAGCAGTGTTGTGTGTGTTGGCTGCTCTGTCCAAATGCGATAAGGTATTCTCATTGATCTTAGTGGCGGGAGATGCGGCACTTTTATGTTCACCTGATGGATACTAAACAACACTGATATATGGGTCATTCCACAAACAGTGTGTTCCTCATTAAAATGACTAACAATACATAACTGAGGCCATCTTTTACTGTGTTAAAATGGACATTTATCGAAGCACAGCTAAAAAACATTCAATATACTGGGGTCAAAAGATGTCTCTTATGCTCAAGGCAGCATTTATTTGTTGATAAATAATGAAAACAGAAATACTGTGAACAAAAACCGCCACTAGCATCCTCAACCCTGTTACAAGTCTCATAGCTATATTCCAACATATATTACAATCTATTAAGTTAGCTTGAGATGGCACAATGCAATTTATTAACGTGTAAAGACTTAATATTGAGTAATTTTATTAATTTGACAGCCCTAACACTTGAACGATGATGACACAAGTTATTTGCAGAGCTGCTTTAGCTGATTAACTTTCTTGATTGACAAATTTTGCAACACCGGTTATTGAATTTATTGAATATTGTCTAATGTAGTCATTTTATACTCTATGAACTTTACACAGTTTTTAAACTGAACTGAATCAATACTGAACTGACTTAAGCTGAATAATGATACTGTTGTTTTCTGTAAAGCTGATTTACCACAGAATTTGTCTCATATTTGATTAAGTTTATATGACCGTCATTTTCCTGTTTAGTACTTTGAAGCTGCTTTGAAACAATCTGTCTTGAATAAAGCAAGGTGACTTCATTTGACATTATCTGATTGAATGTTGACAGTTAAAATCACTTTATTAAATTTAAAAAGTCACCCAATTTTGTAAAATGACCCCCATTTGTGGTATTATGTAAGTCAACTAATAATGACCTTACAATTCATTCCTGGGCTTTAATTCTGTTGACACTTACAAACACCAACACACCCTTAAAAATATCCACAATTGAATGCCCAATAAATCAGATTAAGCAATGCCAAATCTATGAAGTATTCCTGCAATATTCTTAAGGAGCCAAACAATCCATGAAATAGCCTAAGCAACTTAAAGTGAACGTGAAGTCTTCTAATAGCTTACTCGCCATGAAATGGCATCGTAAGACTGAAGCCAACTCACTCTGTGGCCCCGGTTCCGTTTACAGCGTTCCCATCTGGAATTGGGTTCAGCTGGATCGGCTCTGGCTTCCTCCTTTTTTGCATGATGAATCCTGATAGCTGGCTTCTCGGCAGTGAAAAGAAAAATTCAAACAGGAGCAATCTGATCCGCAGACTACACCAACTCGCCTACAGAGCAATGATGCATAAGCTATGAATAGCCTATCACACCCTACCAATCGCGGTTTGCTTTAAAATAAATATATAAATAAAGACAGAATGCTGTCAGCGACCACCTCGCGTGGTCCTCTGACAGGAAGGACGAAGGCTGTTTCGAAGAATAGATTATTCACGGAGAAATGGAGTATTTCTAGAGGTGGACGACTGTAGAGGATGGGTACTGTGAGATTGTCTCTTGTCTTTACGTCATGAAAATATTTACATCTGTCTTCCGGACAGCATGAACGCGTGTGGAGAATGACTCCATCTGCTGGTGTGAATGCGTTATTACTCCAGATTTGTTTTCAACAGGCCTGCCTGCTAATTAAGACTAAGAAATTTCAACAATCTATCGTCAGCATCCAGACTTTTTAAGCGTATATATCAGAATATAGATCTTCGAAATAATTGATAGCATATTTTCAACTTTTACACTCCTAGACTTTCAGACCTCCTATATAAAAAGCTATAAAGTTTGATCACATTTATTCTTGTCTGATCTAATTATTGTTTATTCGTATTCGTTTATGATCATTCTTCTCTGTGGACCCCCTGCAGATCTTTCCCTGGTTGAAAACCCTTGCAATAGATGATAGCCTACAGCCAGGCCTGTAGAAAAGTATTAAATAGTATACTGCCATTCAGGTCTCATGCAGTTGGGAAGTAACTGACTATTACAAGTTTGAATTGACTTTAAAGTGAAAAGTCCCTGCTGCAAAACAAACAGCTCATATAACTTCCATAAAAGTGTTATTTTAATAGAAAAGCAGAAGCCTGTGCCTGTGGCACATTTACACTGGACTAGATGTACATACATAATAAAATATAATCGCATAACCAACACATTACATACTGCATTATATTTTGTTTGATGGTCTTACATCCTTAACTCTTTGAAAATAATGGTTGATTTGTTGCCTTTTGTCACTATATAGGACCTATTTAAGGATGCATTTAAGAGTTGGTTTCGTTCAACTCTATTGATTGATTTTGTATGAAATATTATTTTTAAAATCAGTTTAAAATTATACAGAGAAAACAAATCATATTGGTTGAGAAAAGTCAGATGTCTATATTATGTCTCACTGTGTGTAACCGTTATTATCATGCAAGATGGACATGTCCACCAGAAAATAAAAACAATTCCAGAATGATGTCCCTAATACTATCGAAAATAAAGATCAAAGATCTATTACAAAATGGACAAATATTTTTTCAAATCACATTTTACAGGAAGGGCAACCAGCCCTACTTGGAGATTAAACATAGATGTATCCAAATCTTCTCTACACTCCTCAAGGCCTTAAATCTGTCTGCAGCTTAGTAAACAGATGCATCTCTTTTGCTCCTTCCAAGTTGTGTCTTTCTCAGCATTTATCTATGTTCACGCCGGAACCAGTCCAGATTCAGCCTAATTACTTATCTCTGCTCATTCCGTCCTCTCATCTACCGCACATTTTCCAGCTTTTGTGGTTGATATTATTCCTAAGAATACAATATCCTGTATAGATTATTCCCATCTGTACTCTAATGAAAAATGTCAAATAGAGAATTAATTCTAAGGTCAATTCTAAGGCCTACTAAGCATGATAAATAAATGTTTAGCCATCATTTCTGAATAAGCATTTAGCTGCGTCTTTCTTGACTCTTAACAATTGTATAGTAACATTGTAAACACTAAACGCCTTTTCTAACTATAAGCATAATTTATCAGCAATTTACTCAATTCAGTGCAAACAGGCAGATTTGCTCTGTCAGCATTAGGCTCCCCCCTGTGATTTCATAAAAAGCAGATCTGGATAATTACTGAATCTGCATTTAGGTATGCAAGAAATCATGTCCTCTTAGGAACAGCAGATATTATTAAAATTGAAGAGTTGTCAAATTAAAGATGCATAACTTTGAAAAAGAGTAAGCAAAAACAGAAAATTATATTTATTAGCTGAAATTGATCCACTGTTATAAATGGTTTCGTCCTTTAATTAGAAGGTCATTTTTATTCAGTACATGTTCAGTGTATCTGGAATCTAGGAATTTACTTGCATAGATTATCTAAGATCTTTTATTGTCTGCATTGTCTTGTCTTGGGGAGCTACGGTATTGGCACATTATGAAGTTATAAAGGATCTGTTGAAGGATGAGCCCTGGATTCAGGTTAGACTCTTTTTTATTTTATACCACATTAAAATCACCATGAAATCAAAATTGACAATTCCTATTTTTTTTTTAAAATATTGCAGTATATTTATTCTAAATGATTTATCTGTGCAGATCATTATTATAATTTTTTTAATTCATATGTTCTCGTAATCATAAGTGATGACCTAAGTATTTGGCACAACCACTGGAGAACCTGTCACTCACAGAGACGCTCGCTGCAGAGCCAATGGGTGGAGCTTGACGTTCCCCTAGCTGGACGGTCCAACTACACTCTAACCCTACCCATAACCCTATCGCTAAACATAACTCCACCCATTTGATCCACAGAGGTGGAGCTGGACTAGGGTCAAGATCCACCCACTCCAAAGAGGGGGAGCTGGGCGTCATTTGACTCTGCAATGAGCACCACTTACATTCAGAGATCTCAGCAATAGCAAATCACAACGTTCCAATATATTCCCGATGGACAAAATCAAGTCCTGCCCTACATTTTTTCAGAAGCCGTTTCTTTCGGATGTACGTCACAATAGGGAAGAAAAATACCATGGCAGCTTATGCCGACTTTAAGATTGATATGGAAGATATTGTGTGTAAATAAAATCTATTGTAAAAGGATTCATTAATGTTTTAAAGTAAAATGGATGAAAACGAGGGATGCACCGACATGAAAATTTACCGATTTGGCTAATACCGATAACCGATAATTCGTTGTATTTGAAAACCGATAACCGATACATTGACAAATCTAAATTTATAGTGCAGATTTGTGCTGCACTTGTTGCACTGAACTGTATTTTTCTTTTCATATCCAATCACATTTCAAGCCATTCAAAAACATCATGGAGAACAGTGCACACTGTCTCAGCTGAAGGAAATAATCCATTAATTATTGGCTTTAATATATCGGCCAAATTTTCTTATCTCATTAAAAATGATCATATGTCAGCAGTCAGCCAATAGCCTACCAATATGGTGGCCGATATATCTTGCATCCCTAATGAAAACAATATATTAGGGTGTATTCATTTTTGTCATTGAGATGACTTGGAAAAAGTGTCCCAAATAATCAACCTGAATATACAAGGAAATCATTTCTGTTTGTTCAACATCATTTTAAAGTCAATATGACACAGTAATTTGCAACCCATATTTAATTCCGGAATCTAATGTGGTCTATCTGATATGCAGGATCTGTACCATGGCATAGTAGGGAATTGATTGGATGGTTAAAAGGTGGTTCGCAGTGTGAATCACAAAAGCATAATAGAATAGGCCTTAGACATAGGCTACTATGTCAGACACTATACTTTTCACAGAGGGCTACCATATGTTTTTGCCTATAGTATGGGAAGTATGCATATTATTATTTTACATCGTCCGGTTATTTGAAAATTTTCAGTGTGAACATACTTACAATATTTATACTATAGAAAATTGCAAAGAATTGTAGTTCACTGTATAGGGGAGCACGGGGGTAGTTGTAACACACTTGTTTTAAATACTTCCACACATGCTAGCATGACGAAACTTGGTGTATTTACTAGTTGCCATATCAACACTATATAGAGAAAATAATGCGCCAAAATTAAAAAAAAAATTGGAAGATATCCATAGACATTTATTAAACCATAGCAAAAGTAAATTTCTTACTTAAGTTAATTTTTCATCTCTATTTTTTGTGTTTATTTAAAATTAGACAAATCTGATATTATTTGAATCTCCAATATGTTATTTAACAGTTGAATAACAGTTAATAGTTCTTTAATGCTTCGCTAAGAAGACACTAGCCGGGTTTAAATCCCAGTTGTGCAGGTGGGGCATGTTGTCACACTGCGTTACAATGTGCCCCTATTAGAAATATGCTTTTATATCCTATACTTTTATTAATTCTATTAAGAAAACATGAGAAAAAGGTGAATAAAGACTGAGGGTCAATGTTCAGAAATTACTAATTATTTATTTGTTTTGAACTATGTTGTATAGCTGTGTTTTCCTGTGTTCGTAGTCAAAACTCAAAAATGAGTTGATATTTAATTATTAAAAAATGGCATTCTTTTATATGAAAAAGTTAATAATTGTATTTTATTTAGAAAATATTTTAGTTTGTCTTGTATAGATTTTTTATTGGATCAGATAACATTTTAAGCTGTCATATGGTCATGTTACAATGTGCCCCTCACATGTTACAATGTACAGGTATGCTATGGGGCATGTTGTCACATTTCACTTCCATTCTTTCGGGGTATATCAAGAAAAAAGTATATACTGTATTAATAAAACAAAACCACATAATTGTAATAGACGTGTGAAATTAATGTGGGGAAAAATAAATATTCTGAACCATAAGCAGATTTCCACAAACTGAGAAAGTCAAAAAGCGTTACTTTGTGCCCCGCTCTCCCCTACAGTCTAGGCTATTTACCAAAATTGTGGTTTTGCTTTAAGTGTAACAGTAAAAGTTCACCGAGAACGGGTTTTCACCAAATAAACGTGTATGTGTTGTTTACAAGTGCTTGCAGTTTCAGCACCATGATCTCTGACGTCACGTGAGTTTAAAATGAGGCCGCGCGAGAGGCAGAAACATTCGGCAACAGTGTCGGTTACAGAGGATGAACCGCAGCGCAACGCTCTGACAACACTGGTCAAATAACGCGAACATTACGTCGAATATAATAAAATACAGCCCAGGACTCTTCTTCATATAGTCTGCTATAAACTACTGCGAGAAAGTGGACAGTTTGATTACGAAGACGAAGACTATGGACGAACAGCAAGAAGCGAATTCACATCAGGGAAAGTAAAACGGACCAGGAGAAGGTAGGCTACATATTTTCTATTTCGCTTTTAAAGCCCCTTTAGCCTGTAACTGTTAGTAGGCTACACAGTAATCTGCAATAAAATAATCATATTCGTAATATTGATAAAGCCTACGCAATGTGTTGCTGAATCATATACAAGCGGTTCAGAATTTAACAGCGTTTATAAATGTATTGCTGAATATCAATTGAAATAGTTTCTCGCATGTCTTACACATTTTAGCTTTAGACGAGTTTATAAAAACATCATTTGAACATTATGATTCAAGCATAATTTGAGATGATTAAACTGGTCATTGAAGGTAAGCTATAGCACATATGGTTTTAGTAATGATCTCATACTCTCTATTTATACGACATTTGTTTTTATAGGCTACTGTAAGCTCGCTAATGAAATTAAATAAAATGTTTTATAGCAGAAAATTAAGTTATTTTTTAATTAATCAGTATGCTTTATCACAATTTTAGCTAATTTTGGGGAGCGAGATCGAGCTGTCAGTTTTGCTCAACCTTACATTACTGCAGTCTATATTTATTTATAAGCGTGATAGATTTTCTCCTATTGCCAAAGTTGACGTATCGTGTACAGTACAGTTCCTCAGCCAGTGTCTTCATTCAATTCAGCGTTTTCTGGGTTTAATTATTTTAGCTTGGGAATGGTTATAAATAAAACTAAATGCGTTGTCGTATGTCAATAAAATCAAATATGCTGACTTAATCTATCCATATTTTATACAGTGTTGTTAACGGAATCTTTAGCTAACTGCACTAAATATAATGCTATATAATATTACGCTGCCAAACCACTTACCACAAACCAAAACCACTGTCTTACCACAGTAATTTACAAGGGTTGCAATAACGATTTAATTGTAAAACACTTACTTGTATTCATAAAACGAGTTTATGTATGCTAATGAAGACTGAATAGGCTAATGCGTCAAGCATTTATAATATATGCGAGTTACTGTTGTTTTCAATCAAAGGCATGCATTTGAGACGAGACGACGCGCCGGTCGCTCGGGATCGTCTTCTTTCCATTCATTACTTTTGGTGGAAAGTTTTTTTAGGCCACTAGATGGCTCTGTTGAGCAATTTCACAGCCTTATTGAGATGTTTAGAGCCCCTGTTCATAACCAAACAGATGCAGTCCTTTAATTATCGAAATATTGTAGATTATATAGGCTAGTAGAATCATTTTTTCCACTAGCAATATTCCTTCATACAGACAAGAACAGCTCTAAACTGTAATTGGTTGGCTCTTCAGTGTTCAATGTTCACGTTTACGTCGCTGTGTGCTATTTTGTTGGACATCATTTGTATCTGATTGACTGTGTATCATTTTTGAAATGTGTGGACATAAAGATTTTCCATGTCTGACTGAGCTTTCCAGGTTGTTTGGCAGTTGCTTTCTCTCTGGCTGTTAAAAACCAAGCTAAATGTCTCGTAACATCAGCGCTATTGACTTTTCTCAATCCAAACTAATGTCATATGATTGACCTATACCCTTCATGGTGTAAGATAAGCTGCATATTCCGATAATGACACAAAAGTCAGAGAGGTTAGATTTTTGCTCTTGTGTTCAAAGTGTGCGTGACCTGCATTAAGTTCAGAATGTGGAGAAACATTATGGATTTTGTTGCATGCACAGCAAATATGTTCATAGATTTGTCTGACTCAGATTTTCAAGATTTGTTCCTCAGTCTGGCAAATCTAAGGCTATGTTTGCCTGCATGTTGGTTAGTCTGCTTGCCTAGACTGCATTACAGCCATCTGTCAAAAAGTCATAAATGTACTTTGCCAATACAGTAATGCAGCTTTTGTTTTCAGTCTTGAGCTTTTAGCCTAATTAAACAGCAGTGTTGTTGAGAAGATATTCATTAGTTGGCTGCTATTTATTCTGCCCAATTATTTCTTCAAGAGAAACTAAAAACGGCATTGTTGTGTTTAGTACCCCCCCCCCCCCCCCCCCATTTTTGGCATTTTGTATAAAGAAAATTGCACCTAAAATTAGAATGCAGCTCAGTCTCAAGTCATGTTATTTTCTGCACTGTTTGCTTAGTATGTTTAAAAGGTGAAAAGTTGCAAAACGGTTTGAGATTAAAATTTTGTTAAGATACCGAATAAGAATGGGCCAGTGAATCATTAATAATACAATATTACAGCAACAATATCCAAATAAATGATGCAATCGATTTGCGAGATTTGTGATTTAGTGCAAATATGAAAATAATGAGAATGTTTGATGATGTTGACTGCTTGCACCACTTATCTCTAGTTCAATTTGACCTTGATGTATTGTGTTTTGAGTCCTGGGACGTTGTTGTCAAGCCTAACCTTCTGTGTGACTGAGCATGCATGTGGTAAGCAAGACAGGAAGCTCAACAATGAGAGACTGAGCGCTGCTTTGTGTAGCACCACTGGCCTGTGAGCCCTGATTCGTCCTGACAGCACTTAATGACAGGGAAGCAGGGGCATTTTTGGTTTAATTTTCTGAGCTGTTTTGCAAAGTGAAGCTTGAGCCAAGGGCAAAGAAATCTTTTTTTTCTCTTTTTAATGTTATGCCATCTCCTGTAGAGTTTCCAGTTTCCAGTCTAGTAAACCTTTTCAGCTGAAAATCCTGATGTTTTCTTCAATCAATAGTCTTAATTAGTGCTGATTAATGAAGGGACTCTGGTTGCGCATTGCTAATAGTTGTTTGAATTCCCAAGGACGAAGCACTTCAACTTTCTGCTTTGCCTGGCATTTTAAGTTTTGAATCAAATTTAAATTTATGACATGCTTTTACATTTCTGAAAGAGTTAGGCCTGAAGATTTTCAAATAACCGATGAGATTCGTTTTAATTGGTTAGATGTTGGAGATGGTGAATTGAGGCAGAGGAGTAGTTTTCAAATTAAGATTTCATTAGTATTCTGTGGCTATACACGGACTCGTATCAATGCGGAAAATGAGCTGCATCCTTTTGTTTTAGTATTCAGATTTAAAAAAATTATTTATTTTTATGTAGCCAGGTTAAATTTGATTGCAACAACATAAATATAACATTAGTATCACAGACTGTTGGCTTATTTTCTTATTTTATGTCAGTTTCGTCCTTTGCATGGATCTTGTTAAAGGATTTAGATGTTAATATAAGCTAGGAAATTCATGGCAAAGCCATTTTGGGTGATGAGGGATGTTTTACCAAAACTATATATTATATTTGTGTGTGTGAAGGTAATCTTTAGTGTTTAGCAAATTGCTATGGAAACTGCATGAAATGGCCTTGTTTTATTGTGACCCTCATCTGAGTCTTTGCTTTGTCTCCATTAGTGTAAGTTTGCTCATTTTCATGTCATTTTTGTATGTTAATCTTTATGACTGACAAACAGGGATATAGAGAATGGAAGAGATGATGAGAGCTGTCGGATTATAATAGGTGTATATTGTGTATGAAGTGGAATGCTATAGATTGTGGAAAAGTTCAGATTGATTCTTTAATGCCCTGTATTTTATTGTACATGACTTCATATAATAGGCTATATAAAATAGTTTTTAGTGTTTTGCTGCTCTTCAGATTTATCCCTTTCTGCCCTATCGTTGCCATGGGCTCACTTTACAAGAACGATTGACCTAGCTACAAAGGACTTTCCCCCAAGAAAATGTTTTACCTTTGCTAAAACCTGTACCTGTAGTGGAAGAGCCTCTCCTCAATATTATTAACTCATCTTTATCTTTAGGTCATGTTCCAAGAACATTTCAATTGGCAGTTATAAAACCACTCATTAAGAAACCACAATTAGATCATAATAACCTAGCAAATTATAGACCCATTTCAAATCTTCCTTTTATGTCTAAAATACTAGAAAAAGTTGTATCCGCCCAAATGGGCTCTTTCTTGCAAGAAAATTACATCTATGAAAAGTTTCAGTCTGGATTCAGACCGCATCATAGCACTGAAACTGCGCTCGTTAAAATCACAAATGATTTACTATTAGCTTCTGACCAAGGCTGTATCTCAATACTAGTTTTACTTGATCTTAGTGCTGCGTTCGATACTATAGATCACACAATACTCTTAGATCGACTACAAAATTATACTGGTGTTCAAGGACAAGCATTAAGCTGGTTCAGATCATACTTATCTGACCGCTACCATTTTGTCTATTTAAATGGAGAAAAATGGATCATAACTCCAGTAAACTATGGAGTGCCGCAGGGATCTGTGTTAGGCCCTCTGTTATTCTCAATATATATGCTGCCACTTGGAAATATTATAAGGAAACATGGAATTAGTTTCCATTGTTATGCTGATGACACTCAGATCTATATTTCATCACGGCCAGATGAAAACGCTAAATTATCCAAATTGACAGAGTGTGTTAAAGATATAAAAGATTGGATGACGCGCAATTTTCTTTTATTAAATCCAGACAAGACAGAGGTACTAATCATCGGTTTAAAAAACCGCCCACAAAACCTCTCACACTACAACTTTAACATAGTAGGATGTCCTGTTACTTTATCCTCTACAGTAAAAGACCTGGGTGTTATACTAGACTGCAACCTGTCTTTTGAAAATCATATTTCATATTAGGGGTGTAACGATACATCGATATGGATCGATGCATCGATATAACGTCTAACGATACGATGCATCGATTCCACACTTAAAATATCGATATACAACTTTATTTTTACACTCTCCACATTCTCACGTAACATTCTTCCGCCAAAGCGCACATTTTCGTTTACTCACCAACCGCCTGCCGGTGTGTAACGTTAATTTCCTCATCTGAAAAAGACGCCTGACAAGACTGACTAATCCCTAAACAAGTTTATTTTTACAAAAGTCGGTATTGTCCGCTGTCAAGGCATCGCGAGTTCATATGTTTTACAGCAGAAACAGACAAGCACTCGCACCCTTGTTGGTGAACACAACACGATAAGTCCGTTTTAGCGACTCAGCGCGCAGTATTCAGGTCAGTCACTTTGAAAAGACGCGCTGGGTCAAAGCTGACTAAAAGTGATCGAGGATGGATAATTTCAATGAACTCGTGATATCTTCTTCAGGGCGTAAAAGGAAAATAAAACCTGAAACATTTTCACGGAACCTTACTAAAGCAGCTCGTTTAGTGGTGAGGGAAAAGCTCTCTGTACTGCGTGTACGTTATCACAACAACAAAGTTTGTTAGGCGTCTATGTCAGCTGAGGAGATTAACGTTATGAAGATTAACCGAGTGTTGTATTATTTATCATAGCAATTACTTGGTTTTGTTTGATTCAGAAAGATGAAATGTGAATGTATCTGCTCTGCTAAAAAAAAAAAAAAAATTTTTTTTTTAACATATTAAAGCATACTTTCAATTAACTTTAATTTTGTATTTTCCCTGTATTTTTTAAGTTATTATTATTAATCAAAACAACCCAGCTGCAGTTTGATTGATATTACTTGGATGCACAATAATAATAAAAACATGATTTATGAAAATGAACTAGAACGGATTACTTGCAAATGACCACTTCTGTTATAAATGTCCCAATTGGGAGAGGGTGTGCAATTTTCAAAGAGTTTAATTAAACGTTCATGTTATATATTTTGATTGCATTTGTGAGTTAATAAAAACGTAACTGGTTGTGTGAACATAATATCTAAATATCGATTAATCGATCGATATAGCCCTGAATCGAATCGAATCGAATCGTATCGTGGAATTTTTTGAAGTATCGGAAAATATCGTATCGCTGGCTGAGAGAATCGATATCGTATCGTATCGTGATGAACTGTCCGATTTACACCCCTATTTCATATGTTACAAGAACAGCCTTTTTCCACCTTAGAAACATTGCTAAGCTACGTAACATGCTATCAGTTTCTGATGCAGAAAAGTTAGTTCATGCATTCATGACATCGAGACTAGATTACTGTAATGCTTTATTAGCTGGTTGTCCTGCATCCTTAATAAACAAGCTACAGTTAGTCCAAAATGCCGCCGCTAGAGTTCTTACTAGATCAAGAAAATATGATCATATAACACCAATTTTATCATCACTACATTGGTTACCTATAAAGTTCCGTATTAATTACAAGGTATTGCTACTGACTTATAAAGCCCTAAACGGCTTAGCTCCAGTCTATTTAACGGACCTTCTATCGCCCTATAATCCATCGCGCTCTTTAAGATCACTAAATTCGAGGCTTTTGGTCATACCTAGGATATCTAGGTCCACCAAAGGAGGGAGAGCATTTTCACATTTAGCTCCAAAACTCTGGAATAGTCTTCCAGATACTGTTCGTTGCTCAGACTCGCTCTCCCAGTTTAAAACTAGATTAAAGACGCATCTCTTCAGCCAGGCATTCATATAATACTTTTAATCTTACAGTTAAATCCGACCTCTAGTTCATAGACGCCAGAGGAGAACTGGCCCCCGACTGAGCCTGGGTTCTCCCAAGGTTTTTTTTTTCTCCATCAGGTCACCTGATGGAGTTTTTTCGGTTCCTTGCCACTGTTGCCTTTGGCTTGCTCAGTTGGGGATATTTAATTTAATTAATCAATCAACAATACTATTGATCAGCATTACCAAACGTGGACGTTTTCCACTAGAAACAAACATTGATGTATTATTTTAATTTAATACTGTGAAGCTGCTTTGATACAATCTGTATTGTGAAAAGCGCTATATAAATAAACTTGACTTGACTTGACTTGACTTGACTTAAAACAGCATTAACCACTGAAGTAACAAACTATGTATGGTATAGGCAGGGTTTTCAAACTGTCGGTCGCAGAGTGGAAAAAGTTGGGTCACTTTGCTGAAGCTAAATTTACGTTTCAGTGAATGACACGCACACACAGACAGTTTAGTCGAGGCTGCACTAGGGCTGCGCAATATATTGAAATTATTGAAATATTGCAAATGTTCATATCGTAATATGCATAATGCAACGGCTTGCAATAACTGGGGTCATGAACAAAAGACTTCTCTGACTGAATAACATTTGTAGCTTTAATAAGAATCAGTAGGCTATATATTTAATTAATATAGTGAAGACTAAGCCGTGTTTTATTTTTTTACATTTGATTATTCAGATTCTGTTGTTAAATAAACCTAATGTTTAAACCCTAAACCCCCGGTTTACACTAATGTCAAAATGACACCTACTTGTTGCTACAGTAAAACACTGCTGTTCACTTTCAGAAGTTATAGGGATGTTTTCTTTTGACAAAAAGAATGTGAAACATGTATGTAGGTTATAGAATTTTATATATATTTTAAATATAATTCAAGTTTATTTTACACACTTTAAGCATATCAAATATTGCATTTTTATTCAATATCATGCAGGGCTGCACGATATACCAACATTTAATAGACAGTGCGATATTGCTTAGTGTGATTTTTGAAGAAAAAAATTACAATTTTACCATGAAAGTAAGATTTTGAAGCTCCATTTGTGCACAGTGTGCAACCATTAAAAATAAATTAAAATGTAAGAACATTCAAACCATAAATCCTTGTAAACCATAAAAAGATGGATGAAACAGCAGTCAATTAGAATGAGAATGGATAATTTTCTAAATTGGAATGGGCATATCAAATTTGACCCATCGTTACTTCACTGGAGTTCGCCTAATTATGCATGTATTCTATATTTCATATTCAAATTTTGAATTGATGTAAACAACAATTTATAGGTCAAACCTTAGCCCACACTGTACACATTAACACTATAATGTCTTTTATAGTGCATAATATAGTAACACTGGATGCTGTGCAATGGCACTGAAGACAGTGCTCAGTAGAGGAAACCTTCAATAGCATATAAGGCCTGACCTTTATTCTGCAAATCAAGCTGTTTTCTTAATGAGCTGCCTGATAGATGTTATTTTAGCCAAAACGTATTGAACATTATACTTTGAACAAATACCCTGAGGTCAGAGTGGGAGCATTAAGAAATGTTAATGAAAAATATAAAGCCATTAGCTGAACCTTCTTGGGTCAGCTTCTGCTCTGTAATTGAAAATCTTGATGTATGTTTCTCGTTTCCTCTGATCGCATATACAGAGATCAAGGACAGCCACAGTTTTCTTGACAGTATGCATGGTCCCTCTCCTTTCCACGTCCTTGTCTCCTGTCTGTACTCAATCTGTATATATTTTCACTGTGGACTACAGTGTTGCATGTCATCGCCTGTCTCAGTATGGCAAATCATGTTCTTTCATAAAGATCTTTGTGTCAGTACATGTTCTCAACCTCACAGATGTTTTTCTGTCCGTTAAACCAGAGGTTACTGTTTACTTTTCCGCTGGGAGGAAAATTTGAAATAGGCAAGCCAAACATGTATTTAATAACAGAAGAGGATAGGAATACAGTGCTTGGTTGGCTTTTATGAAATGCCATCTGAATGTACTGAAGAGTCCATACACTCCACAGGTCAATTGCGCACAATAAGACCAACGAAGCTACTTTATGTATGACTTGAACTGATTTTTTCAAAATGGTTTGAGATTATGCTGTAATATTACCTTGTCATAATGTAAGGGCTTGCATGAAACATGGTGAATATGTCTCTGGGGAACAAAACAGCTCATAGTAGCTGTGTTTGGACCGACTACTCATTAATAATCAAACAATACTTTTGTGCTGCATTTGTCCAACAGAGCACATCAAAGAGGAAGATTGTTTAGACAGTTGTTCGAGCACTTGCAAAGACATTAGTGTCAAATTAAGAAAGCCATTAAAGTCAGCTGTGTATGGAAGCTTGTTTCCGCCACTGAATAAAAAATAAAAAAGGTAATTGCAACTTTTTTATCTCACAATTCAGGTTTTTTTTCGCGCATTTTGGAATTTTTGTGAGATAGCCTATTGTAAGTCAGTCTTTTTTCCCTCAGAATTGGACTTAATAATTCAGACTTTTTTCTCAGAATGCGAACACGCAATTGTGACCCTTACGAAAAATAAGTTTATTCAAGTGCCCTATTAGTATACTTCTTTTAAACTAAAAATAAGAAAGTATACTTTCAGTCTACATTTTATATACTTCTCAAAAATATACTTTATGTACTTCTCAGAAATATACTTAAAATTACACTTAAGTATAGGCCTACTTGACTTATACTGAGAGAAAAGTCCAAGTATATTTGGCCTGTATTTGTACTCAATCTTTTGATCGAGAAATACTGTAAAGTATAATTAAGTTTTCAAAGTATACTTGGCTTGTAGTTGTGTTAACTCTTTTGATCGAGTATGAAATATTTTTACATAGTTTTTCATACAGTCTTATGAAACTTACATTGTTTGAAAATATTGATTAGAATATTGATATAAAACAGATATGTTTCTAATTCTGCGTACCTGAATTTTTGTGTAGGCTAGTCCACTGAAAGTGTACGTAGGAATTTACTTTAATTCTACTTTACTCTTTCCCCACCATTGACTGAATTTTCCAGCTAACCAATGCTTTCACTGTTATGCAGTAGGGGGCGCTATGATACATCTAGTACAGAATCTCCGGATCAAAACACAGGAGAAGAAGAAGCTGAAACAAGCGATAGAATATTGCTCACTTAAATGTAAAATAACGTGATCATCAAACATTAAACAGCATGTAAATCAAAACTGCTTAATGTAACCAAATGAAATGAAGCGTAACCCATGAAGAGAAAACGACTGTGAAGCTTTGGGGGTGTTGGACTCGAGTTTACTACTGTTACACTTATAGTACACTTAAACGTATACTTTTATATACTAAAAGTGGGCCAATTTAGTCCCTAGCAGTATTGAAATAGTACACTCTAAAAAATGCTGGGTTAAAAACAACCCAATTTGGGTTATTTGGCAACCCAGCGCTGGGTAAATATTGGACAGAACACATGCTGGGTTATTTTGACCCAGCAGGCTGGGTTTTTATACATTAACCCATCTGCTGGGTTGTTTTTAATCAGTGCTGGGTCAAACAACCCCCATGCTACAGGTTATTAATTTTAGATAATAATAATAAAAAAAAAAACGAATAAAAAATACAAAAATATTAATAACAATAATAACACTACTGTTTATTGATTCAATTAAAGTGTTTATTCCAGGAAATTAATATAATCATAAATACATTCATGTTAAAAAAAAAAACAGACATCTGCAACATAAATGGAGGCCCACAAAAATCATTTGTGTTAAAATGTTGGTATGTTAAAATATTATAAAATGGTAAGATTCTCAAAATTCAAAACTCTACACTTACTGTATAAACTGTAAAATAGCCTACAGCTTAAGATTCTATTCACAAAGAATACAATAAAAAACACATAAGTACATACATTGTAATTCACTTAAATAAGCAATCATTTAGTCCTGTGCAGCAAAAATGGGAGGCACATCTCTGCGTATAAACAGTAAGTACATACATTGCAATTCATTTTAAATAAGCAATCATTTAGTCCTGTGTAGCAAAATAAAAACATGAAACTCTATACCTATAAACTGTAAAATAGCCTAGCTAAAAATTATCTTCACAAAAAGATAAAAAACAAAACAAAACAAAAAACCAACTGAGTCAACTTTTCCAGAGTTTCCCCTTCACCAAAAAACTGTCCAGCCATTCCAAGCTCCAAGACAAAGGGGAAGGGTTTTGCTTCTCTCTGCCTTTCCAGGTAAAGCACCATGTTGGTTCCAGACTAAATGAGGGAAAGACAGTATCAGACACATAATTATTTAAAAGTGTGTCTTAGGTTTTTATAAGAGCAGTCTTAAATTAGTTAAATACCATCTTAAATTAACTTAAAGAATTAGTTCACCCCAAAATATAAATTTTCTAATCATTTACTCACCCCAGTGCCATCCAAGATATCCATGTCTTTCTTTCTTCAGTGGAAAAGAAATTAAGTTTTTTTGAGGAAAACATTTCAGTATGTTTCTACACAGAATAGACTTAAATGGCAACCAACTATCCCAATGTTCAAAGAAGGTTCAAATGTCCGTCTCAATGCCGCTTCAGTGTCTCTACACAATCCCAGTCGAGAAATAAGGGTCTTATCTAGCGAAACGATCGGTCATTTAAAAACAAAAAAAACATTTATATACTATTAAACCACAAATGGCTGATGGTTTCGCTAGATAACACCCTTATTTCTCGACTGGGATTGTGTAGAGACTCTGAAGCTGCATTGAGACGGACATTTGAACCTTCTTTGAACGTTGGGATAGTTGGTTGTCATTAAAGTCCATTCTGTGTAGAATAATCCTGAAATGTTTTCCTCAAAAAACTTAATTTCTCTTCCACTGAAGAAAGAAAGACATGGATATCTTGGAAGACATTGGGGTGAGTAAATTATTAGGAAATTTTCATTTTGGGGTGAACTAATCCTTTAAAGAGTTGTGAGAAAATGAAATGCATGTCAGATTCAAGCAGCAATAAAACGATTTATCGTGCAGCCCTACAAACAGGTGTAAAGAAATGAGCCTGCTCTTTTTGTCCCCTGTTGTTTTACTTACCGGTTGTACATCAATGAATGAGGTTCTTGTCTCTTGAATAGTTGGCCGAAAGGTTTTGTGGCCAATCTTAGTATGCCTTTGGAATCTAAGAATAGAAAAATGACAAATTAGAACTTGTTCGTTCATCAGCTTTTAAATTAAGCAAAGTGCATTTCTAACTAAGGTCAACTTAGAATGAGTGAAATTAGCTTAAATATATAGCAGTTAAATATGTACTCTGGTAATCTGAAAACATTTAGTGTTATTAAAGGTATAGTTCACCTTAAAATGCAAATTTACTCACCCTCATGTCAAATTTACTCGCCTCATTTACTCACCCTCACGTTGTTCCAAACCTTTTTTTGGAACTTTTTTTGAAGTTTCTTTCTTCTGCTGAACACAAAAAGATTTTTTAAAGAATGTCAGTAACAAGATAGTTGACGGTAACCAATGACTTCCATAATAGGAAAAAAGTAGTAGTACTATAAAAGTCAATGGCTATTGTTAACTGTTTTGTTACCAACATTTTTTTAAAAATATTTTCTTTTGTGTTCAGGAGAAGAAAATCATTCAGGTTTGTAATACCATGAGGGTGAGTAAATGACGACAGAATTTTCCTTTTCAGATGAACTATCCCTTAAAGCAGTGCTTCTCAAACCCGTCCTGGGGACCCCATACCACTGCACATTTTGTATCTCTCCCTCATTTAACACACCTGATTCAGCTCATTAGTACAGACTGCAAAATTTAAATTGGGTGAGACATCCTAAATTATGGGGGTCCCAGGACATTTGAGAACCACTGCCTTAAACCAAGAAAGGGGCAAACAAGAACGGCTATCTATGAAATTACACTGACAACGACTAGGCACAGAAGTGGTACCCTATGCCAGCCCTACAATATAACTGATTTAAATTAACCTTACATGGTTTGACATTAAGTCTTGTCATGTGCTTGTACTTGGACAAGTAAATTGGCCATTCATGTTTTTGAGCTTATTGTGAATGGTGTAGCAAACTTTGTTAAAGGGATAGTTCGCCCAAAAATGATATTTAACCCATGATTTACTCACCCTTAAGCCGTTCGAGATGCATATGTCAATCTTTTTTCAGACGAACACATTTTCAGTTATTTTAGAAAATGTCTTAGATCTTTCAGTGGTTATAATGTGAAGCAATGGGGTCCACCTCCTTCAAGTCCCAAAATGTGCATGCATCCTTCACAAAAGTAATCCGTAGGACGTAGCGTAGAAAGCGTCGTGACGTAGAACGAACGTGACAGCGCAGCCAGAGAGCAGAGCAAAACAAAACTCTACGTTCGTTCTACGTCACGACGCTTTCTACGCTACGTCCTACGTCATACGCCAGCATCCATCTCCATGAACGCGCGACGACCGCTACCGGAAGCCAGTTATTTTCGTTTATAAAGTTTTAAATATGTATATTTTTACGACAAAACCGCACGGATTACCCTCAGAAGGCCTTCGTTTATCCCCCTGGAGCCGGATGGATTACTTTTGTGAAGGATGCATGCACATTTTGGGACTTGAAGGAGGTGGACCCCATTACTTCACATTATAACCACTGAAAGATCTAAGACATTTTCTAAAATAACTGAAAATGTGTTCGTCTGAAAAAAGATTGACATATGCATCTCAAACGGCTTGAGGGTGAGTAAATCATGGGTTAAATATCATTTTTGGGCGAACTATCCCTTTAAGGGTTAGGGTTGGCACTGGATGCAACTGTGAAAAAAAGATTACCTACAAAGAAAGAGAATTTGAAATGCAAAATTGTTCATCACATATTTACCAGCAATTTTTCAATGAGGCACTCAAGACTCCAGTTGAGTCCATTGCTGTAAAAGAAAAGAAGGAAACATCTGATTAGTAATATCTTTACAAATTTAGCATGTCTTGTACAATGTTTTTAAAATTAATTTTTATGCTGGCTCCAGTTAATTTAAAAAATATATATATAAATAATTTTAATGAATCATTACTTAATTAAAAAAATAAAATAAATAAATAAATAGACTAAATAATTTTAAACATCTTAATTAACTATTGTTAATTCACAAGACTGTAAACAGAAGAAATGTTAATTTTGTGGATAATTAAAAAAATATTTTATAAAATTACCTGTAGATATTTCATAGAATATTTTTTATTCATTCCAATGTATTAGTCTATCGGTATAACAATTGCCCATTGCGCCCATTGACTTATCTGATTGCAGTTTCAAGATAAGTAAAAATAATAAATAAATGTTGTTAATGTTTATTCTTCCTGGCAGTTTTTTTTTTTTTAAATCATTCACGATTCAATGATCATCATAGTTATTTTAATGACTGTGAACCAAATTGCATGACAAACCAAAATAATAAATTGTATTAGGCTATTTAATACATAAGCTTGGTTCCTCCTAAGGTTTTTTTTCCTCTCCATTCTGTCACCTGATGGAGTGTGGGTTCCTTGCCACTGTTGTCTCTGGCTTGCTTAGTTAGGGGCACTTAATTTTCAACAATATTATTGATTTAATTGCACTGACAATATCAGATGAGAACTGAACTGAACTGAAAACTGAATGACTCTTTTTTCAGAGCCGATTTAAGACCAAATTGTACTTCAGTAAATACTTTGATTATCTTTACATAGTTTCTGAACGTAACTGAAGCAACACTGAACTGACTTCAAATGAACAATGACAGTTTTTGATAAGAATTGTACTGAGCTGGACGATGACATCACTGTTTTCTGCAGAAATGCTTAGCCAAATTGAATTAAGGCGCACGCACCCAAACACAGAGAACATACTGCAGCATAATTCAATATTTTATGTAAAGCTACCTTTCGAAAATGATTAACAAACACAGTTAAATAATAGGTAACGTTAGACTTACAGCTTCTTTAGCATATCCAGCCACTAGCCAGTGACGTTACACTGCATCCATCCAACACCGCCGAATCAAGTAACCCGCAACATTTCTGGAGATAAAACAGACACCAACAACTGTACTTAGACATTGTGACCGTGTTTTAAGTGGAATAATTTATTACAGACCGTGTAAAAATAATGAATGTTATGTGTAACGTAACGTTAACGTTAGCATAACGGTCGCTAGTTCGACAGACGTCGACGTCGTCAATAATTCATAGTTCATTTCAACATAACTTCTTGTTGACTTTCTGACTTCTTTGACTAACGTTACTTAACATTAGGAAAGTTGTAATAAAACAGGGTTGCTCACCTTTACGCTCGCTCCTGCTTGAACCTCTCGTCCTCCTGTTGACGTAGTGATTTGAACAGTGTGGACAAAAGCGCGCGACTCGCGAGAAGGCGCTGGGTCAAAATTTCCAAAACAAACCCAAATGCTGGGTCATTGTCAGCTGATTACGGAGAAAATAACCCAGCAACATAGTCAAAATGCTCAACCCAGCATTTGGGTTTAAAAAATAACCCAGCATTTTTTAGAGTGTACACTTACAAGTTTACTACAAGTACACATTGATATTAGTATACTTACTACATAAAGTATACTTAAAAATATACTTGAACATTACTTAAGTATACTTCTTTTTCGTTAGGGGAGTTATAAAGTCAGAATTGTACGATATAAACTTTTTTTCCTCAGAATTGTACTTACTGTATAACTCGCAAAATGTGAGTATATATCTCACAATTCTGAGAAAAGAAGTCAGAATTGCGAGATACAAACTCGCAATTGGGAGAAAAAAAGTCAGAATTGCGAGATATAAACTATAAACAACATTAAAGATAATTGCAACTTTTTATCTCAGAATTCTGACTTTTATTCAAGCAATTGCGAGTTTATATGCCGCAATTATATCCTCAATTGTGTAAAAAAAGTCGCAGTTATCTTTTAAATTGTTTTATTCTATGGCAAAAACAAGCTTCCATAGCCGTGAGACTACTATGTTAAATAGAATTGGGGGATAGAGTGGCAAAGTAGCTCCTAAATTAAATACTTTATGAAATAAATGTAACCAGGCAAGACATGGAAGAGATTAGAAAATTAGACAATAAGAAATGTTTCTTAAGCACCAAATCAACATATTAGACTAATCTCTGAGGGATCATGCGAACTGACGACTGGAGTAATGATGCTGAAAATTCAGCTTTGCCATCACAGGAGTAGATCACATTTTAAATGATAATTCACAATATTACTTTTTTAATGTGTTTTTGATCATATAACTGCAGCCTTGGTGAGATTTAAAAAAATAATAATTTAAGTCTTATCGACCACAGTCTTTTGTCCACAATCTTACGTATTTGTTTTCAACAAGCAGCCTGAAGGGTCCAAGTCCAGCCAATTAGAGGAAATGATAATACTTAATTTGATGAACGTTTAAGGTTTTCAACTGCTAGTTTGTTCAGAGTGAAACAATCTTTCATATCTTACTGCAGTTTTTTTCTGTACAGATGATGAATGATAAGTCACACAATCGTGAGTTCAGAGGGAACAAGAATAGAATCAAATAAAGATCGGCTGTGAGCATCTTTAAGCAAAGCTAATTAACAAGCACTGATGTGAGCTTATAGTGAGGCTCAATAGAGCTCGTCTCTCTGATGCCAACTCCACACCTCTTAGCTGCGGTTATGCCGGGTCCTGAATAATGCACTCATCAGGTCTTTTCCCGGTGGTTGTAATGACAAGCAGCTCTCCCTCGAGAATCCACTGACTTTTTACAAATACTGCTGATGGTCCTGCTTACATCTGCCACTTATCTCAATCAGAGGGGTATTACCATAAAGACCTGCTCTCAGAGCCGCACAGCCTCCCTGACCTGCTCTCGGAAGACGTAAGATGTCTTCACACCCCAGGACGCTTCTTATGAGGGATCATCGCAAGCGGCTGGAAACTAAAGCGGCTCTGTTTTGTAATTGAAGTGGGTAAGGGTCATCGTTTTTAATGCAGCTTATAAATCTTTCCTTATATTGAAAGGTTACATTAATGCAAAATTGAGTAGCTCACAGAAACCAGGCCATCTGCTTGTTGGCTCCACTGGATCTTTGGAGTTATAGCATCATTTTGGATTTGGATTGAGTTGGTTATTCATTAACATTACAGGCTTTCAGTTACGGCACCCATTATGAGCACTATAGCCCAAGGACTTCATCCAGCCTTTACTGTAAACCAAGAGTGCCCCTGAATTGTATATTATGAGAGTCATAATTTACCATTGCAATCCCAGTGAGTGTGTCCCCCATTAACTTTATGCTTTTTTGCTTCAAGCTATTCCTGTCCCAGCACTCACAATGGAGAGACCTAAACAAGCTCAGTGTAGCATGGATCCGTCTTGTATAGTGAGACATCTTAATGGATTTACCGAGGGTGATGCTAGGTCTGTTCCTCTCTGTACTTCGTGTTTTCGTGCGTTCTAGTCGGTTTGCTGTTTCCCTTTTAGTCCTCTATTGACAGTAGCTCTCAGTTACTTTTGAGAGGTTTGTGTACAGCCGTTCTTGAATCATACTAATGGGTAAGCCATACTAATGGGTAAGTTCAGACATACTAATGTCTGAACTTATCATAAAAAAAAAAAATTACCCAGCATGCTCTCTTCTCAAGTATGGACTGCGTGATTGGTAAATTACTATTCTCAGCACAGGCTCCGGGAGTCGTTAGAGTTGAACCTGCAGACGTCTCCATCTCTCAGGAGAGAGGACATTAGCCATTCTGCGTGAGCTGCTTCACTCCACACCCTGCAGGAAACCTCTTTCTTTATTCTGTTAATATTTTCTCTGTGAAGTGGTAAAATGCTGCACATTGGCTGTTCATTTGACTGGAGTTCTCAAGCAGCGAGAGTTGCGTTGAGTTTAATTTCCTCGTCTAAACCCCGCTGGGGCCCTGGGGCGGGATCACCTGGGTGGAAATTGCTTTTGGTGTTTCCTTCTGTCCTGTCCTAGACCAGACAACTGTGCTCAGGGACATCTCAATTGAACTTGTAACAGAGAACAGCACAGTGTGTTTGATGACATCCAAAGGTCTGAGCAAAAAGGAAAACAGTTCTCCATTATCTCCAGAACTGATCGTGCGACTCTCTTTTTTGAACTTTTAATGAAACAAGAGCTTGTTACAAAGAACTGGTACTAGCTTTTAATAATTCACATATATTATAATGAGTGCACAGTTCCATAAACACAACTAATGTGCATGTGCGGCCAATTATATAATCTTTAATGAAAATCTAACCTCAGCCAAGAAAGCTCTTTTCATTCCTTTCACATGGAAAAAGGCTCAATGAAAAAAAAGCACTGGACATTCATGCCTTTATATTTTGATATGCTAGAGGCAGTTGATTCTGAGAAGTGACCTACTGTGACCTTTAATGGTATGTAGTGCCATGGGCATTTTCACAGCTTTGTTTTTCTTTTCTGAATTGCAATTTGTGTATGTATGTGCGTGTGTTGTTGACATATCAGTCCACCTACCAACATATGACAGGGGCATACAAGACCACCTTAAGGCAAAGTCCACCCAAAAATGAAAATTCTGTCATTATTTACTTACCTAGGTGTCATTTCAAACCTATATAACTTACATTTTCAAGAATATTTCATTTGCTTCTGTCAATAAATTTAAAGTTATTGGGGACCAAAACAATATTAAACTCCATTGTTTTTATGCTCTACAGAAGAAAGACAGTTATACAGGGTGGGAACAACATGAGAGTGAGTAAAATATCAAATAATTGTATTTTTTGAGTGAAAACATCTGTTGAACCACAGAAACATTAGTGGAATCAAGTTCTTTAAGTGCGAGCTTTAAAGAAATGTCATTCTCTTGAAGTTTTGAGAAACATTTAGTTATTTAGTTCAGAGCCACATTATTATGCATGACTCCACAGAGTCCAGATGCTTTTTTTATTGCAGTTTGTATTGTACTCAAATCCGTGTCTCCCGAGTCAGCGGTCATCAGAAGCACGGTGGGATATTAGATTAGCTTCAATCATGCTGAACAGTCCTGTTTGAATGTCATTTATTCTTTGCTCTGTCTTTAACTCTAAACCCAGAAGTACTGTTGGATGCCTCTCCCTCCCCCCGCACCAGTGGGTGTTATGGGCCATGATGGATCTGTAGTGTTATTGGTGCGATGCACCATGTGCCACTATGTAAAGCTCCTTTGCTTATTCAGCAGCAGGGTCTTTAGCCTGCAATCAATGACAGCTATAGGCAGGGCCGAGAACATAGAGCTGTTAAAACCACACCTGGGACTTGAAAATGCAGAAGAGCTGCCCTATCAACAACACCTGCCAGTCATATGAATAATTCAGTGATCTCTGACCAGGCCACTTTTACTCCTATCAGTCTTGCTTATGTGAATGGAGGTGGTGATGAGAGCTACTGCTTCTGGTAACCGTGAATTGTCCCATCACCTGTCTTTTTGGAGTTAACGAAGGAGAACAGATAGAGTGGTACAGTTACCGTTAAGATATCAAAAGAGAGACTGTGCATGAGAAACTTGTGTTAAAAAAACAATTTTGGGGCTCAGCTTTAAATGTACTGAGAGCAGCTGTGTTTTTAAGGGCCACTTCATGGGGTCCATGTTCACATTTAAGGTAGGATCTAATTATTTGCTATTGTAACTGCTATTTTGCTTCTACTGCAAATTACACCTAGACTAGACAAATTTACCTTTTTAGATTTAATAATTGCACATTACCTTGAAACATTCTTAGAGAGTTTTGGCATTAAACCTGTGATAAAAAATGTGATTTAATTCACATAAAGCTCAGAGTGGCTTACCATGGGCAGGGTTCATTTAATCATTAATTCTGAACAATATTTGAAATTAATTTTAGAGAGGAATGTCAGAAAGTTCTATCACGTTCATGTAATTAGTGATGTTGGAATTCACACAGTTGGGCTTTAATTGGCAGTGATTGTGAGGAGCAGGGGCTGCATGGGTTGTTTAATTGGAGCCTGAGTGATGGCGGTAATGGCTCATTTGTTTGCCTGTGTGTGGTGAGGGACCCCTCGTAATGACCTGTGTGGAGGAAGCCGCGGCGTTGGAAGAGGTACGAGATTAATTGCACTACCTCACTTCGCGCAAGATTGTTATAATGTTCCTCAGACGATTCTTCAAAGATGTTCTACTATTTTTTCCTAATGAATTCTCACATTTTACGTCACTCTCAGCCCAGTTCTGAAATGCTTATGTAAATGCATTCCTCATTTTTTGTGTGTGTGTGTGTGTCGTGCACTCTCCTCCTTCTAGATGTTTTAATTGGACACTTTAATATTGGCAGAGGTGTCTTCATGTTTAGTGCAAAATGAAAAGTCTCTCATCTGAGAAAAATTAACTTTCCTGTCCTGTCAGATGTCAAGGGGGTGGTCATACTACACTTTTCATTCCAATGACTTGCATTCAAATTCATGCAAAAGTGGGAGACTAGAAATGCAAGCTCATGTGAAAAAGTTTTGGATTTTGCTGCTTTCTTAAGGCCTTGTCCCAAATGGCACCCTAAACACCCGTGGTCTACCTACGAGCCTGCACTTTTGTGACGTAAGTTTCGAGCTTACGGGCTCGGCAAAAGTGCACATCAAGGGCGCATATTGACCACATAGGGGGCACTCGCGAGCACACTTTTGAAACATAAAATGACAAATGGGACACCATACAGCCTCGTGGACGTAAAGCAGACATGAGGAAAAATGAAGCGAGCGCGCCAGAGTTATTTTTGGGACCATTTTACTTTAAAAGTGTGCTTGTGCATTTGCAGCCTTGTTGTTTTGTGCACATGTAAGTTGTAATATGGTGTTTATTTTGTGTAAGCCTATATCCGATTTATCTCATATAGGATGCATTTGGTTAAGATTTAACACTCTATTAACCTCACTAAGCTTTATAAGGTGGTCAGCTTTAGTGCGTGCAGGTCAAACAGCAATGCACGACTAATAAAATAGGGACTGTCATATTAGGCTACATAACATTATAAAGAGAACAATATTGTAATAAAACGTTGTGAATTATTTGAGTTTAGTTGCCTTGTTTCTGCGCGTTGCTCCAGGAAAAGCACGTCCACAACATGAGTCACACATTCTGACTAGCACATAACTTAGTTCAAGTTCACTTGTACATTCTTTTTTTGCAGATATTGTTTGTAATATTATGTTTATTTTGTATATATATTAACCTAATTTAGGATGCGTTTTTGTTGAGTTAAATAACCCAGTAGCAAAGGGCTTCAGTTTATCGGTGTTCATTCAGCGCTTCAGCTTCAGCACGCTCACTATGGACGGTGATCAACTATGATCGGGACTGTCATATTACATAACATTATAATGAAAACACTATTGTAAAAAAAAATTCTGAATTCATTGAGTTTAGTTTCCGTGGAGCGCGTCCACAACAGGAGTTAAACATTATGACTAGCAGGCATCTGAGGCGGCGTTGGTGACAGTTGCATTAGTTGTTATATTTGATCAATCAATGATCAATGACTCATTTTACAACTTTACTAGCCCTTTATTTAGACTAAAAACCCTTTGCATTCATTTGGTGAGGAACAGCGTTTTGAGCAGCATTTGCAGACCCTGTCATGCGACACATATTGCAGTATTAAGGCTACAACTAACGATTAATCGATCAATTGATCATTAGTTTTAAAGGGCGATTGATACTGGGAATTTGTGTAAATTGACATCCCTGCCTGGTATCCATCATGGATTTCTAAATGTCTGTTACTTGTAACATGTTAACTTCCAACACTGCTGAAGGACATTGAGGAGGACATTGCAATGAATTAAGCATGTATATTTAATAGTGTGGGTACAGTAGATGGAGAGAATATGTCACCTCTTTGAAGCCAGGGGCACATCAACCTTATTCTTAGTCTTTTAAGTACCCCAATCATACTGCCGTATTTCAAACACTTATGTCACAATCAGGTTTTTACTTCCCTGTCGATGGTGCAGTGCCGGTTAATAAACCATTAGATCACAGCTTTGACCTTGAAAAAGTCAAAGTTTAGGGGGGAAGTAATGTAGCAAGCTATTTTTGCACAGTGGATTGTTTTGTAGAATTCACAATGTGTCCAGGAATCGTAGCACTTAAGTCAAATTTTAAAGATCGGCCTCCACGCTGAGGGACACCATAGATCAGGGCCCTCGTTTGTTATTTCTGCTGGATGTTTAAATTTAGACTGAATGCATTTATCTGTCTTGCAAGGACTAAGCGAAGATGGACAGCTTTACTTAAATCAAGTTTGAAGCAAATGTGCCGAGGCTGATCTGGGTGTGTATTTTGTGTTCAGAGCTCATTAATAATGATTTGCTGAATGTAGGATAGAGTCACCCGTAGCATGGTTTTGGATAGCTGTATAATGCCTTTTCTCTCTCTTGTCGGCTTCACACACCACTTATCAGAAGACATTTGGGACAGGCTTCCGATTCCATGCCGAGCCTTGCGCGTCCTCGGACGCTGACACCAAATAAATGAAGACGCAGAATGGACTTGGATGTTCAGTGTTGGAAGGGCGACGGCTGAGGTGTGAAACCACTGAGCTGTAAAATTGCCCTGGCAGACATGCTGTTGTTTCAGCATTTCATGGCGAGCCGCTCAGCCTGCTTCCCTTCCTCTCTGTATCTTTCCTTTTCACCTTTTTTCTCAACACCCATCTCTATACCTTGCCCTACATACACTTGTGCTGACTTAAGCCCTGGCCCGAGAGTGCGCTGGAACTATAAAACAATAACCGATCACCTTGTTTTGGATGCACTGCTGCAAGGCTCTTCAACCAGACCCTAAGAGCTTTAATATACCACTTTCATTTCTGTCTCAAGGCTGAACCTGCAAGCGCAAAGATGTTTCCTATACAAACATAGCGCTGCCTCCTTCGCCGAAACAACGTTGATTTGTTCTAATTTGCCTGATGACATGCACCAGATGCATATGATCCTATTATTATGTGAAAAGTCACAGGGAAAGTAATTGACCGGGTTGTGGCGAGCTTGTTTGTCACTTGCTGGGGGTTTGTGGGGAGACAAGAGGCCCCTGCTGTTGCCCTTTGACTGGGGCAGCGGGATGTCGTGTCAAGGTTTAAGTGGGTGTGAAGCTTATATGATGACTGGTCAATTACTTGTTTTATTCATTTTCACAGAATTACCAAAAAGGAAACACAAACAAATTTGTTTGATTGCAGAGAGACTGTAATACGACCTTATCGACTTCTTGCTGATTGTATTGTGTTTGTTTTAAGGTTTTTTTTCCTCTTCATATTTCTTTCAGACTTATATAGACATTTTGAATCAGTGGAGCAGCTTTGAGTTCAGGAAGAAGGGCCTCAGTCACTTGCTCAAAATAAGTCCAATTAAGACTGTAACACTTGGTGTGTTTGACACAAGAAAGGGCGTGCCATACAGAAATAGCAAATGAACACAAGGTACATTAACTGGCAGAGAGAGCTGTTAAAAATAAATCCCTCATTAGTGTTGATCTTGTCTGCTATTTTTTTTTTTTTTTTGCTTTCAACTTCAGGCTATCTTGTTTTCAACTTCAATGATAATTGTAATCATTGCTTTCTTTGTATTTATGCTTAAGTAAAGTTGTTGTTACTGTATATACTTTGTAGCCTTTCATTATAATGCTGTCCAATTATAATGAGGACATAAACAAACAAAAAATGAATAAAAAATGCTACAGTTATGTTTTGCACAGAACATTTAAGGCACTGCTTACGACTAGTATAAATTATACATAAGCAATGCACCATTATTCTGTTCGGTACTGGTAAGCCGTTAATTATATAGGTGAATGTTATCAGCGATATTACAATTTTTGAAATTCTTTCTGCCAAAAAGAAATGAAAAGTAAAAAACTAAAAAGCAAATTTACTACCTATTTATAACCTATTTTTTAAATGCTACTAGTGAATTTAAGAATTTTAAAGTTATAATGTATTCATAATGTACATAAAAAAATCATATCCATTTTGAGATCTTCTAAAGATTACATTTAACATAATTATTAATGGGTTAGTTAACCCCAAAATTAAAACTCTTTCAGTTTCATCATTCATACATTATCGTTCCAAACCTTTGTGGCTTTCTTTTTTTCTTCTGTGGAACATAAAAGAAGATACTTTTAGGAATGTCTCAGTATGTTTGCCTCCAAGCCACACCTGGCTCTTTGAAAAAAATCATGTGACTCGCCAGGTCTCTCACCCTTTACAACATATGATTGATGAAAAATTAGACACATTACTAGAATGCAACTGCAATTATAAATACTTTGTTCTACAGCCTACTGAAGTTAATGAAATGTTTATAATAATAATAATAGCCTAATATATATTAAGTTGTACCGTCCAAAATGCGTGTTCAGTGCTGTTCGCGAGTGTCACGACAGCACTACGAACCGCTTGCGTTTCTATGGTAACCGAAAGCTCCTGCACTCAGATTCAAGCAGCTATGTACCTTGTTTGTGGTAATGGCGAAAAGAAAGATTTTTAGAACAGCAGCGAAAATTTGTGTATAAAAAAGTGACTAGACTGAAACATATCCTTTCAGTGGGTGAGACTGTTAGAAGTTATTAATAAAGAAACATGGATTAATGAGAAAGTAAGGAGCAGGATTAGCCTGGGCCTCCCTATGCTGCCTTGCACACAGCGCGATTTTATTCACGCTGCTAGGCAGCCTGGATTCCATGGACCAGATTTTCACCTCAGCGAGGGGACCAATCACAGAATGGGGAGGGAGCAGCAAGACGATGATGACGTCTATGCGACACACCGAAGCAGTTTGTTTATATCTATGGATCCAACATGGCAGCAGACGCGAAGTTACCTTTCGATGCAGCCTTAGATAGTGTTCTAAGTAGTTTAGAACGCAAGTTTATTTTGAAAAAAGAGCATGTCGCTCTACATACGTCATCTGGTATAATTGAAACGATTGGCTATGAGCTACGTACAGGCGCATTTGATAGACATTCGTAGCACCCAATAAACGGCTCTGGGCATTCGTAAACCACGCCTCAAATATGAGAAAATGTGGTTCCCAGACCACGTCTCAATGAGACGAGGTCTGACGTTAGCCAGACTAGAGCAGGATGTGCTTGATAATAAAAAATAAATATTAAAAGCGCAATGAGCCACAAAAGAGATCTGAATCCGCTACTGACAGCATGCTTTCTTTGCGCACGCTCCGAGCGTGCCTAAACAGCCTAAACAGTCAAATGCACACAGAAATATGTCAAAATATCCACCTTGGTGAGTATTCACGTAAACACAGTCGACGTAAGCACTGTGTAGTGTGTAGCACTGTATTTTAGATCATAGCAATGCACAATTAAACATCCAATATCGGTTTACACAACCAATGTAAATGGGGTCCAAAACATGCACTAAAATGCTGACATAATTTATGTTTAAGAAATCAGAAACCCTCCAATAACAATTGGTCACCAATGATGCTGTTTAGACTCACAATGGTCTCGGCTGACTGCTTGTGATTGGATAACCCAATATTTTAAAATGAGAGAAAAACACAACCTAAATTATATTTAGCGTCTCCTTTAAGCAACATCCACTGTGCTGAAACCATGTGTCCTGAGTTAAATGGCTGGAGGCCTTTGATAGCCTATGTAGGAGTAGAGCACACAGCATGACAGGAGAGATAAAGTTTGCATTGTTTTCTGCATAAACAGGTAAAGTAAGAGCAGCATGAAAGACCTGTTCCCTCAAACTCGGTTCTGTCTTGGGGTGCAGACTGCGGATAGGGAAAGGTTATAGTGATGAAAGATGGCGTTGAGATTAGCAGGCTGAAATTGGGCTCAGTGGTGGTGCGAGAAACCACATTGTTTGATTTATGAGGGTCATGATGATCAGTGGTTGCCACATGAATAATCCATGTGCCCAGAATTAAGTGACCTAGAGCATTTGCTAAGCTTCCCCACTGTGTTTTTCCAGTTCCACGCTCTCTTATCCACACTTACTACATTCAGGATGGAGTGCTGCTGATCAAAAGATTGGCTTATCTGTTGACTTGGGGTTTTTTTGCCCTTTGCAAAATATTGTTTGGGTTTTTTGCTTAAAAGCCATTTGGCAGTCTTTGTAACAAGCATTTCTCAAGATTGATAGTGATTGAAAATTTTAGGACAAAAAATCAGGACAGATTATTAGTACCTAATTAGAACTGATGTGTGTAGATAGTCATTGCTTAGAGGTAAGGGACACTTGAGCACTCATGTTCAAACACACAAACCATACATGATTCAGATAGAGAAAGAAAACACTTAGCCACTGCAATTTAACAGATCACGGCTCTCTTAATGGTGCATGCTTCTAAAAGAGACAAGACAAGGATATCTTCAACAGTTAGATACTTCAGGGTCAATCACATTGTTTATGTAAGAAAGTCTGTGACCTTTTGGTTGAGAGCATCTTAAGTGATAATCAAAGTACCTTATTAAGTGTGCTTGAGAACATAGGTTTCAACCATCTGCCCATCTTATTGTTCTTCAGCTATGTTAACAACCATGCAGGGCTTAGTCAGAATAAACTGATATAACCACAGAATAACCATATTTGATATAAAAAAGCAGATTTTTTTTTTCAAGTTTGAATTTGATCTGAATTATATTTTCCAGTTGCTAATCCTTTAAATAAACTATGACTACTTTCACAACCGGATTAAAAAGGTAACTTCTCAAATAGTAATGATTTAGTTTAAGCAAAGTAGAATTTCAGAAAGCTCCTTCAGAATCCCAAATTTTGTTAAGTAAAGTAAGAAAAATGAGGAGAAAGCTTTCTTGGCATAATTTAAGGCAAATCAGCCAATTATGCACTATGGTGCCATGCTGAGTTGCCAAAATTATTTAATCATCTGATGCTGTTGCTTTCTCTTGACAGGAACACTGACAGGTCTCACAAGCATAATGTTGACACAAAATGCCACTCTTCACATGCACAGAAAATTTGTGCAGAATATGTATGACGCAAATGTATGTAAACAGATATTTTTAATGGGTCACAAGTGGAACAGTACATTCAGGATCTGCAATCAAATTGACTCTAATTGGGGTTTGCAAGATGTAAACATAGTCAGTGATATGAAAACAAAATATAGGTCATTATTATTTTACTACAGTTTCTCTAAAGCCAGAACTGAACCAGAGATATAAATGGGAAGAGATGAACCACAGGTAAACAAGTTTTGTTTCTTTAATTTGAGCTAAAGAAGCTAAATATATTAAATTATTGAAATTTAAAAAAAATGCAATCTTGACTAACAGTTTTGAAGATTCTGGTCTTTCTCCTTTTAAAACTGTAGCCATATTTGTACACTACCATTCAATATTTTGGTGTTCAGTAATATGTTTCATATTTTGAAAGAAATTAATACTTTTATTCAGCAAGAATGCATTGAATTGATTAAAAAAAAATCGCAGTAAAGACATGTATAATGTTGCAAAAGATTTCTATTTCAAATAAGTGCTGTGACTTGCCTTAAAAAGATTTTGTCCATTTTTTTCAGTTTGAAGTGTTGCATTTAGTTTTAACAAAACTAATATAGTTCTGTATATAAAGACAGAAATCATGTGACAATGGAAACATTGTACAGTAGAACATTGTGCTGTATATAAAATCACTGCTGAAATTCTCACGGCAAGCATCACATCTGAGTCTTCACTCCAACGTCAGCAAGCACTTCTGTTTCTAGATGATTATATGTAAATGGTCACTAGCTTCTCCTAAATGAAGACAGAAATAAATAACCATTGCATGGTGACATGCTGACATAAACTTAAGATGCGGTCATGACTCCTGTCTTGAGTGGATGGGTTGATTTTACTTTATCGTTGTGAGAGCTGCCAGCAGACCCATAACATCACTCACAGAGGGGCTCAGATGCAGGGGGATCAGGGAATTGACCGGTTAATTGCATTGAGCTCTGATACGTGCATGTCCTGAATCATGTCAATGTCTCCTTTGGTTGACAAGGTGGGAATACAGAGTTGGTTTGAGTATTTTAAAGTACCCTTTTACTTAAGTGTCTGGACACAGAGTAGTATAACCTTCTCGTTACTTACATATCTATGAAGACCATTGCATTGTTGTATCTCAAATCCCCAAATAAGTGCAGCAGGATAAAATAAGCCATAAGGGAGTTTGAGTTTTATGAACAGGATCTCTAGTGTGTGAATTGGAGACAATGAAACATGTTGTTCCTATTGTGAATGTCAGGCAGGCAGGTTAGACAACAAATACACAATCTGCCCCACCATATTGTTCTGATTTTTAGGTTATTGTTCTATGTGCACAGACTCATTAATGAGAAGTAAAATGGTATGTCTTCATATTTCAGAGTCACAGTCTCGGGTGAAATACTGTTATTTACCCATTTGTCTCATGGTTGTCATGTAATACTACAACTGTGGAAATACATGGCAGCAGAACAGAGCTTAATGCATTTTGTCATTTCAATAACACTTAGGTGTTTGTCTGAGAGGTTTTATTCAAACATTAATTCTGAAGTGTGATGGAGGTGTAATGTTTTAAAAGAATACTACCTCACTAATATTAGATAGGCATGATATTAAAATACCGATACGATAAGCCAATTAATTATTGTGATGTTATGGTGGATTATCGAAAAATGGTCGATATTAAAATTATATACTATTTTGTCTAAATAAAAATAAAATGGTAAAAACTAAAATTAGTCATTTTAGATGCTAGAAGTGAATTTAGACAGTATACATCAAAATGTGTAGTAGGTACATTATGAATGAAAATAGGACAAATGACTGATAGTGATCAATTAAAATCAATATCAACTGTTGGCTTATAACCTAAACTGTTTAAAAGTTTGGGGTCAGTACGATTTTTAAAGAGGAATTAATACTTTTCCTCAGCAAGGGTGCATTAAATTTATCAAAAGTGACAGTAAATAATTTTACATTGTTACATAAAAAATCTATTTCAAATAAATGTTCTTTTGAACTATTCATCTAAATATCCTGGGGAAAATGTATCAGTTTCCACAAAAACATTAAACAGTGCAACTGTTTTTTTGTTTTGTTTTTGTTTTGTTTTTTTTACATTAATAACAAGAAGAAATGTTTCTTGAGCACCACATCAAAATGATTTCTGAAGGATTGTTACACTGAAGTCTGGAGTAATAGCTGCTGAAATTCAGTTTTGTATCACAGAAATAAATGTAATTTTGTTAGTTGTTTTAAAATGTAATACATTTTCACAATATCACTATTTTACTGTATTTTTGATTAAATAGATACAGCCTTGGTGAGCATAAAAAAATAATTAAAAGAATCATGCTGATCTCAAACTACTTTGAACGGAAGTAAATGTAAAACCAATATATGTTGTGTATCCCTAATTCATTTTGATCAAATTAATCTCCGGTCATCATCCTCCTACACTGTGATGACGAAAATGTAAATCTGTTGGTGAGAGCCCTGTTGGTGAGATAGCAAGTTGATACCTCTGATAGCTGTTACTATAGTATTCATTTGTATTATTTACAGAGTTAGCTTCTTTCAAATGGAAATTAAACTTTCAGTTCAATCTAACTCACCTTTCATTCAGTTAGCTTTCAATTACACACTTCATTATGTTCTGTAATGAGTCCAGTGATATGCCTATATATTCCACCCTGAGGGCCTCATTGGGATAAATTATGCAATCCCATTTTGCACCCTTAGGCCTGTTGTCACTAATAAACAGAAGAATTCAGAGCATCATTTGTTCGTAGAATTTCCCCTCGGGATCCTAAAGAATACATCATATGTAAATCCAACAGAGCATGAGCAGGCTACGAATCGTGGATTATTGCTCCTCGGTTATATCTTAGTATCTTCAAACTGCTGGTGTCTTAGTGGTGCTACACCAAGTACTTAGAGTGACAAACAAGACCCAGAAGCTTTAGAGTCTGATTGCTGAACTTTTCAGCATGTAGACAGAAAAGCAGTGGAAGAGGTCACTTCCAGACAGCCTGTCCCCTCCAGTGTGCTTCGAGCTCATCTTCCTGCTCTTGTTCCACTCTTTGTCCTCGCCTGCGGCTTTCTGCCCGGCCTCTTCTGCATCTGAAGGAGAAGGAGAATAAATAATGAATCACGATGACAGCAAAGAAACTACATCTTTTGTTTGCACCCGTCGTGTTATTTTTCTCATCTTTTCTTGAACCCCACGTAGATGACCCACGGCCCGACGCAGGCATAATGAAGATCCGCGTAATGAGGCTGAGGAATACGAGGCCCCTAGTTAGATCCGAGCTGTCGGCACGGCGGTACTTGTCATTGTGTCGTTAATGACCATGAACAGCTTGTTCTCCTTTGCTATTGTTGAGACTGCTCTCGTGACGCTTGCGTAGCGATGAGAGGCTTTGACACTCCATGCTCCTTAAGGTAATGTAAGCTCTCACCCTTGTGTGTTAGCAGGAAGCGAATGAGCCTGATGTTTCATCCCCTCCAAACAGGAGGTGTGGTTTAGATTTAATATCTGGGATTTAGCAGCTTTTGCACTGGGGAGCTCCTAATGCTTAAGTCCCTTTTCCTGAGTGTCCCTTTTTCTCAATCTTTATTCTCTTTTGCGGTTTAGACCTTTTCTCTGCTCTCTTGTGCTCTCTTGTTCTGAAGTTGAACACTAACTGTTTCTTCTTCTCTCTTTCTCAATACCCAGGTGCCCTCTCTTTGCTTTGAGTCTGATTATTGGTCTGTCTGGTCTCCAGCTCTTTGGTTGTCTAGTTCAGGCGAGCAGTGATCTTCCAGACATCTCCAGGGACTGCAGCCCGTGGTCTGAGGTGAGTCCGACCGGGATCCATCGCCTTTGCTCCTGTCTCTCCTCGTTTGCAATAACCATTATGCCAGTCGGATCCACACAGCTTTAATTCTTAGAAATCAGTGTTCATTAGAGTCACCTACACTTCAAGAGGAAGCACAGAATAATTTGATGTCAGATGCCTCATTATGGTACCCCTACTTAAAGTCATGACAAAAGTACAATCTTTTTCATGCTCGAGAACCACCGCAAGTCTATGGGGATAACAGAGAGCCGCAGATGCATTTTGATTAAAGGCTAAGTGATCTTACGGTGCAAATCAGTGATTCATAATGCATGGAATTTATTTCAGAAGAAATGGCCTGATCATCCCTTAAAACTTATTGCTTTTGCCATCTCTATACCAGATATTTTACATTAAGTACTATATTTTGGAAGTAACTTAGTGTTGTCCATAACTGTCATGCTTTAAAATTTACCGGTATCATTGTACAGTTGTTGCCTTAAGGACCTGTTTCTAGCTAGACTAACCTTTCAATTTAGTTTCAACGTACACTACTTTTCAAAAGTTTGAGGTTGGTAAGATTTTTGAAAGAAGTCTCTTGTGCTCACAGAGGCTTTTAATGTATTTTAAAATGTAATATTTCTGTGATGGCAAAGCTGAATTCTCAGCAGCCATTACTCCAAACTCCAGTGTCACATGATCCTTCAGAAATCACTGTAATATGCTGATTTGTTGCTCACATTTCTTTTTATCATCAATGTTAACTCTTTCCACGCCAGCGTTAATTTTCTCAAAATTTTCATGGCCCCCAGAATATTTTGTTTTATGAATATTGAACATTCAATATATCAAAAGAAAGAACAGAGCCTCTGCTTTAAAAACTAAAAAAACTAAAAAATGTATTCTAGCTTAATGCATTATTTTTTATCAACACTTAAATGTGGGTAAGTTTCATAAAAAAAAAAAAATGTTGTGCAAGCTGAAAAAAATATGTTTGTCAAAGACTACATCCAGACTGATTGGTAGTTTTGATTTATATGCTGTTTAATGTTGATGATCTCGTTATTTTACATATGCATCTGCTTACATATGCTAACGCTTGTTTCTGCTTTTTCTCCTGTGTTTTGATCAGGAGATTCTTTACTCTTTCAGAAGATGTGTCATAGCGCCCCCTGTCTTATAACAGTGAAAACACAAAGCTTGAAATTTCCGTCAATGTCGGGGAAGTGTTGTCTCATAAATGACGGAAATTTCCGTCAATGTCAGGGAAAGTGTTAAGAACAGTGGAAGACAAACACAACAGCTTTACAATGGTGTGGTAAAGACCACGACCAACCAAAATCTTACCCAACAAACAATTTGTTTTAAATGGTTGTGTACATTCACTGCAATGCCCACAAAGAAAAAATAATAAATGAAAAGAAACGAAAACAAATTATATAAAAATAACCGAAAACAACACACAGATAGCCATGGGTTACCTATATTGTGAAGACAGAGTGGCATTCAAAATGCTCTCACCACAACAAAGCTCACAGCAATCACACTGCAAACCTACAGAGAAAAAGAAAGAAACACAAATAAAATGACCAAACCACTACACGATCCCGGCCACCTCACCATCACCATTCACACAGTGAGGGTAACCCAGCAGCCATCGTTGGTTTAAAAATAAATCTACAAAAAGAAAGAAAAACAAATTAATTAACAGTGGGTAATGCAAGTAGAACAAACCAGTCAGCACCATGAAACCATTATTATCATTTTGTGGCCTAGGTTTTCCCTATGCAATTATGGTCCAACATCCAACATAAAAATAAATAAACCAAAGAAAATTAAATCTAAAGGAAACAGTAACCGTGCATCCCTCTAACATCCGTTATTTTGACTGACACTCAGGCAACACTCAGTCAGGCAATAATCCGGCCAAAACACTCCTTAACGGTGTGTATCATGTGTTCAGCTCTCAATGATGCTCCGCCAGCATGTAACATAACTGCTTGTCCGCTACTATTCTTCTGAAGTGCTCAATCATCAGTTGAAGTTTTTAGATGTGCCACGACATCCATTCATCCACAAATCACAATCAAGGACAGGAAGCGAGAGAGCGAACCAACCTCACTACTTCCTTATATAGTGCTAGGGCTGATGGGACTTGTAGTGCCCCAACCATGTCCCATTACACTTATAGTTGTCATTATAGTTATCTTTATAGATATTGTTCTTGGTGTGAATGGGCTTTTAGACAAAGTTTCTAAAGGTACCTGCTATAGGGTTGTGTCTGATTGTAAAGCTTCTTGCAATTCCCGTTCTGCTCTATCATCTGTGGATTCATAAAGATTTTAATTATCTTAAGTTGTACATGCTTAAAATGCTGTCAGTACAGTGCATATTGTACATTTCACAGTCTATACAAACATATAAATATGTACATGTCCACCTACCTAGGGATACGAATGAAAACAGTGTTCATAATTTTAACTTCAAACATTCAAGCTGCCATTATAGTGATTCACTAGGGAACAGCTGTTTGCACAGCTGAACAGAACATCATAACAGTGGTGTTACTGTCAAGGTCTTATAGCTGCAGTCCTAGTGTGGAAACCTTTAAAGTGTGACCACGTAAATTTACCCTTTTACAGGAATGAACATGACTTCAGTATCTGCCTTCGAATGAACTGTTATATAGTGGAAGTGTAATCGATATTGAGTTTTCTCTCACATGTGAATGACCTGTAAACACCTTTCAGTGTCTTCAAGCAAAGACATGTCATGCAAATCATTAAATGGCATTGACAGATCAGGTACTGTTATACAGGCCAAACAAAGTATGTATGTGTTTATTTACTTGCAAAGTAGAAACACACACACTTAAACCTCACCAGGACGTTAGTGTTATAATTGTGTTTCTTTCCTGATCAGGTACATAATGGAGAGTTGCAGAGAATCAAGCAAACTGTTGTTCTTGTGTCCTTCTACAATTACTCCCTGCAGTTTAACATAATCAGTGCTTTCACGCTTCGCCAACCCATGCTTGTGCAGTGTGTCATTCACGTGCCCTTCTAAATCTGTCTCTGTCATGTCAATTCATCACACACATTCTCATCTCCCATCATGTGTCTAATGAAATATCTTGACAGTTTAAACAAACGGTTCAACCTGTGTGATCTTAAAGAGTCCTTCGTCACTGTCACTGGACTAATCTCCTGAGCTAAGTGTTACAGAATATACTCAAGCATGCGTGATTGAATATAAGGTGCATAAAGACTGACATATCAACCAGAATAATGAAGCGCACAATATTTGGACATTTTGAGATTATTAAGTAAATATTGTGTTGAAAATTTTCATTCAAGTATTCAAGTAAATTGTATTAGTCTCTATCACACACACATATCACACCATTATCTCAGCCATCTGCCACCACACTTGTAGTTGTCATTGGCTATTGACCCATTTCGGTCAACTGAATATAAAGACACACGCATACCTTATTCCTGAATTCATTGATATTGTTCTTAAAAAGTCATCTCTTTTCACTCTACTTCCAAGTATGATCCAAGGGCTCCAATTTATAAGAATGATAAAGGACAAAACGTGTCCTTGTCTCTCTCTCACTCTCTCTCTCTCTTTCTCACTCTCATTCTCTCAGGAGGAGTCATGGGGCTGGTACGGGCCTACCCATTAGCCCTGCCTGTGCTGGCTGTTCTGGGCCTCATTATCAGCGCATGGAGCCTCAACCCAGATGACCCCAATGTCTGCAGTCACTGGGAAAGGTGAGAGAGGGGCACTCTCTGTGTTAAACTCCGTTTTACCTTCCATTTCTCAATTGCAGGATTCACATCACGTAGTTATTCCTCTCCGACATGCCAGAATGATGTTTTGGTCAAAAGAGGATTGAAATTTCAGTGTAGTGATTTATTGTGTAATTGTTTGAGTTATAATGTGTTGCGGCGGTGTTCACAATTAATTATTTAATGTACATAAATTGTACATTGTGTGTATAATTAATAATAATAAAATGAATAATATTACCTAATTGTGGACCCTTTTCACAGACTGTGCTGACGCCTTTCCACAGTTATTAACATTGTAAATCTTTTCATAAAAAAATGTAATGTACATTTATAAAACTATACTTTTGTGTTATATTACCTTGGCATTAAATTCTATAAAATTAGTGATAGTTAGATTAGTTTCTAACACAACGGCTGAAGGAAGGATGGCAGAAAAAACTTTCTCTCTTCTGACCACCATAATCAATCACTCAATGATTTTTTTCCTCCTTTGGAAAGTCAAAGAAACACTATTTTTCTTCTTCTTCTTCTTTATTCCTCCATTTTTGCTATTGGAGCAAATGGGAATATTAAAATATATTTGTGGTAGTAAACATTCACCACTATAGCAGTTTACTCAACTATGAAGACTTCCACTTCTGAGAACCCTGGAAATGTGAAAAGGTACTACTTCTAATAATAATTAATAGTAACTATAATTATTATTACATTTTTAACCATTTAAAAACAATGTTGCGATACTGCTCACAGGCTACCTACTATTTTTTTTAAAAGTAGCTAGCTAAAGTATAAACTATGACCATCTCAGTTAGGACTTCATCCAACTTGAAATGATATATTTACAATAAATACAACTTACAAAACTAGGATACATCCTAATTTACGCAATAAGTTGAATACACAACAATGAGCATTTCATTTAATATTTGGTGGGGCTAGAATTGGTGAATTGTTTTGAATTAGTAAATTTTTTTGAACAGTCCAACTAAACTGATTCACTGTACTTGGACATTCCAATGCATTTGATTACTGACTCTGCTCACTCAGTTGTACAGCTGTACTGTATGTATTCTGATAAGTGCCCAAATAACTGTTCCAATAAAATGTGAAAATATGATTTTGCTGTGTTTTGCCAAGATGATCACTACTTGCTGCAAAAAAATAGCTTATTACAAGAAGAAAAATTACACCATTTTGAAAACAGATGAGCTACAGAAAAATGTAGTCAAGGTTAGGTGATTCCCCATCAGTGTTTGTATGTTGTCTGAGATAAAATGTTATTCAAAATGGATATTTGTCATAATATTACATATTGAAGTATTATGGCTTTATTTGTTGTGTTGATGGTACATAATACTTGAATGGATACTTGATGAATATTTACAACTGTGGATAAACTTTTTCCCCTTATGGGATGACAAAAAGGACGTGTTTACAAGCTATATGGATCACACACAATGTGTATTTCAGCTCTGTTCTGTTATCTCAGAGATTTAGAGGATCTAAATTTGTTTGTTCCTGTATTGACTGTATTCACTTTTAATGGCACAGTTGAAGGGATGTAAAGGATTGTGTTTGGGAGTGTTGATCTGGTTACACTTGCCTACAGGTATTAGGTTCAGTCACTAAACACACAGAACAATATTGATGTTCTTATTATCAACCTTGTAGTGTGTATGTTAGTTGGGAGATAGAGTAAAGATATATTGCTCAAATAAAACAGGCAGAACAGCATTTGGATGACCAGAACAATCTGTTTTGATTGAACCTATTGCTTGAAAAATTATTATTTGTAAAGGGTGTTATCAGTTATGACAAATAAGCAGGAGCGATTGCCTCTGCAGAGAGGAGGACAGAGGGCTACAGAGATGAATGAGTTTCAGCATTGGTTTCCTGAAAGAGAATATTTCGGAGCTTTAATGTCATTTTGTTGGCAATAAATTTGTAATGTTTTTTCATGGGTATTGTGATAAGACATCTTGTTTTTCCCAGAGTTACTGCAGCTTTGGAAGGGAAACATTATGTTCGTCTTCATTATTTGAGATGACAAGTTGTTTTGAACTTCAAGCAAAATAGATAGATACTTGTCTGAATATGAAGTATTTAATGGTTTTGCTTGGATTACAGTATCTTCACAATATAGTTGATTAAAAACTTGATACTACCAGCAAATTCTTTGTTTCTCTGCAACATAATTACGTTTGGGAAATGTTAAGTCCCCAGGGCAAGTTGTCATATTTTTCTCCAGTAAATATTCCTGGGGTCGGTTTATTACTGTATATGCAAATACGCAAAAGTCCTGATTACAAAAAAGGCTCAAACATTGCACTGCTAATGCCCAGTACTAAATTTACAGTTCCTTGACCACATTTTTACCATTAGCGGGGTATGTTGTCCAACTGTATGGGGTAATTTGTCACAGTAGATTCCTGCCATTAAACAGCCAATTACAGGATTTTTTGCAAAAGTGTATAAATTATGCAATTAATTGACTTACCACAAAAATGTGTACAAGGTATCAAGCCATATATTGGGTCAGTTGTTATATCTAAATTTTATGAAATAAAAAACTTCCCCAAATGCCGCAATAAAATTGTGTTTTGGATGAAATCTACAATTATTAATTGACCCTGTAACTTAATATATTTTAATGTGATTTTAAAACTTCCAAGGAGGCAACAGGTTGACATAATTATAACATTTTATTTAAAAATGTAATAAAACTTCATTAGAATGCAACAAAATATAATCAAGATGTTAACTGAAATACATATTTCTTTTTTCCCCCTCAATAACTATTATTTTTATTGAAAATCATACAAAATCTTGAATCTTATAGAATCACAAAAAATGTGATTGTGAAAATGTGAAAAAAATGTAATCACCTTTGAATATTGTATTGGACAAATTTCTTCATGTCAAAAATTAAATAAATACTGGCCTAAATGTTTTTTTTGTTTTGTTTTTAAGGGAAAAAAAAAATAATTTCATAAGTAAGAGATTGAAATTTCTTTTTGGTCTTTCCCTCTCTCAGCTACGCAGTGACTGTTCAAGAGTCCTATGCTCATCCTTTTGACCAGATCTACTACACCAGATGCACCGACATCCTCAATTGGTTTAAATGCACCAGACACAGGTGAGCGTGACCCTGACCTTTGATCTGCAGTTGTCACAATTCAGCTCCATGGCAACAAGCAGCACTCTCCCACTAGACACATAAAAATTAAGATGCCGGTGTGCCAGTGTCTTTATCACCGAGAGTTAATGTTACCAGCCGTGATTGTAGTGGTCAGAGTCGGGATGGAAATGGCCATTTGACTGTCATCCGACATTACATTGGTTTTAATTGCTGCATTAAAGACTTTATCGTCAGTGTCCCTGCTAAAAGCTGTGGGCCCAATGAGTCACTGTGCTGCAATGTAGCATTCAGAGGTGAGATGTCCTTCAACGAGCACAGAAACTTTTCCTTAACTCACTTTAATTATGTTTATTTCTCCTCTTTCCACCTTTAGGGCTTGGCTAGGATTATTAGACACATAGAAAAGCTAACGGTAGCCAACTGCATGTCTTAATGTCCTTGTATCTGTCCTTGTGGAGTTCACCAACCGGGTTATTGATGTTCATGCTTTCTCTTGTGTGTACGTGTATGTATTTCCATCTCAGAACCAGCTACAAGACAGCTTATCGGCGTGGGGTGAGGACCATGTACCGTCGCCGTTCACAGTGCTGTCCTGGCTACTTTGAGAGTGGAGACTTGTGTGTCCGTGAGTGTGTTTAATATTTTGCTCGCTTATTTCCTCTTAAATCAGCACAGTTCAATTTCTCTTTCTTGCAAGTGGTTATAAGCACAATAAAAGCATTCATCTGCTTGAGCAATGTCCTCTTAAGCCTTGAACCCCGCTCCTTTCTCCAGAGGCATTCATCAAAATCTCAGCCATCTTTGAGGCATTTTTGCAACTGCATATTTCAGGCATAATTTGTGCCTTTCATTACTGGTCCTACTCATATTGGGTTTGCTCATATATTCAGTTTTAACACTTCCAGTATGCCATTACAACGCCGTTAATAGCATTCGGTTATCACTCATTTTTTAGAAAAAAGAATCTTGAGTGATTCACTGCAAATACATTGTCCTAATTCCTCTCGTTCTGGAGATAACACGCTAATTAAGGAAATAACAACTTTCCCTTGCTGTGGCCTGAATGATAGATTTAGAGATTATTTTATGAGCAATGAATGTCAAAAATGTCAGCTTTTATATTAGTTTATTGTCTTTTCACACTGCCAAGACTGTAAATGTGTGTTTTGTTTCTCAAGATTGGTTATTGTGTAGGCCAGACTCTTTATTCTTTAATGTGTTTTAATAAGAAATGAACGAATCCTGTCAGTCAGCTCAGACCTTTGGCTCGCACGGTTCAGCAGTTGTTTGACAATATGCAAAAATCTCTGCGTGAAAGGACCTCACACAGGACCGTGTCAAGGTGATGAGGTAAATGACAGTCTTACCGAGGGATAAAAATCAAGGCACGTAGCTTAAGAGCAAATGGGATTTGATGTCCTCACAGCTACTCGGCATTATTAACAAGAGGGTGGGACAGGCTTTCTGATGGATGTCTGTTCCTGGGTGGATGGCTTTTCTTCATCTTGTAGCACTGACTACTGTATGTTTGCTTAAAAGCTGATGAAACTTATACCTGTGTTCATGTATTTAGGTTCTGAATATGTAAGATTTTGATAAATGTATTCTGTGTCAACTCTATGTCCACTCTTAAAGCATCTTGACATTAATACGCATAATGTCATGTAATTCTTCAGACTGTGCGTGTTAAATGGACTCCAATGAGAATGAACATATTTAACAGTCTACATTAAGTCCTGATATGGGCCGCTGTGATATCCAGCTCTGCAGGAATCATAAAAATTATCTTCAGTTCAATAATATGAAGAAAAGAGGATAAGCCACAGACGGTGTGGTCGGTTTAAATGCTGATTACAAACCCGCAATGCTGTTTTATGAAGTCACACTAATTCATAATTAATTTTCATTTTCATTTCACCATATCAAAAAGAATTTTCCATTTTACTATGGAATAAGCCATGCGAAACAGCAGCTGTTTTGCTGTCATCATGTCACAGGGACCTAACCGGCATTGTCAGTCTTTGTAGTTTGATTTAAAAGCTTAGTCATTTACATATGCCACAGAAAACGCTTTTTATGATCCAAGGACATTTTTAATTTTATTGTTTCACACCTTGCTCTCTTGACAGCAGGCATTGAGCAATTTGATATTTCAAGCAGTGATTTAATTGATATGTTTGCTCACACTGTTTCTCTTTTTAGCTTTGAAAGAATTCATTCATCTATAAACTAGAATTCTGTTATTTACTTACCATCGTACTTTTCGAGACCTGTTTCTTTCTTAGAGCTAAGAAGTTACTGTATAGCAGTATGTCCAAACTGCTCCTCTCCATGCAGTGAAAGTACATTTTCTGTGAGTAATGATAAACCTTCTTTTTTTTCCTACTTTTATGGTGATTTATATAATATAATGTAATTTATATATGATATAAATTTACAATGTGAGATCCCCTAATTGCCATCCACTTTCATTCTATGGAGAAGAGAAGCCTGAACATTTTTCACATTTTTTCAATTTGAATTGCACAGAAGAAAAAAAATAAAGAAAGGTTGAGAACAATAAGCTTGAGTAGTTGAAGATAAAAAAAAAACTATTTTGGTGTACTATTCCTGTACTAATACTAATATTGCAAATGACCAAATATTCTTGAATTTTCTTTGAATGAAAATGAGAATCTTGAGCAATAAGAGCAAAAAAATTAAATAAAAGACATGTAACCCTCATGTAAATCAACAGCTTGTTCACCAGATGTTGTTCTTTCGTTACTAAAGGTCAGTGTAGAAAGGAAGAGGTTTCAACAATGACCTTTAGTAACAAGAATTTTTTTATGGCTGATTGCGAGTGACCATGGTCTGTTGAAGATAAAGTTGATCTCATGTTTCTGTCCTTATTGAGTGGGATTGTGTCCAGCTCTGTCTGTAGCCTGAAGGCACTACTAACAACCATGGGATTAGGTGCAGCTGGGATAGGGATCAGTTTTGACATTGTCTGGTGGTTTGAGTGGAAGAAGGCAATGACAATAATCAATAATGTTCTCATTACCACACAATAGCTGCAACAATTTCATGTTAACAGTTGCTGCTGTAATGGAACCACACCATCTGTGAAGAAGATGGAAGGCATATTTTTTTTTTCCTCAGTGACCTCAAGCTACGATTATTGCCTCTGTGCTGTTTAAAACATGGCTGCATATGGAGTTTAACAAAACATTCTTTATAAAAGCAGATTTGATCGGACGAGCCATGTTTGAAAGCAGTGTAAAATAGTCGGTATATGCACTTCAATTGTATTCTCACTCTGTTCATGATGCTACTGTGCTTTGCATGCAAACATGAACAGTCTACTTTTGGGCTAATGAACTGAATTGCTTGACAGAAGAATTGTTTATTGTGATTATTTTTAAAAAAAAGCAATTATTTATTGAACATTTTTTTTGATTATGTTGCTGTAATAGTTTTATAAAAGTAGTAAACCACTAGATGCTGCAGTGTTAGTTGTTTTACTTCCCTTATTCCTGTTTTTAATAGATTTTGTCAACCTGGTTTTGGCATTGATTGTTAAATACTTCCTTTTTATTTCATTTGTGGACATATGTCTATTTGTTAGACATTTAGTAAATAGTTCAATAGTTCATATTTTTGTGCTGACTTTAGTTGATTTCTGTGTATAATTTGGCCATTGAATGTAAGCTGCCAGCAAAAAGTATAATTTGATGTATTTGTGCGATCGTGTGGACACCTTAGAGAGGTATGAGGATTTTATGTGGAGGTAGGTTTTTTTGTTGTTGTTGCTGTATCTGCTCTGTATATAATCCTTCTGCTCTCAGTGCCAGGATTAAGAGCTTTGTAGAACTAGCTATGTTCACTTTGCAGGGACAAGACAAGTTATTAAAGCCATTTTCATTACATATATGTGGATCTTTGCTTTTCTTCTCAATCTCAAACACCTCAGGGTTTATCCTCGCATATGTGCCTTTTATGAGCCACTTTCTTAGTAGAATCATTCCCTTGTGCATTAGCTGCATTTTAAAGACATCATTCATTAATTGCCGAAACCAAGACAGCCTAGTTGCTTTGAAGGTGACATGTTTGCATGTTGTTTTCTGTGCCCATAGTGAGGTGCCCTTAACATTTGAGTCATTTAAAGGAATAGTTCACTTAAAAATTTAAATTCTGTCTTCATTTACTCACACTTTTTGAAGAATATGGGTTACCAGACAGTTGATGGACCCCTTCGACTATGGAAGCCAATGGGGTCCATCAAGTGTTTGGTTACCGACATTCTTCAAAATATCTTCCTTTGTGTTCAGCAGAAGAAAGAAATTCATACAGGTTTAAAACAATTTGAGGGTGAGTAAATGATGCCAGAATTTCTGTCAGTGGGCTTAAAAGAGAATCTTCTGTAGTGACTGTATGCTTTCTAACACAGAGCCTTTAGCCAATTATTTAATTGCCAATGAGTTAATTCCTGCCATACTGTAACACTAGCACTGTTTTGCATGTGTGAATTGTGCATTTAATGTTGAGGAAGAGACCTTGCTCATACTGAGCTGCAATGACTTTTCTTGGAGCCAAACTACATGGAGCCAAAACAGTTTACACCATCTGGTCAGAAGAGTCTCAAATAGTTAGTGATGCAGTATTAATGATGCTATGTGCATGCTGCAGCTTCTTGCTGGAGGATTAGTTGCTCTAATAAAGTCCCATGCACCATCCATCGCAAAGTAGATTTCTCATCTTAGTTTTAATGATGGATTAGATAAGATCATGCATTTGCCTGTGTTTGATTTTGAAATCTTTTTTAGTTTTATTATTAATAAGTTCATATTAGTAGTACATATATCAAATACATTATAGTAGATGCATACAGTAATAAACTTGGATTATTTAATGTGTTGATTGATTGACTGATTGTCAAACTGTATGTTTAATTCTTTAGCCAGATGAGTATTCAGTGTAATAATGCATGACAATTACAATTAGCTCTATTGTTACACGGTATGATAACGCCACTGTGTAATGAGATTAGCCCTTTATCAAAATGAAAAACATAATTTTTCTCTAGAGCTTGCAGACATAGTCCTTTTCTTGTGTAGAAGGAAGAAGATTTCATTGAATTTTAATTAAAATGCAGGAGCTATTTTCTGAAGTATTATAGACACGAACATCAATTCAGCTCTTGGGAAAAGGCACTCTTTATCCTTTCACCTACATCACATAAATTAATTTTAATTTCCTGAAAAGATGTGACAAATTAGCATTTCTTCTCAGTTGTCTGATCAGAAATTGCTGATTGTAACAAAAATCAATCATTTCATCACCAGAGTTTTTTTTTAACCTCCCTTTTGAGCACGTTGCATAGCTCCATTGATTTCAAGAAGTCAAATTGATGTCTTTGTCAGCAGAAAATGCTACCGTTTTTTCTTCTTTTTCTTAAGCTGGAGGAGAACTGGCATGCTTGAATATCAAGTTCTCAGTGCTGTGTAAATCCATACTGCATTATTTGCCAGTGGCAGGTTTAGCATTTTCTGTGTGTGGAGCATTTCTGCTCTAAGCACCATCCTCTGGGTATTTGGGATTCTCCCTCTCCCCATCCCTTTCCTGTGCTTATGTCCAATATTGAGGGCCCAGTCAAAGACTGAAAGAGTGATAATCTATAGCCATGCTGGCCAGGAATGAGAGAAAGTCCTGCCTCATCCTTTACCTACTGCATCCAGCTTTAGTGTGTGCCAGCATCAAAACATGCACACATTAATTCACTCATATGAGCGTGGTTTATTTGCTTGAACAATGATGTTTATTTTCATTCTGAAAAACTATTTCTTGAAACTATTTCTATATATATACACACACACACACACACACATTACCGGTTAAAAGTTTGGAAACATTAAGTCTGAAGACTGAACGCGTCTCCAGAGCGCAAACAGATCTGCTCGTGCACGAGGTAGATGCAAGCAAGCGGACCATATACAGGACAAGCTGGATTCCACCATATCTTTATGTACACAATAAATATTAATATTTTACATTGTAATCCTTTTATTTTTAATATTTGGCTAGATTGTGTGCTGCTGCGTGTCCCTTTGTGTGTAATAAGCAGAGTGTACGCGCACATTACTAACGTGCTCTTTAAATGATGTTTTATAAACAAAGTTCGGGAGGAGCACGTTCAAATAATCAATCCAATCTACTCGTCATCAAACAATTATGTCTACCCTAAATCAGCATGACAAGAAGTATATATATATATCCACTCTGTCAACTCACCTAATATTCCTTGACAGTTTTCCAGCATCCCTCCACCACCCCGACTCCTCACTCTTGGCTCAATCTTTTACAGCCAGGAATACGGGGGGAGTACTCTGGGTTCGGGCCGAATACCGAGCCCGGAGCCCTCTCCTCGGACAGCACGCCAAATACGCATTTATTCTATCTGACTTATTTGTAAGTGTGAACTAGTGAAATAACAAAATATTGCGCCATTGACTTTAGACCAGGTTTTTGTGGTCAATGGCGCAGTCTATTTCAGTTGCCTCAAAATAGCAGCGGGCCAACAGTGCGCCTGAACACACCTTGTTTTCAGACCAACACGCCCATGGGCGCACAAATAGACGCAAATGCATTTGCTATTTAAACAACGTGGCGCAGAATGTGAAAATGATAACTGCGTCGGGCTGAAACTAACAAAACACACTTGCATCGCGCATCGAGTGTATGGTAGGGCCCTTAATCTCATTAAGGCTGCATTTACTTGATCAAAAACACAGTAAAAACAGTAATACTGTGAAATATTATTACAATTTAAATTAACAGGTTTCATTTTTTTTTTTTTATGATACACTGCCATTCAAAGTTTGGAGTAAGTAAGAAATTATTACTTTTATTTAGCAAAGGCACATTAAATTGATCAAAAAAGATTAAAAAAATATTACAAAAAATGTATAATAAATGCTGTTTTGAACTTTCTATTCATCAAAGAATCCTGAAAAAAAATCACTGTTTCCACAAAAATATTAAGCAGCACAACTGTGTTTAATATTAATTATAAGAAGAAATGTTTCTTTAGCATCAAGTCAGCATATTAGAATGATTTCTGAAATATCATGTGACACTGAAGACTGGAGTAATGATGCTGAAAATTCAGCTTTGCCATCACAGGAATAAATTGCATTTTAAAATATATTACAACAGAAACCAGTTCATTAAAATTTGAATGTTTTTACTGTATTTTTGATCAAATAAATGCAGCCTTGGTGAGATTAAGAGACTATTTCGAAAACATAAAAAAATCGTAATGTTACCAAACTTTAACCGATACTGTATGTATATATTTCATAATTTAGTTTATGGACCATTCATATACAGTGCATTCTAAATTCATAAAAACTTCTTTTTTGTTACTTAAGAAGATTCCCTTGAATAAAAAAAATAAATCTGTCCCCTTCCCCTCAGTATAAATATGTATAGTAATATTTCAAAACAATTTACTGGAAAAAAGCAGATTATCATAAGCACCACAAAAAAATGTGTGGGCACCGAAATAATTCACTGTTCCCGAGGTGTTGACATTTAAGATTTGTGTCATACTTCAGGGCTCCTGTGAACGTGACAGAACTTGAAATATTGCTCTTTACTGAGTGGTTCTTGTGCGGTTTAGAGGAACACATTGAAGTATAAAGGGGGGAGAAGTCCCAGTACCGATCCCTTGAATTGATTAATTCAGATTAGCACACACTCCACTATACTGCTACATAACACTTTATGAGAATCTGAATTCATTACATTTTCAGTTTGTGTTTCATTGAAATTGTGTTTCATTGTTTTATTGCGGTTAGGAAAGACTTCTCTCACTGTTACCCAAGAGAATCATAATAAGCATATTAACCGGACAAGATAAATGCCAGTCATCACATTGTGTTTATCAGGTTTCTTTCAACAAAATGCATGACCGGCCACATTAACTTTATGTTGTTGATAGAGCCAACCTTCACATATTTCATGGTCAAAGATAAGGACACACCCTAGCATCTCACACTTTTTTTTTTATACCTTCTTCACGTGAAAATCTCTAGAAGTACATGCTCTCTTCCGCCCATACTTGTAGAGTCACTGCTGATTCCAATCAGAGTGGATTGTTCCAGAAGCTTTGGGGGTCGACTGTTTCCTGACTCCGATAAGAGCCTGTCGGTTTGAGTCCTGCTGGCCAGGTGACCTTCACTCCCTTAAAGCATTATTCATGCTTAACGCCTATATATTTTCCCTGTAATTCATCTTTTTCATCATCCCGAAAAGCATAAAAAAGTGGAAAATAAAAAAAATCCAAGTAGGTCATTTTATTACTTGTCCAAATCCAAATACCTGACCGAATGCGATGTCCCAGGCAGGAATACTAATGCTATAGACAATCAATTCGATGCTGTGCTGTTCAATATGAATGATCAAGAAAACTGCACACTTTGTAAACAGCATGAAGGCTCGCTGGCGCTGTGTTAGAGCATTGTGGCAAAGTGCAGGCTGATCAAATTTGGAGGGATTTACAGCTTGTTTCTTTGCGGCTGTGGCTGCTTACGTCGGCTCATTTTGCATGGAACAACCGGTTCATGAGATGTTGACCAAGGACTCAATCTCTTTGGAAATTGTTTAGCAAGTGGTCAGAGTGAGCGCCTTAAACGTGTGGCTAAGGGCTTTGCTCTGGCGAGGAGGCATCGGTGACAGCCATCTTTGGAAAATAGCCAGTGCAGTCATTATCCTCCATATCAGCACATCAGCAGACATTTGCGGCCGTCTAAATAATGTCTTACGGGAGGGCACAGACCTACAGTGTCTGTACCGCATCCTGTGCTTATTCACGTTTCTGTCTTATGCAAGATGCATACAATGCCTTATTTGTGTTTGGGAATGATCTCAAACCACATTCATTCTCTGCAAAGTGTTTTACTAGAATATTTTTCTATTTCTGCTACGTATATTTAAAGCATTATTTTCTGTTTCTTTGTCTTTCTGCTCTTTTATCTCTGACAGCACGATGTAACGAAGAGTGTGCCCACGGTCGGTGTGTGTCTCCCGATACGTGTCAGTGTGAGCCAGGCTGGGGAGGACTGGACTGCTCTAGTGGTGAGTTCACTCTCTCATTAACTCTGAGAGCACAGTTCACTTCATTAAGGCCCTCTCACTCTCACATAGTTAATGGCTGCACCAGTCCCCAGATGCCACTGCAAAGCTACCATGTTTCTCACTTACTCGCTCCTCTCTCTTCTTGTGCCATCTGTATTAAAAAGTAAAGCTGGAAATCATGGAGGAAGAATGTGTAATTGAGCAGCTGCATTAAAAGGTTACTCTTTGCGCTAAAGCTCTGAGAGGAAAACGACAACTATGAACTAGTTTTTGTGGATTATTCTTTTTAATTTCTCCAATTTTCTAGTTGTATGACATTAAAAGGTGAATAAATCACTTTGGTAGTTGCACATTAACACTGTCCAACTGCGACACCAGCAGTTAAAGTTACAGCTATAATTGGTTCACGCGATAATTTCCACCTACGATCGTGTTTACCGTGATTGATGAACCGAAAATAAGTTGACTATTAGAAAGAGCAGCTGAACATCAGTTCACAAATAAAATGTATTGTTTAAATTGTTAGTGCCTTGAGTTATTATTTTGGAATAAATGTAAAAATGCTTAAAAATACTAACTTGTTGACATTTATACTTGGTCTTAATAAATACAACATTAATTACATTGTTAATGTAAAAATATAAGATAGAATTGTATTTGGTTTCTTTCTTCTTTTTTGATGGAAAAATAATGTTTATATACCAGACAAAATTAAAATAATAAAAATAATTCAAAAAAATAAAATAATTAAAGTGTGTAACTCAGACATGCATTTACATTTGATTTATAAAAGAAACTGCCTCCTCATTTAAGAACACATCTGCACGCCACTGATATATATACAAGCAATTGAATCAAATAATGACACGGTGTAATATGTCATGTGTTGTTGTTCATCTGGGGTTGTATTTACCTCATTTTAAGACCTGCCAAGGACCAGATGATTTTTTTAAATTATGTTCTGATATGTAAAACCATAGAATTCAATAGGGTGTCCTTTCTTTTTCACGTGTGTGTGTGTGTGTGTGTGTGTGTGTGTGTGTGTGTGTGTGTGTGTGTGTGTGTGTGTGTGTGTGTGTGTGTGTGTGTGTGTGTGTTACAAAAATATTTCTATTTCAAATATATGATTTTATTATTTAAAGGCTATTTAAACACATTTTTAAAACATTTTTTTCATACAGTATACAGACTAAAATTATAAATAACATATTTGCTTTACATATAGGATTTAAATTCATTATGGTTCATTTAAAACAATGTTTTTATTGTGAAATCCAATGATGAATTGTTTTGTCCAAAATGATTGGATTGATCATTTTTTTCTCTGTTTGATTGACAAGCTTGTACATGATCCGTGGTATCCGAGTATTTAAAGTTTAACAATCAAAGCGGAACTGCTTACTTGTAGTTAGAAACTGTTTTGATGGATGTAACAGTAAAATAGTAATCTCTGCCATTTTTGTAGTTTTTTTCCATAGAACTACTTTTTTTTTTTTATTAAGTCTGAATTCGTTGATAACAATCATTATTGCAATCATTATTGTTTATCAATTTGATTGATTAGTTGTTGCAATCTTACTCAATCCAAAGCTAGCCAGGGTGATAAGTGACAGAAGGACAAATGAATGGAAGAGTGAATGGATAGATGGATAAATTGCTGGATTGATAAGTTGATGGATTGATGGATGGATTAGACAAAGCTGGCCTGTTTTCTTCCCCCAGTTCTTGGTGAAATGGTCTTCATCACAATTAGAATGATAAGTAGTTCACTGGGTGGAATCAATCTGCATGTGAAAAACAAATTGGATAATGAATTGGTTAACAGGCCATACCTCGATGGATGAAACATTGCGGGACAATATAGGAGGCCATCGACATACACTCTCTAATCAACTAAATGATGAAAAAGCAGGTTGTAGGAGAGTTGAGAGAGAAAGAGATATTGACTTTTTTATATTTATGTGTTTAGAGGAACTTGAAGGCATGCAGTAGGGACAACAAACTAAACCTCTTTCATGTAAAGAACAGCAGGGCCGTAAACTTCTTGACCTTAGAGATTTGCGCTGAAGTAGGCATGTAAATGTCTGTAGTCCTTTCTGTCCAGCATCAGTCACTGATGTACAGCTCTTGTCAACGTACATGACGCCAGATAAGCTGATTTCCTCATTCAAGACGTGTGTTTTGACTCAATTCGTTAATTTTTCCGGCTTGTTGACTCGGTTGTGGCTCACTTACTGCCCATATTTACCAGTGAATGATGGTTGCAGAAGGCTCTGTATGGATCTATGGGCATTTTCATTAACAAAGGAGCCATTTCATGATTACGAACAGTCTGTAAATCACCAGCTTTCTTTCTGAGGCACTGGCCACAGCAGAGGAGGCGCAGGCACGACCACCACTAATGACCTAGACCGATTTTCTTCCTCGAGTGGAAGAAGGTTCCTCGGTGGGGGACCGAGGAAAGGAACCCACCTCTGAAGCTCAAGACCCTCCCCTGGGTATGTCTGCCTGAGAGCAACACATTCTTCTGAGCAGGTGCTGTTCTGTACTAATCCGCATTATTAAAACAGACCTGGTGATTGAGACAGAAGCATTATTCATAACTTTTATATTTCCATACCGGGCGTTAGGCCAGGCTTTTTCATTTATGAGCTTTCATCTGTAGAAATGAGGAATGGGAGCCAATTTTTAAATTAAATCTGACCTCTTTTTTCACTCGTACATAAATGGTGCATCATTTATTTTTCCCTTTTTGCCATTCAAGGTAAATTTCTCTTCTCCTTCTCTCCCTCATGTGTGGATGAGTGGTGGGAACCTCAGCTGTCCCGGGATGGATTCTGTCATCACATTTCAGGATCCTCCTAGCTAACAGAGACAAATAGTCATAGATCGTTAATCACAATCAGGGCTAGGTCACCGACTGAAATGCCTGCTGATGGAGTCAATATGGAGGTATGAGAGTGAGATAAAGCCGAGTATTATGTGCGTTCTGAATGAATGGAGTATATAGGATAATGCTAAGCAATGGGGATGATATGGTTATGAAAAACAGAGCTGCTTTTGGGCGACTGAAGAGCTTGAGAGTTGAAGTGACGAGCTTTGCGCTGACGCTCTGGAGCAGCATCAAAGAGGCTGGCCAGCGTTACTGGAGCAGCACCCACTAGGAGCCTGCTATTTGGGTCAGAAATGAAAACTGAAAGGTGGAGCTTATCGCCAGGATGAAGGGATAAAAACGAAATGAAAGAATGAGAAAGAGAGAGGGAGGGAGGGAGGAGAATAGGAAGGGCCTGTCATTTGGCTCCTGCTGAGGTCAATCTGCCATTGCCTAAAGACAATGTAGCCGTCAAGTTTGTCAGTCTGCAAATGTGAGATATAACCTTGGATTATTCAGAAAGCTTCAGGTGCGAAAAGTCACTGCAAGGTCATCTGCAACATAAAGGCTTTTACACAAATCTGAATTAGGCTCTTACAGTGAAGCACTCATTTCACACTGTCTATTTAAGATTCCTGTGTCAAATTTACTTCCGCTACTTTGGCAACATAGTTTCATTCTATTTGATACTTTTTTCAAAGCATTAGAATTAATGGTGGACTGGAGGACCAAAGAGAATGCTGAGTTTTGGGAGTTTCTCCAGAATGCATCTGCAGATTTCTCCATTTCATATTGATTAGCCTGGGGTAAGGATTGATGTTGTGTAACACATTTGAGTTTTTGATACAGTATATCAGCAGCTGCAGTCTTTATGATGGCAACATCTTCATCAGTGTCTAGCTTGTCATTATGGCTAGAAACATGCACACCAGTTTGGCTCAAAGCTTTTATTAAATATGATTAAACATGGAAATGGGCACTACGCCAATTGCTTAGATGTTTTTTGATTCTGGTTTAGTGAGAGTCAATCAAGAAATTGTCTGTTGAGGTCCTGGGACAGCATTTACCTTACATTTACCAATACTATAATATTTTGTTTTCAAACTGGAAACCACCAAGGCTGATTTACAGGTCAATAATATTGGGTAACACTTTATTTTAAGGTGACGTAGTTATATGTTACTACATGTACTTACTATAGTTATTACAGTAAATTATGCACTATTACAAGTAACTAACCCTAAACCAAACCCGGTAACACTTTATTTTACAGTGTCCTTGTTACATATGTTACATGTACTTACAATAGTATTAACAGTTAATTATGCATAATTACATGCAACTAACCCTCAACCAAACCCTAATCCTACCCTAACTCTATAGTAAGTACATGCACTTAATTAATATTACTCAGTACTTAAATATATAATTACACTGTAACAATGACACCGTAAAATAAAGTGTAACCCCAAACCCTAACCGTAACTCTATAGTAAGTACATGTAGTTAATTATTGTGTACTTATTTGAGTAAGTACAATGTACAGTAACTGCATACTTAAAAATGAAGTGTAACTATTGTGAATTACAATTTAAAATAACTGTTCTACTGTTCTATTGGGTCCTAAGATGCTTTTTCAATTTTTCATTTTTAGTTAATGTGTAATGTTGCTGTTGGACTACAACGCGTTTTTTCCATGCTTTGTGAAGTCATAATGTTACTCATTTAAATAATCCCCACCCACGGAATACACAAAAAAGGGGATGTGGCCTGGTTGAGCTGCATTTGAGAAGACAGTGTTATCGCTATGTCAAAGAGACGCTGTTTTGTCCACCCAGTTTGCAAAACTCATTTGTTTGACCATCCTGAGGCTGATGAGAGTGGTTAAAATTGATTTTAAACACTGTTCCTGAACATTATAACCCCAGCGTTTATCTGTGTGCTGCACATTTTACGGAGAAGAGCTTCCAGAACCTTCCAGATCTGTTGTTTGTGGATCACAACTTGTAAGTATGTCTTAGTATTTGTAGTTGTGTTTTCTATTAACAGTTCCAATTATAAGTTTGATGTAGTTGCTATGATGTAAACAAAGTGCAAAGCTTTGCCTCCACTTGCCTGCTAGCTAACATTACAGTATTGATGTAGTGTTTACTGTAACTTTTATAAGCTCTCGCTTTTGTAAGGCTGTTCACCGCCCCTTAGAAAAATTAACCATGGTTTTGTGATCGATTACTGTTTGTATCGCCATAGTTTTCTTCCAAATATCATGGTGTATAACGTATCTAAAATGTATAAGAAAATTACAACAAAAAAACATACCACTCTGAAATGAAAATCCATTCTGTAATATCCTCTTGTTTGTTAATATTCTTAAGTCTGAATCAGGCTTGAATTGTTCGAAATTGACGTCATCCTTAATATTTACACCTGAGCAGATGAAACTCGCAGTTATGGTAAGGGGCGTGACATTTTCCAAACACGCAATCACATGCCAATCACAACACACTGGGCCAGCTAATCAATTGTTTCATCGAAACAGGAACTATTGATGCGTTTGAGCCAGATAGGGTAGAGAGGAGCTGTAATAATGTAAAATATGACATGACGTGGTGTGTAGCCAAGCATAGGGTCCCATACCTGGAATTTGCATTTCACCCATCCAAGTGCACACATCCAGCAGTGAGTATTAAACACATACTCAACGTGGATGTAACATACGCAATGATGGGCAGTGCCTTGCACAAGGGCACATCAGTTTTGGTAATGAAAGTGGAAGAGAGCGCTGTTCATTTCACCTACATTTCCTGCTGGTATGAGACTCGAACCTGCGACCTTCGGGTTACAAGTCCGACTCTAACCATTAGGCCACAACTGCTAGAACACCCAAAAAAACAAAATCAAGACTTCGTAAAGGGCATAATAGGACCCCTTTAATAAAACTATTAATTAAAAAAAACTAAACTTTTGAATGGTATTGTATAACTGTCACAGTTTAAGGAGTTCCAATCCAAAGGTATTTAATAAAAGAATAAACTCAGATAATCCAACACAGTGTAACAACATGTCTACACACAAACAATAGCCGACCATGAACTGAGGAAACACAGGAACTTAAGTATACCATGATAATTAACTAAAAGATGTGATGATCAATTGAAATGCCATGGTAATTGATAAGAGCGGGAAACTTAAACAAAGGAAACAGGTGACTGATGATGAACAAACTCAAAGTCCATGAAAAAGAAACTAAACCAACAAATGACTAAATATATGTGACAATAACACTGTGTCTATACCGGATGCGACAGTTGTTGCGTTGTGTTGCTACAGCTTGAGGCTGGACTTGACAAAGCGACCCTTGCAAATCCAGTTGTTCTTCGTGTCAGAAGTAGCACATGCATGGGCCCATCATGGGATCATGACATTTGTGAGTAATTGGCATCAAAAAAGTATGAAAACATAGGTTATGTTTTATCTCAATTGACTTTTCACTTCACTTTACATTCACTTAGCTATACTCACTATTTTACCTCATATTTTGCTTGCTTTATTTTTGTTATCAATTATTTTCCAAATCCATTTTTGAGAAGACCAGTGTAACGAAGTTGTTACGGGACGATGTTATGGGAAGAAGGAGGCGGGAACCGGCGAACATTCAAACATTTAATAATAAAAAATTAATCAACAACAAAACGAAAGTAAAAGACAGCAGCCCCTCACAGACGACTGCTGTCACAATAATACAAAACACAACATAAGTTCAGGCCTGTCCTCTCTCGCTCTTCACTGTCGTCGCTCCTCCTTTATGCTTCCGCGAGAGACACGAGACCGGTGCGTCTCGCAGGTGTCGCTCATCAGAGTAATCACGCCACCGGCCTCGTGCCGCTCTCTCACGGCCCTCGGCCTCGTCCTGCTCGCCACAACCAGATTCTGGCTTCTTTCCAGTATAATTAATTCCACTGAAGAATGAATTGTAATTTCAATATTTACTGAAATGTAAAAAATGTAAATGGGTAAATTACTAATTAATACAGTTGTTTTCTTTAGATTAAATGCTTGTAAAGATTTTTTATTTACATTTTTGTGCAAATTGTAAGAGAACTGTTTGCAGTGCTAATGAAATTCTCTGTGAAGTTACACAATATCATGATATGATTTTTTTTTTCCCCACATTGCCCAGTCAGGGTGTTGAGTGGGACACAGTTACATTTGCATTGCAGAATATTATAGTCAGGTTCTGTGGCAGCTTGACTGCCATGGCAACAAAACAGCAGGACCTACTGGCAACAGAGCAAAACATAATTTCATATTAAGTGAACATAAGCGGTTTATAAGTGACAGATCATGTCTGATCGGCATTCATGTTCAAATTATAACAACCGGTCATTATTTTTAACACTTGACTTTTACCTTCTATACTGCTATTCAAACAATTTATTTCAGGTTGGAATATACGAACAACTACGATACAGCCCCTTGGATTGACTTGGTCGAGCCACATTGTGATGGTACTTTAGTTATGCAGTGCACTCTCAACTAATGACTTCTAATGGCAGTTGTCTTGGGAAGTGTTTAGGAGCCAATTTTTCTGCATTAGTGCTGGTTGTGATGATGTAAAAGAAATGTGCGTGGGTTTTGAGGAAGAAGAAACGGAAGGGAAGGGGTCGCCGGGGAACCTCAGGGCTCACCTGCTCACGACACCTCATTTATCAACAGAGGCCCTCAAACAGATGGTGCCATTCCAAATCCGCATGAATATGGTGACATGATACGCCGTCAAAGGGAGAGAGAGCGAATTGAACGTACCTGAACTTTGAATTTAACTGAATTGAATTAAATGTGACAGATGGATGTGTGATTAGAGTGGGGAAAAAGGCAGAAATAAAAATTTACATAGAAGGAGTAAATACTACAAAGAAATGGAAGACGTATTCAATGTTCAAGAGAGGCAAGAAGTGAAAGTTGGCAGGAAAGAAGGACACACACTCGCCGAGTCTCCTCAGTCATCTACAAAGCAGTTAAATAAATCATTCTCTCATTCCCTATTCTCTCATCCCTCTCTCCTCTCTTTGCCTCCTTTAATCTCTCTGCACTGCATCTGCTGTGCTCTCAAAAGCTCCAAAAACAGACACTCCGCACCAGGAAGTGCTCTTAGCTCACACTTATAAGAGCTTTATTGGCTTTGTTTAATGTATATGTGTGAAGCTGTCTATGTGTGTAATACAGTATGGAAAAGAGAGGACGTGTGAGACTATATATGTGTGTGTGTGTGTGTGTGTGTGTGTGTGTGTGTGTGTGTGTGTGTGTGTGTGTGTGTGTGTGTGTGTGTGTGTAATGTGATGGATTTTTAATAGATAAGATAGTAAACTAGATTTTAAACTAACCATGATTCTAACATCTAAACCTTACTTCCCTTTTTCAGGCCTAACATTCTAACACTTGAACAAAATGTACCAAAATGTTCAATGAATATTGTGTCCATGGAAAATTCTGAAGTGCTGAACATGACAATATCAAAAATATACTGTCATATAGACTCATGGCATATTGAGTAATCAACTGAACTCTTAACCCTTTTCTCTATTATTTTTTGTGTTGATTCGAGATAACTTTGCTCATTCCAGTAACAGAGGGTGAAGGGGGGGCTTGCTTTTACACAAATTGAACCAATCATATTGAAAGAAGGTGACATGAGTTAAGTCATGAGTTAGTCACGTTGATCTTATTGTTGTGTCTGTCTTTATCCTATAAAACCTGATGTATTGGGTGGGATTCTCTCTGAGATTTGTCTGAGATCCTCCGGCCGTGATTAAAGCATATTCAAAGGCATTGTCTGAAGTCTGTCGGTTATTATTGCTGCGCAGCAAGTTAGTTAGGGGAACAAGTTAGGGTTAGGGAACTCGAAGCCAGTTGTCGACTGTAGACACAGTGCTAGAGTATAAAGATTAAAAGGACGAGATGTCGTCAATTTCGAAGCCAGTTGTCGACTGTAGACGCAGAGCTAGAGTATAAAGATTATTAAGTGTCGACTGTAGACGCTTTGGTGTCGATTGTAGACGCCCCAGATATATTTATTAAGTGTCGACTATAGACGCTTGGGTGTTGACCGGAGACGCCCCAGGTAAATGTATTTATTAAGTGTCGACTGTAGACGCTTGTGTGTCGATTGGAGACGCCCCAGGTAATTAGGTTCCAGGTACATAAGAAAAATCGACCACAGTGTGTGTGTGTCTGTCAGTCAGTCTGTGTATGTTTGCTGGCATATACACTACATTGCCAGAGGTATGTGGAAACTCTTCCATTTAACTGGTTTAGCTATTTCAGCCATTTGCTATTAGTAGAATGGGGCATACCTTTTCTGTTCCAGCATGACAAGCAGTGCCCCTGTGCACAAAGCAAGGTCCAAAAATCAATGGTGTGGAAGAACTTGACTGGTCTGCACAAAAGCTTGATCTGAACCTCACTGTACACCTTTGGTGTAATTGGAAAGGTAATTGCAGTGCCGGTTACACATATTTAAATCTGTGTTTAAATTTGTTTTGTTAATTAATTGTTGATGTTATGGTAAATATATGGTTTTAATAGTGATTTATATATCTATTATGATTGGATTATAAATGAATAAATGAATTACTTTTATTTCGGTATCAGCTGTAAATGAGAAGGAAGTTGTGAGAACAATGGCAGGTATGAAGATCTTGAGCATTTACCTTTTCAACCTTTTTTTTATCCAATTTTTGTATTTTATATGTGCAGCAGAAAATCTAAACCGTCTGCACATGTTGTGTGGTTAAATTTAAAGTTGGCATGAAATTAAATTTCCCCCTGTTTATTTTGTAAATGTATATTATAGTTCATTATTGTCCAATGTACGTACATTTGCCTCCACTTTTGAGTGCAATGCCAATATCTCAAAATCCAATTAACAACCGATGCATAGAACAAAAGCTCGTCACCCTTTTTTCTGATAATCCATTACACTTTGATGTATGTCACTATGTCTGTTTCATTGCAGCTTTAATCAAAATGTCATCATAACTCAATCTTCCTCTCTGGTGATGTATGCCGGACTTCTCCTTTCATTTAGTACCTACTAAATGTACTTAAACCCCACCCCTCCACAATCAACTGTGAGCTTACATTTGTTTGAATGCAAATCGAATCAACAACAAATAGATAGAACCAAGTCTATTTGATTTTTTAATAAACTGTTACATTTGAATGTACGTCACATAGATCTGTCACTACTTCTGTTTCATTGAGAATTTGGGGGCCCTATTTTAGCCTATTTTATTTTTATCTAAGTGCATGGTCTAAAGCACACAGTGCAAGTGCACTTAAGGCGTGTCCAAATCCACTTTTACTAGTTAAATGACGAGTAAAAATGGTCGGCACGCGCGGCGCATGGCCTAAAAGGGTTGTCCCTATTCTCTTAATGAGTAATGGGTGTGTTTTGGGCTTTACGTGCAGTAGACCAATCATAGTCTCATCTCCCATTCCCTTTAAATGCCAGTTGCGCTCGCGCCATGGCGGATTGCTATTTACATTACGGAATCTGATAGTGGAAAGACTGAACGTGTCTCCAGAGATGAAACGGATCTACCATCTATGGGAGAAGCCAAATTCCACCATATCTTTATGTACACAATAATAATCTTACATTGTAATCCTTTTATTTTTTTAAATTTGGCTGATTTGTGTCCCTGTGTGTGTAATAAGCAGAGTGTACGCGTGTGTTGGACCCACCTATAGGCGCATATTACTAACGTGCTCTTTAAATAACAAGGGTTAGGGTTAGGGTTATTGCGCCATTGACTTTAGACGAGGTTTCAATTGGTCAATGGCACAGTCTATTTCAGTTGCCTCAAAATAGCAAAGCGCCAACAATGCGCCTGAACACACCTCGTTTTCAGACCAGCACGCCCATGGGCGCACAAATGGGCGCAAATGCATTTACAATGTGGCGCAGGACGTGAAAATGATAACTGCGTCGGGCTGAAACTAGCCAAAAACACTTGCGTCACGCCTGGCGCTGCATTTCGCTGGGTGTATGATAGAGTCCTACAGGTGTACTGTGTAACTTTGGGCTCTCTATCACTATCCATGGTTGAAACATAAAATTGCTAGCCTGGTTAAAACCAGACCATTCTCAGTAGTAACTGAGTTATGGTCTGGCAAAGCTTCATTAATAACTCATTTCCAAAGGGGCGTCACCAACGGACGTCGCTCAAATGCCTCTGGGCGCAATTGGATAGACCTAAAACCAATCAGAGCGATCGTCATCGTGTAAAGCCATATGCTGCGTCCCAATTCGCCTAAGTTAGACTATGCCATAAAAGTATGTACTCTTTTTGTGAAGAAAAGGTATTTACTTTTGAATGTGTAGCAAAAAGTAGGCAAGCTTTGGGACATACTACTTTGTCATCTTTATCGGACGGATCTGTTGCGTGCATCCTGTCACGTAAACTGCCCTGTCAATCATCTTGTCACAGTTAAAATCCTCTATTAAATCTAATTTAATTTCCTACCGTTTCGGAGAGAAATGTAGTAGCATGTTCATCTGCCAGTGGGTCTTTCATGGAGACTGTCCTCATGTGTTTGCAATTTGAATATAATAATGCATTTAAAAGTTGGTGCGCTTCACCAACGGACGTCGCTCAAATGCCTCTGGGCGCAATTGGATAGACCTAAAACCAATCAGAGCGATCGTCATCGTGTAAAGCCCGCCTCAACGTTTCTGATTGGTGCCTCGATTTGGACGGATTAGAAATCAGCTTGAATGGGCTCTTTGCCAGACTACTTGCAGAGCAAATCTAAATTTGCCGTAAGTTTGTCTGGGTTTTCCCAGGCTATAAAGTTGCTAAATTTCCTTCCAAATCCGACGTGTTGACTTAAAATATAAATCATTTCAGTAGCCTAAACCGGAGTGAACCAGGGTAAGAAAACACATCAACATTTGTTAATTTTAACCCATAAAATCTTCTGAAGAGCACCTTTAAAATTTGAATGAAGAAATTTAGAAACTTAGATTTAGCTGCTAAGGCTGGACCAACTCTCTATTAATTCTCATGTTTTTGAAATTAAATTCCCATCAAGAATATACATAAAGGTGTGTTGTTCAGGTCATACTTTTGGCTTTTAAAGAGTGTCCTTCCACTGGTTTAGTGGAATAAAAATGCATAAAAAAGAAAAAAGAAAAAAAAGGTGTCAGAAAAGTCCAGAACCTGATCACTCACGGTAATTGTGCATTCCAAACACGGTGACAACTCATCTGTCTCATCTGTAAGCACAAATCATTTATACTGTGCTGGAGGAAAAACAAAACTTAATCAGTGGGATACCTCATTATATAGCTGAATGAATGTGATCACTTGCTACGCACAGGGTTTCCTTAAAAAGCCTGTCAGCGTCTCTTTCTCACGGCTTTCGGAAAATTATCATCGATACAGACTTTTCCTCTGACTTTGAAGAATCAAAGCACGCTGTGAGAGGCGGCGAGGGAGTGGGCTTCGCTCTGTGACCTCCCTACCTCCATCTTTGGATCAACACTGCCCATGTGTTTGTGTGTGCGCGTGTTTGCAGACACAAAGTTCACCCCCTTGAGCCTCACAGCCTAAGCTGGTGTCACATCTCTGTTGTTAAAAGCGAGGGACTGGAGACTTTGTGACTGACCTCAAACTCTCAAAACGCTCAGGATGAGTATAGAATAAAAATATAACGGGTACTAAAAATCAAAATGAGAAGCTGCTTGTAGGGAGTTTGCTCCAATCATTCAGGATTCAGGGTGGGTGAGTGTGTGTTTCTTTGTGATTAGAGCATTGATAAATGATGTGTTTTTATATAAATTGGTTGTATAAATCACTGCGGTAGTGTTTTTAATGGCTATCGGTGGAGTTGAGGTGGCCTTGTGACTGTTCCCTACTGTTTGCACTTATTAATTGACCAGCCGTAATGGGCCAAACCCTGTGCCCTCTCACACACACACAGAAACACACAAGCTCCCCAAAACTACCCCTATGGTATTGTTTAGCTCTTTCCTGAATGAATTTTTGCTATCCCACCAGGAAAATAGTTTTTTCATCAGCCTTTTGTTGTATTCAAGCACAATTAATTTTAGAGTAATGTCCCATACGGACTGTTGTAGCTTGCATATTTCTCTGTCATGATTATTTCCATATTGTGCGTTGTTGATAACAGGAATATTGTCTCCGAACATAGTCAGCGGCTTTCTCGAATGAATGCTTTATAGAAAAGGTCCAGCTATTTTGATGAGTGCCAGAGATGATAGCAGCGCCTGTGATTGCACAGACATCACTTATATGCCTCCCTTCGCTGGATATAACCATCAAATAGATGTCCACAAAGGACGTAAAGCCAGATTCTGGAATGTTGTCTGTAGTCTAAACAGCCTTTAGGTTGCATAATTGAATGACATTATAAAGCTCTATCACTTCTTTGTGTGGTCTAAAATAGCTGAAATGTTGTGATGACAGTGCAACCACAAGCTGCTGTCAGCATACTAATGCAGGACCGGGCTCTGCTGTGGTCATTTTATAGTCTGAGTCACACTTGATTTTGGGGTTGATTTCCATGTTTATGAAGTTTAGTGCTACAGGATTCAATTTATTTCATTGATCATTACATTTGATGATCTATTTACTCGCTGTGATGTTAAATCTGAAGCCTCTGAGGAGAAATTGCTCCTGGCATTAGAGGTCATGTTGTGATGAGGTGAAGTTAGGAAAGGGAACTGAATTCTCTCACAAGCTACTTAATGGATCTATGGAAGACATGATTTCATGGGTACCTGCAGTCATCACAAGTATTCTTTATGTATAATATTGTTGGGTCATTCCTGTGCCTTTTGTATAAGAGTACCTTTTGAATTCTTTAACTTGTCTTAATGGCTTAAAGAAACTTACAGCAAAATTTTTGTTGCTATGTGTTTGTATCTCAGTGTTATTTTAGTATTATTTATATACTATTATAGTATTATAATAGTATTCATTTTTTAGCATTTATTATTTTGTATTATTTTATTTTTTACATTTATAATATTTATTATTTTAGTTTTTTTAATATTAGTTTAAGATTTTTTTAAATGTGTTGTTTTTGTAGTTTTTTTTTTATTATTTCTCTATAAAGCTTTAATTTATTTGTATTAGTTTTATTTTTAGTAATTTTAGTAGTTCAACTTTCAGTTTGTTCCCAAGCAACACTTTCAAAATGTTCAAAAGTTTTTCATCTAATGTTTTTTTTTTTATATAGTTTAGTCTTAGAATATGTAATTTTTTGAAGGATTTCCTGTAATATTGCACCAATATTTTGCATTTATGTCACTGTTTATGATTAAAGGGAGCCTTCAAAGTTTAAAGTGCAAAATTTACATACATACTAGGTTAGGAATGACCTTGATGAATCAAATGACTTCCGAAGAACCACATCGGTCCAACTGAGAGAGAGTTTTGGTATTTTAGGTTGTTCATGGTACAGTAAAAAGTACAATAAATTGTGATAATACGTGTTTGTTCTTGGGGCACTACCCCATGATGCCTTGCCTCTGCTGTGTCCTTGGGTTTGTTTTGCTGATTATGTTGTTGAGATAGGTGGTGGTGGGGTGTGGGGGTTATAGTATTAGCTGTATGCTTCAGATCCTCCTGCACCTGCAGTCCCCTGATGTTTAACCCTGCACTCCATGGTAGTGTTGCACTGATTACTGGCCGTCCTGTGGGACATTGATTGTCCTGTTCCTCTCTGGCAAACCCCACACAATGCTGACGAATGAACTCCTGGCCCTGCCAAGTCCAATTAACTGTCAGTGCTGCATCGACGCGCCCCCTCCGTAACTGAGGAGAGGGAAGAAAAACAAACTTTTAATCAAATTGTGCTTCGGGCCCCAAGGTAACTGGGGTTTTATTCTGAATTCTGCTCCATTCTTCTCTGTCGGCTGTTCGACTTTTCTTAAAAAGGTTGTTGGAGAACAATTTGTTTTTGCATGATTAAGGGCAAAGAACAACAGCCTTCACATTTCAATGACAATTTTCAACCAGCTGTAATATATAAAATATATATTTAACATATGTATCTGTTTAGCTTCCAAACCCTAGTTGGCTCCCAATGGAGACAGGATTGTAAAGGCATAACTGGGCTCCCAACATGAAGGTTGTTCCAACAGTAAACAAATTAATTTTGTGCTCTTAAGATACTAGTTTTACTAAACAGGGCAAATTAGCATGAGAGCGCAATTCGAAAAAAAAAAAAAAAAACGCTCATGGGAGTGGAAAGTTCTGCGCATGATCTTTTGACGATGCGCAAATTAAAGCACACAGACACAGCCGGATCATTTATAGAATGACGAACGCAATCTACCAAGAGCAGCGCAAATTAGCATCTGGTTACAGTTAATTTTTCTTTGCGTGTCTTTAGTAATTCCTGACAATCGCTGTTAGTAAATCTGGCCCTTAGTTTTATCCAAATTGTAAAGCAGCACCACATCCCAGAATGCATTGCAACACATTTAATAAAAAATTAATTTAATATGATTATAATTAAACATACATTTTACTACATACCGTAATAAAATATTCAGTTTAGTTAAAAACAGACTATTTCAACCAATATTTGTGTGCTATGCTCACTTTGGATGAAAGCTATAATTTCCAGTTAGTAGAGAACTTGCAACACCTTTGAGAAGAACACTAGATATGTTTAAAGGACAGTGGCCTCAGTAACCTTGTGAAAGAAGTAACAGATGCTCTAGTATTTCTGATTTTTCTCACATTAAAAACCAGTTAGTTTTGAAGTTTAGAAATATAGCATCTTTGCCTGAAGAAAGATGTACACTTTAACAAATATTGTGATTTCTGATTGACTGAGCTTTAAAGGGGTCATGAATTGAAAATTAAAAATTTCCTTGATCTTTTGACAGTTAAGAGGTCGTTATACTATAAAAAATGATCCTGTAAGTTTCAAAACTTAAAACGTCCTTGTTATTCCAAAAACAGCTTTTATTGAAACCAAGGCCAGAAAACAACAGGATCTGAAAAGTGTGGAATTATGATGTAATAGTGCAGCGAAAGACCGCCTTTGCAGAAGAATTACACATCGCCACGTCTTTGGCAGTGATGAGATCACTGCATTCACGCAATAAACATTGTCATCTGCTCAATGCTCATCAATGCAACCTTTCATTTGATGGGAATATATCGTCTCGGTTACGTATGTAACCCTCATTCCCTGAAGGAGGGAACGGAGACGTAATCAATGTGTCGACTGATTGGGATCACGTTAGGGAGCCTGTCATCTTCGAGTATTGTAAAAACGAGCCAATGGACATTGGTGTGCATGAATCGCATCACACGCACCAGTTGTTTTTCACACGCACCAGTTGTTTTTCGCTTTGGAGCCGAGCGTAACCCAGTCAGCGGTGGTACAGCAATAGTGGCTAGGGGACTACGTCTCCGTTCCCTCCTTCAGGGAACGAGGGTTACATACGTAACCGAGATGTTCCCTTTCAGTCGGGCACATTCAACGTAGTCGACATGTTGACTGATTGGGATCCTACTAAGGCGCCACTACTGCTGCCACCTTCCAGTGCCTAGAGAAAAGCCACCTAATCCTTCTGCAGCTTTTTGGGGAGGAAAGGACAGGGCTTTAGACCAGGAAGTCACTGCTGTTCCAAAAAACCCATTCAGTAGACTTGGATAACACTGGGAAAGCGTGCCCTATCGATCGGGGAGGAGGGGGGGGGGGAGTGGAGAATACACATATGAACTGAGCAAATTATCGGGCAGTACAACGTATGGAATGTCACTGAGGTGGCTCCAGCCATAATCAGGGGGGAGACCGAACCATCAGGAAATGGCAGGGCAAACACTGCAGAGGGAAAGACACGGGCTCGAATTTTATGGAGCCGTACCGTGGAAACACACATATGGATCTCTGTAGGGAGACAACATATGGACCCAGCCTACTGTAGCACAAGTTCCACTAGCTTACAAGTGGTAGGCCTAAAATCGGACGCCCCACCACGTCCAATGCCAAAGGGGTTGTGGAGGAACTCACAGGTTTCTAATAGTCATGTTCATTTATATAATAAGAATTAAACTGGAGCAAGAATGGCGCACATATCCGTGGGGACGAAGGCGAGTCTAGATCTCAACACCGAGACAGTCATGTTCCCGCAATGAGAACACAAACTATCCACAAAAGCTGCTTCAGCGTGCTGTGAGCCCAAACACGTGATGCAACAATTGTGACCGTCACAGGGGGACTGGGAATGACCGCATCCAGAAACACACGGGTGGAATGACATCTTGAGAAACACGCAAACGCACCCGTGTCGCTCTTTCAGGAAATAAACTCTCTCACCAGTGCCGGAGCACACAGGGGAATAATCGCGGCAACACTGACAGGGATGGTGCAGCCTGTACCAGTGAAGCACTCACTCTCTTTGCCCTCAACCGGCCATCAGACAAACAAACACAAACAGAAATTTGCTTTGCTGTTGAAACAGCAGTTGAGAGTTTAGTAAGCTTGCGATCACCGCTGTCACGCGCTGTAAACACCAGCACCGGGAAAGACTTCCTGAAGAAGCACCGACACACTCGCTCATTGTAATACAACACACTCTTCAGAGACATCGACATGAAGACCGATCGGCTCCGAAGCGAAAGATAACTGGTGTGTGCCTCCACTTCCGTACTTATACCCGTGCTGCGGGGCGGGGCGGGTGATGCGATTCATGCACGCCAATGTCCATTGGCTCATTTTTACAATACTCGAAGATGACAGGCTCCCTAACGTGATCCCAATCAGTCGACACGTAGACTACGTTGAACGTGCCCGACTGAAAGGGAACTAAATACAATGATATAATCAACACTTTTCACGATTCGTTAATCTCAACAGCTGTAATAGTAAACACGTAGTAAAAGTATTTGAGAGGGTTCCACATGTAACACTTATTTCATGTGCAAAGATGTTAGCCAATCACAGGAGTGGGCATTTACACTGAAGTCTCACAGCAGACACGCCCCTTCAAACAGAGCGTTCAAATCAGAGGGCTAAAATCAGGATAGAAAATTGCCATTTATTTCTAATTTGTGACCATTTTTGATGTAAAAATCATATTAACATCATAAGTGCACGGCAGGAAATATTATAAAATTATTTAAAAAAATCCAGTTCATAACCCCTTTAAGACTAAGTCTTATGGACCTCTTATGAACTCAGGACAATGGTTATCTCTATGAACGTGTCCTTGCTAATGCTCCCAAGGTCATGATAAACAACTCACGACTGGCTTGCTTTGATTATCCTGATGCAGACATTAAAAGCCCTGAAATTCAATTAAATTACTGCCTTTTGCCTCAGAGCATAGGGAAAGAGAAAGGCCGATGCACATTGGTAAGGCTTAATAAGATGAACGGGATGGGGTTTGTGATCTGTGCATCTGAGAAAGGGCATCTAGATGATAAGTTTCAAAGGAGAGTTTAAAGAACGTTTAGTGGCTTCCGCGATTTCACACATGTGCTCCTCTTTTGCATAAACACTGCGGGAATTCAAGGTTACTGTATAGGGCTGCAATAAAATAGTTTGCTTTGGATTGCCTCAAACTCTATTAAGCAAGCATAATTGTAGATTATGTGAAAAAGGTTTGCTATTAATATTTGTGAAGATAAAAACTTAACTGCCAAAACAAAAAACTTGTTTTCCGGTAATTGATATCTTTAAAACAAAATTAATTACTTAAAATGCAAAATTGCATAAAAAATACTTTTTCTCAGAGAATATTTCTTGAATTAAGTTTTTTTTAAGAAAAAAATGTATATTATATATTATGAATTTATTAAAAAATTTAAAAATAGTCAAAATGTGTTATATCTTACACATTTTGTTTTTTGAGTACATTTGTGCTTTTAATTGTAAAATTGTGTTTTTATGGTCCTGTTGCATTCTACATGTCTCTTCTTCTTGAGCCTCTCCATCATTGTCCGACTCTGGTTCGAACATAATAAGGCTAAACACCACTACTGACAATTTCAGACATTTTCAGTTTGTGAGATTGTCCTGTTTTGTTGTTGTGTTGCATGAGGTCTTGAAGCTCCACCCTCTTCTTGAAAGGGGTCGGGAGCACCAGCTCATTTGCATTTAAAGGGACACAAAAACTGCGCATTTTTGCTAACCCCCAAGATGTGGCAAAAAAATTTATAAAACTATTTTTACATCTTGTAAAAAGGAGCATAATATGTGCCATTTAAGACAAATACTTCTTTGCAGTGTTCATGCTGACAACTGAGTAAGGACATCTTATGCAACAAAAACCTAACATTACATTTATTTTGTAAATATCTTGTCCAGCATTGATCCCTTTTCCCCAGTTGCACATCTACAAGAGTAAATACCAGCTATTGTGAGCCAGACTAATTTTAAGACTGATTTAGATAAGATCATTTGCTTTTGTTCATCAGGGGAATAAAATGATTTTTTCCTCGGTCGATCAATACGGCAGCCTCTCTATAGCAAACTTCACCATAGAATGAATGGATCAGATTTGCTTTTTTTTACATTCAATTTTCTTCTCATCAGACATCTGCAACTCTATCTGTCATGAGGGGTTTAACAAATAACTGCATTGGGAGTCTTGTGATTGCCAGTTGTTCTTAGTACCAAGCGGTTTTATTGCCATGCAAGAGATCATGACTAATAATTCATTAACTCTCAATCTAAAACTTCCCCAGCAACAAGCCTTTTTTTCTTTTTTTGACTGTCAGTTAGAGAAAGAGATACACAATTGATTTCTCAGGGAGTCACTGATGTATACCTTTGACTTCACTGTGACTTTGAGAATCCACAGGAATAATTCATAGGCCTTGGTGAGTTCCCAAAGACGAGAACAAAACTGCATTCAGAGATCTCGCCGCTCAATCCGGATAATTCTGTGCCTCTGAACCTGCCAACCTTTTTTCCGGAGAGGCTGCGACTCTCCTGAGGGTTCTTCATGTGACTGTTGAGTGGACGAGAGAGGAGAGGGACAGCTGTGATTGACACACATTGGCCACTTCACAGAACCCTCAGACCCTCAGAGCCTGATCGCAGAAGCTGTCTCTTCATTCCAAAGCCTTTTTTGGCCACTGAGGTTGTTCCCTTACCTCCACTCTTGCCGCGCCAGTCACTATGCTAATGAAGCCTTAATGTGGTCCTTGCTTAAGTGGGCAGCTCTCTGATGGAGCTCAATTGGCAATTTCCTAAGAACCCAATATTTCTCAAAACACCTTAACTCTCAGCATTAAAATTTTAAAGGGCTGTCTGCATTGGTTATAGATGATTTAAAACAACCCACTTGTTTAATCCAACGATGACAACATTTAATGTTTACAAATGCAACTACAGAAATGGCTGTTTTAATTTAACCCTAATGTTGATGATGTAAACACATGAAGTCATGGTTGCAAAGATAATGTTCTTTCCCACGCAAACTGATTCACGCAGAAAACGATGCACTCTGACCCTCAATGATGGAGCACGTCATTGTTGTTCTCCTGAGTCTGTCCTCCATGTTTAATCTCCATGGCTCTGGTGGGCAGACGGCCACCTGCCGAGAATCGTAAACCCTTGCAAAGATTTATCTCCTTACGATGAACATTAGCATAATGTCAGATCATTAAAAGCCAATTATACTGATCTGTGTGTGTACGTGCGTTGAAAAGTGTTGGGAAAGTTTCTTGGAACAAAAAATGTCAGATTTTTTCAGTCAATTTGGGATGCTGATGTGGCACTATAACCAGGGGCGCTCGCAGAATCTCGAACCATGGTGCTCAGAAGAATGCCCCCAAAGACCACAAGTCATTTCTAATGTATTTACACAAGAATGGTAATTGTGTGAAACAATGAACCATGCACTTACATGTTGATTGTAGATGCTCATGCACATATATCGTGTTGGTGAACAAACTGCAGGGTAAAGCTATGAAGTGTAGAAGGTGGAGATGTTTTTCTTCTAAAAACATGTTTAAAATAGAATACCCCCGAGAGACATTCCATGAAAAACATCTTTAAGTTTCAGTCATTATCTATTGTACACCATTCACAACATTTGCAAAATCACAAAATTGTGCATGCAATATAAGTAGAATGAGATTTCCTGCAGCCACTTATTTCCTATCTCAATTGTAGTTCTACTTTGTGTAGAAGATCCTAGAACAGCAGTCACAGGCAACTTTATTCCCACAGCACCAGTCAGTGGATTGAGTGAGATAATTCACCATGCATTGTCTATCCCTAGCATTTGTATTTGCCTGTAGGCACATGCATATACAGTATGTGTATAGGGCGACTTTCTATTAGCCTCACACCTTCTATTTTTTAAAATATTTGTTTTGTATGTCGATTGGCATGTAGATAATGTAGAAATTACATTCAAAGATGATTTATATTGAAATTATGGTGCCTTCTGTCTGCACAAGTCAGGATGTTACTGCTATAATAACAACCATCCTTCCCAACATGCCAATGCATTGTTAGTGTGAATCAATTGAAGAGGAAACACCAACATGTTTTGCTGTGATAGCTTGCTATTTCGACTCACTCTTCTGTGCACGCTGTATATAGGGCTTTTGTATACAGTATACTGCCAGCACCTGCAGAATGAGTTCATGCTCCGTAGACTAGCAGCAAACTCGCAGAAAGATATATAACATAACCTCATTTCTGTCCTCCCCCCTTACCAGTTTTCCGCAGGTGCAGATGCCATGGAAACCCATAATGCATTGGCAGTGTAGGTCAGGAGAGATCTTCATACTACATTATTCTGTCATTGTCCCTGTCCACAGATGAGTTTTAATTGCCTTATTTTCTCTTTTTATTTGCTTTGGCATAATGGTCAAGTGGTTCTAGTAATTGATTCATAACGAGCAGTCTTATGGTTTACAAAAAGGCACATATGCAAACCAAGTGAAAATTCCCCAGTACCAGAGAAAACGGCTTCTTCTGTTTTTTTTTCTTCTTGCTTCTGGTACAGTATGTTTTTTAACTACAACCTTTCGTTCTTTTATGTTTTACATATTAGAGAACTCTATAGCTATCCTTCACACCAATAAAATTATCCTTAAGTTTTCAGATTGTAGCTTTGCAAGTTTGGTGTGATGGGCGGCCATGCTTTTTGATGAATGCATTGTGGGTTATTGGTTATGCATCATAGCTGTTTTCAGCACTAGGTGGAGGAAGGGCTGCAACTGTCACCATATTGTAGCAACTTCATAATTAAACATACATCACGAAGCACCATTTTGTATGTCAGACCACTGGTGGGCACACAGCCGCTTATTGACCCGTGCTTGAACTATGTGGTTTACTGCCCCCTGGTGAAAGAGTTTCACTCTTTGAGGTCAGGAATCAAAGCTAACATGATCATGACAACCACTTGGCCCAGATCAGGATATATAATAATATAAAATAATGATGTATGCTGAGTAAAAAGCTGTTTAAATTGGCTTTAAATCACTTAATCTATGTGCTCTATCATCAAAATCTAGAATTGGTGTAGAGTCTTTCTCGTATGTGGATCACTCGCCTACATCTGCCGGGCCTCTCCATCATCGACCCTCTGTCACGGCCCCTGGCACCATCTACTTCATCCTAATTAGAATTAATAATTGAAAATAGGAAATCGATGGGTGCAAATTAAGCGCAGCACGAGTGGGCTTTATTGGGTTGACATTGTCTCAAGAGCAGCGATTGTTGGTCACTGCTCATCTCACATTTTTCTTGTGCATCTCCATCTCATGCATCGCTTTATTTCGAGTCGTTCCTTTCTGGTTAGAGAGATGTAAAAGAGGCTCTTTTCGTGTTCGTTGGCCTCGTGGCTTAGAGAATAGCTTGTGTTTTTCCCAAGGGAGGAGAGGAAGATAGAATTATTAATTTGGTAAAGCAACGGCCCGTGTAACAATCTGCTGAGTAGGACACTTCTGACTTTTGTTGAATAAGCTACTGGTTTGCTGCACTAGGTCATGGCTTTTCTCAAATTATTCAGGAGCGTGATAATGACCCGACTTGTGCCTGCATGATTCCCTTCTAAGATCCCTTCACCCTCCACAAAAGATGATGCGATCGGATAGTGCCGTCCTGCAGTTTTGCTGTGAGAGGTCTCTAGCACTGTATTGAATAGAAGGTGACTTCTCAAGGCTGATATTGATCTGAGTTCACATCCTAGATAGATCTCAAACAAATGACCTAGTTGTATCCACAGAGGGAGTGTCTTTTCTAGACAGTGATTAGTCAGTGCTTAATTTGATATAGATATCTCTAAACAACCTTCTGTGAATACAAGATGTTAGTGGACCGTAGGTTAGGTGATTTGCTTTGGGTTTCTCTTTGGCCATGTTATATTGGATATCATTTAGCATTACATATTATGATACAGTACATTACTTTTCAAAAGTTTGGGGTTCAGTAATATTTTGTTTCTGAAAGAAGTCTCTTATATTCATCAAGGTTTTAATTGATAAAAAACACAGTAAAAAGTAATATTGTGAAATATTATTACAATTTAAAAGAACTTTTTTCTATTTTAATATATCTTGTGTCATATATTCATTTGATGGCAAAGCTGAATTTTCAGCAGCCATTACTTCAGTCTTCAATGTCACATTATCTTTCACAAGATCTTTCTTTTTTTTTAATCAGTTTAATGCATGCTTGTTGAATGAAATTATTCATTTCTTTACAAAAAATCTTACTGACCTTAATCTTTTGAATGGTAGTGCATAAAGCAATAATATTTTTAATAATATTAATAATACTTTTTTAACTAATAATAGTGCCTTCCCTGTAACTGCTAAATCAGAAATTAAATCTGTTAACATGTACAAGTTTGTTGACAAAAAGTTAATTCACTGCAGATACTGTAATACATCATAAACAGTCAAATTCTTTACATGTGAACTATAATGTAGCATGAGTCGTAGCGTAAAAAGATAGGACATCAGCACATCCTTACGCTGTGTGTCTCCCCTGAGGCTTTGGCTGGCAGGTCCCATGCTGTTCCTCTCAACTGGGGAAAAGGAAACATGTAGCAGGGGCTTGTCTGAGATAAATTAGAGTAGGAGGGACGCCCCGGTCCGTTGAGGCTGCCTGGCAGCTGCAGTACAAGCGCTCCCCCCTCTGATATTATAACTCAGCACTATCCACCCCACATGACTATTGGCAGTTCCTACTGTATATTTAGAATAGCATCCATCAGCTCCCCACCCCAAATAACATATCCCAAATTCCCTAATGTATCCCTAATTCATTCTGTAGCAGTCGGCTCTTTCAGCGCACAAATAAATAACATAGTGATAAGTGTCAGTGGAGCTCTAGAGGGCCCAGTGGGCCATTTCACGGTGAGAGTATTGGCAGCTTTTACAACTGTACGTTTAAAAGCATGTTCAGGAGACATTTATCATCCTAGTGTACTAAATAATCATCATTTTACAAAAAATAAATAAAGCTATATTTGTAAATGTTTATCAAAGAGCTATAGCCCTGTTCGTCTGTTGCAGACATCTAAATGCACATGCAGCGAAACAGATAACATTACTAGAGAAGTGCAATTACTGAACAATAACTCTTTTGAACTGGTTCTTTTTAGTGCATCAAAAGCATGCACTATATATTTTTTTGCTTCACTTAAAAGGAAGAGCAGTCACGATTCATGATTTTATCACAATTCTTTTTCATGTTGGTTTTATTATAATTCACTTTGCCTGTAAAATTTTGCCTTACAGGGTAGCAAAATATAAAAGAAAAAAATGACTGATCATTTAGGCCAAAGTAGGGGTGGGCGAAGATGAAAATCATTATTAAAAATATGAACAAAGAAGCCAATTACAAATATTAGGACAAATACAATATAATATACAAATGAAATAAATAGTGATTTAATTATTTTCAGCTACTCTATTTAACAGTAGCATTCAATTTCTTTAACGAGAAACAATAATTTTACCGTGTTTATTAATCTTAGTTGCTGTTAATTTCTATATTTACAAATACTGTTTACGTTCAAAATTCAGGATCTTTTGTTATCTTATTTAACACATGTAGGGAAAACACAAATGCTCTCTCTTCGGCTCTGACACACTGATGAAGGACTGAGAGCCGAAACTTTTTGGTTTTCCGACATGTTAAATAAAATAACAAAAGATTTAGAATTTTGAGTGCAAATCGTAACTGAATTCTTGATGTAATTAAAAAGATTCATGCACAAAAACGAGACACTATATGAGAAGAGAGAGCACTGTGTAAACGACCTTGTTGAACTTCTAAAAAGGCTGTAATTAAAAGTTCTGAGTTGAATTTTTAAAATTCAATTTAAAAAACATATATATATATTTAACAATTTAAAAAACATATATATATATATATATATATATATATATATATATATATATATATAATTTTAATTAATTAAAGAAAAGAAAATAAAACTCAATAATGTTTTTTGAAATCATCTAATTTGGCAATCCTTCTTCAGCTTCCTCATTATTCAGGATATCTGTCAGCTAATAGAGATGCAGTACCTTTAATTGTTTAAAAATTCTATTCTTGCAGCCTTGCGAATCCAATCAGTCAATGTTTCTGTGTGTATAAGAACCTTCACTTATTTCTCATTGGACAGAATCTTTTTAGCAGTGCACTTTTGGATCACCCATTTGCTGTATATTTTAACGCTGGATCTTTTGTGGCACCTTGCCCATATACTTTAATTTACTCTTGCCTTCTTTGAAGCGGCACACTGTTTAACATTTTCTGGCTTAATAAGGTTTCTGTATAACCTGTGCTCTGAAGAACAAACTCAACTGGCACAAAACAGGTCTCACTCTAACCGTCATCAGGCATGGAGTCGGACTTGAGTCACGTAGCACACAGAGCTATGACACTGACTCACAGTAATTAAGACACTCTGTCATGTAGAGACAAACTCCCATTCTGTATTCATCATGGCATAGCAGAGATGAACCCAAACAGAGGAGTTCAGCTGCCAAGGTTTGGGATCTTCATTTATCTGGAAGTTTAATTGTCTGGATGCACTTCCTCCAGTCATTAACCACAAAAGCTAAAACTTGGGTGAGAGGGGTTGACTGAGTTTTCCCCTACACTGCTGGAGCTTTAATTAAAGGAGTAGAATGGGCTGGACTGGGTGCAAGGAAGTAGTAATTGGCCCTAGAGGCATTGTGTGCTGTGATAGAGTCAGTGTAATCACACTCTTGTACAGTGCTTCATATTACACTATCTGATTCACAAACCCTTGGCCCTGTTACAAACATCTAGATGGCTACATTCCATCTGTTGGATGATGTAAAGGTAAATGGCAGGTTGGCAAAAGATTGATATATTGATTTAAAACTAGGCACAAAGTGGTATATACAAAATGTTGTAAATGCCATACTTGACTCATGCATGTGATAAGGATAAAGAGCGTCTTAGGGTTAAGTCTCGTTCCCTTCTCAGGGAGCTGGGTTTCAAGGGAACCCAACGCTGCATCAGATGCTGATGCTATGGGGACTTTAATAGGACAGCCAATAGCCTAGAGCAGTGTTTTCTAAATCTACAGTACTAAGTCCAGCATAATAAGCTGATTCAGGCAACAAATGAGATATAGAGTCGCATGCAGCAACTCTACATATCTTCACACCAGCTTCTAGTAAGTGCTAAACCGAAGGAAGTATGCGAGAAAAAATCCTCAGCTTTTATGTATACAGCCTTAATGAGCTGGAGAGGGCGACAGATAAGAGAATGGATCGCTAACCACGATACAGTCCACCTCTGCTCTGTCAAAGGCCCTGCACTGACCTTTGACTAGCCTGAGAATGGGCACTAACCCATTCACAAGGAAGCATAGCCCTGCTTTAATCCCCAATATGATGAATTCAGTGAGGTTTTTAGATGAGAGAGTGGACCGCTTTCTGCAACTTAGTCCAACTCAACTCTCATCTTCCAAGCTTTACTGTAAAAAAAGAGAGGATACTTGAACCAACCCATTCAGAGAGGAGCAAGTAGCCTCTTTTTTTTAAACCAATCTGATAAATCACCCAGCCTCACAGGGGGTGCATTAACATTTGAACATAAAAACAGATTGCATAATTTCACAGCGACTAGCCATTTTTCCCATTGAAAAATCACCCTCAGGCATTACCTTGCATAAGGGCACTCTACCCCAGTAAGAGAGTAGACCACCTCATTTCACCATGGCCGTCACAAAAATACTTTGAGTCAGGTTTTGGCTTCCTACTGGCACAGCGCCTCTGCCCCCTACTCCTTGGCAGCCACACTCTCCTTCTGACCTTCCCTCCAGGAACTAGTTCCTTGCGTAGGGTCAGAGGGGCCAGAAGGAGCCTGGACCCGGAAAGGAATACATTTCCTGAAGGCAGTGGACTGCCTTCTTGCCTATCTGAACTTTTCCACCACAGTCTCAACGCCAGTCTCAATGTAAGTCCCTGAGGACGAGACTGGTGCATCAAAGAGAAAATTCTTATCCCTCTCATCTATGCCCGATAAGTTCAGCTACAGATGCATCTCTGTCACCAACCATAGCAGCCGAAGGGCGGCCAATGGCATGGGCTGTTTGCTTAGTGGCACAGAGGACTAGATCTGTGGCCGCACACAATCACATGAGACAATCCTTCAACTCTTCTACTCATTTCTTCTACTCAGGGCTAGCCGGAATAGACCGCAGAGCGGGCTTCCAGATTGGGCATGGGAGCCACGGAGCTAGCGGTAACTCCTCCGCCAGCTCCCTACAATTGTAGTCGTAACTCTACCTCAGCAGACGTAGGGTCTTAACCGTGAGGTGCAGACGCTACGTTACCATCTCTCGTGAAGATAGCGAAGCAGCGAGACAGAGTGGGTCCAAATCTTTGACGAGTGCCTCAGACACAGGTCGGGTCTGATATTAGTGGCTTCTTCTGGTCTTGGGTAATTTAGAATAAATGTGCTTTTACCGAATGGATCCGAGAAGACAACTATGCCAACTTCACTTTAGGCATTTAACAATATTTTATTACTTAAAACAAATACACATTAAAACAAATACCACATGTAGCTTGTGTGTGGTGAACGCACTGGCGCCGTTGTACTGCGGCTGCCGTCGCATCATCCAAGTGGATGCTGCACACTGGTGGTGGTTGAGGAGAGACCCCAACATGATTGTAAAGCGCTTTGTGTGTACAGTAGTACTTATGAAAAGTGCTATATAAATGCCTCATTCATTCATTCATTCATACTTTTTTATTTTTAAAGTTACATTTTTGGGGGGTAATTTTGCCTTTTATTTGACAGTGTGCGGAGAGACATCCTGATTTTTCCATAAAAATTGTTATTCTGACATGGGTTAAAACAATTTATTAACAAAAAAAATTTCTTTGTCATATTTTTGGAGAATTTTGCCTTTATTTGACAGTTTGATGAGAGACAGGAAGAGATACAAAGCACTGTTGCACAAAATGTATGTGTGCTACCCTCAAGGCTATCCTCAGACAAAAAAATTATTCTTAATAAAAAAAGACAGCTTAAGCAGGGCTTCCAGATTCCACAGGAGTGAGATATTTAGTCTTCATAGAAAATACAACAGTTTAGACTCTGGAAGTCTCCCTAATTAGCCTTTTGTGACGTTCATGTTTATTTAGCTATGCGCACAGCTCTAGGCAGAACGTAGCACCAAAACACACACAGTATTTTTCTTGTCAGCCTTAATAATTTTTGAATCAGGCCTGCAGCTGAAAAGATTTTACTTGTTTTATAGTAAGGCTCGCTACGCTTATGGGAGAACTTCAAGTAGCAGCATTACGGATTCTCACAGGATTGTGCATGGCACTGCTCTGAGATCATTCCCAACCATCTGATCAGATCAGGCCATTACATTTTTCTGCTTATCAAAGTACAGTACACAAACGCACGCTCACAACTCAGTCCTGATGCCTTTAAGTGCAAGTTTGTTGCAAAGAAGAGCATGGGTTGTCTCCCCAAACACAAGCTTTGATTAGCCTGTTTGTGCAATCCTGAGCACTTTTAATAGGGGCTGTGTTACAGGTCGGCCGTTTGGTGTACTTGTAACATTGAATCTCTGCCCACACACAAGATGCATTGCCCCAAAGGGGGCCTCATCCACTCTTTACTCATCTCTTCTCTGATTAGACTCATACTTATGGAAGCTTTCTTTCAGATACTTTAAACACAGAGAAATAGGAATAACACTATGTGTTTTACAGCCTTGCCCATGGCACCAAATGATCTCTGACTCTTTAATCATGGCTAAATGCTGTCAGAAGGCCCGCAGTGAGAGACTGTCTGCGGCAAATCTGAAACTAAACGCAGAAGAGACGGGCCGAGATAATGGGCTTTAGGAGGAAATGTGCTGAGGCGTCTCGCTGTGGGGGGAAAAGAGGCTTTGAGTCTTCAATGGCAACATTTTGTGCTGCTTCTGAGCACCAGAGAAAAAGACTTCTGCAAATTAAGCTCTGTCTAGATTTCCACTTTATTTGTCCTCCTCCGCAATGATTCACAATGGCTGCTGATGATGAGGCCGGGCGGACTCTGAGCCAACGCGGAGTGGATTTGCCGTGTTGAATGGGAGGGAAACTGTTTGCATCCCAGTATGAGGCTTCTTTGAAAGTGAAACGCTCACTTTGGGGCTGATGGGGAGTTGACGAGGTCCGGGGGCCGGTGAGAGAGGCAAACAGTGGATGTCTTGTGTTTTTCTGCTCTTTTTCTCTCATCAGCGTGGGAGAACTGAGAGGAGCGTGATGAGTGCTGATTGACTGCGAGCGGAGCAGACGATGAGCGGCTCATCCATCTTCGCTGACCTCCTGCAGGTTTCCTGCCTTTAATGTGCCCTGGTCATTTGTGTGGTGTGAGAGCTCAGTCGACAGGAGAACTCATCCATGGCGGATTTACTCAAATCAATAACGTGCCTCCTGCCCTCTGTGAGCTACTTAATGCGGCCTACATCGCACCTCCTGGGAAAGACTCGCCACAGTGGCAGGATGTTCCATGACCCCCCTCTGTGCCAAGCTGTCTTCTCTAAGTGCTGATCATCCACCTCATGTTTGTCTAGCATAGACAACGGATGCTGGTGTCCAACAGCACACAGTCTTCATTAGGGCTTTATCCACTTTCAAAACAGCTTTCGATAAAGATAAATGACTGGTAGCTTAGTAGTTAAATATGGACTGGTTTGTGAGGTTAAAAGGACTGTATGCTTGAAACAATTGAATGAAACCATCATCTAAATGACATACACGTACTCTACCATTCAAAAAGTTTGGGATCAGTGAGTTTTTGTTTTTGAAAGAAGTCTTTGATGCTCACTAAGGCTGCAGTTATTTGATTAAAAATACAGAAAAAAACAGTAATGTGAAATGTTATTGTAATTTCAAATAGCTGTTCTATTTGAATTTCTTTTAAAGTCCCCGTGAAATCAAAATTGACCCTATTTACTTTGTTAGCGCATATTACTAGTCTTGTGGTGAACAATTAATCCGTGCAAGTAAATATAAAAAATAAAAAAAATTTACCATGGTAATCTTTAATCAAAATCTGAAAAGTTACTTCCGGTCTGGAATGGCGTCTTTTTCTGAACGCCATTTGACGGCTTGGGTTGAAAACGCTTAACCACTCCCCTCAAACCGTTAGTCTGCTATGAGCGAGAGATGGAGAGGAGGAGCGCTAAGTAAAACCCTGCCCTCTGTTCAATATTCCGTTTCACTTGGAAATACGTCATAACACTGGAGAAAAGTCGTTTGCAACTTCCAGTTCACGGGGACTTTAAAATGTAATTTATGTCTGTGATGGAATGAATGGGTGTATTTTCAGCCTTCATTCCTCCAGTCTTCAGTGTCACATGATCCTTCAGAAATCATTCTAATTCTAATTGATGCTCAAGAAACATTTATTTTTATTATCAATGTTGAAAACTGTTGTGCTGCTTAATACTTTTGTGGAAACTGTGATGCATGAATATAGAGTTCAAAAGAATAGCATTTGAAATAGAATTTTTTTTAAACATTCTAAATGTCTTTACTGTCACTTTTAAGTCGTTACTGATATTTTTTTTTAATTTCTTTCAAAAACAAATCTTAATGACCTCAAACTTTTGAACAGTAGTTTACAGTATATCGAAATGATGCAGAAAGAAAGTTAGCAGTTAGCACTGATTTTGAGGTGGGGGAAACCACAAGACCTCTCAGAATCACATAAAATATCTCCAGATGCATGCAGTAACATTTATGCAAGAATGTACAAAATCTATGTCTATGGTGGATTTGGCCCTATTTATGCTAGCTAATGCCTAACACCAGAATGACTGAGTCAGTGTTTTATAGCATCTCTGGGTCACTTTAGGTGCTTTTGCAAGATTAGCTCTTTGCAATTTCACCCATTTTATTGATAGCGCTTGCAGTAGCTCATTGATAATTTAAAGAGAATATATGAGGGGATGTAAATAATCTGCTTCAGCTAATCCCCACTCACAGTGGGATTCACTTGTATTGGAAAATCACTGTACAAACCTGTATACTTCCGCATATGTTCTGTAATAAAATTATATGACTTCTCAAATCTTGTGTATTGGCAATTCCAGGATTATAGTTCACCGGTTCACAACCTGTTGCTCAGAATTTAATACAACTGAGTCATACTGATCAACGAGAGTTTCCACCCTTAACTCTAACTGGAGGATGGTGGCAATTTAGTTGGCTGGTGTAAAAAAGCATCCTTTCTTCTTCTTTGTGTATCAGGTTGTGAAAGTGGCCACTGGGGGCCCCACTGCAGCAACCGCTGTCAGTGCAAGAATGGGGCACTGTGTAACCCCATCACAGGAGCCTGTGTCTGCACAGACGGCTACCAAGGCTGGCGCTGTGAGGATCAATGTGAGCCTGGCTACTATGGCAAGGGCTGCCAGCTGCAATGTCAATGCCTCAACGGTGCCACCTGCCACCACGAGACAGGGGAATGCATATGTGCACCAGGCTACATGGGCCCCATGTGAGTACCAGAGATAAAACAGGTTGTCAATATAGAGATATGAAGGTTGATATGTCTTTCTTGAAATATATTCTTTATATAGAGGAGACAATGTCAAGTTGTAACTCTAGTGAAAAGGGTAGGTTTATTTTTGAAAGTCAATTTCTGTATAGGCCCATACCTCTTGACTGCAAAATAGCTATTCAACCTTTCCTCCATCATTGCCAAGGAAACACACATTAACCTTTTATGACCTTTTGTTTTGTCACAATGGGAACCTGCCATTAAATAGTCGTTTTTCAGCTAAATAAACAGTAAAACAGTTATGGTGCAAAACATTTGAAATAAGGCAAAAATATACAAGATAACGTACAAAAATATAATTCATGAAAAGATTCCAAAATACATTAACGTTCAAAAGTTAATAAGATTTTAGTTTTTTATTTAAGAAATGTATACTTTTATTTAGCAATTGATCAAAAGTGACAGTAAAGACATTTATAATGTTCCAAAAAAAATAAATGCTGTTTTTTTCTACTTTCTGTTCATCAAAGAATCTTGAAAACAATGTTTTCAGTTTCCATAAAAATATTAAGTAGCACAATTGTTTTCAACGTTGATAATAATAAGAAATGATATGCAAATAATGATATTAGAATGATTTCTGAAGGATCATGTGTCACTGAAGACTGGAGTAATGGCTGATTAAAATTCAGCTTTGCCATCACAGAAATAAATTAAATGTTAAAATATATAAAAAAAAAAAAAAAAACTATGATTACATTTTAGAGAGCATTAATTATTACTATTATATTATTTTACAGTGTAATAATATTGCACAATATTACTGTTTTTATCATTTTGATATAATAAATTCAGCTTTCCTGAGCATATTAAGAGACTTCTTTCAAAAACATAAAATCTTAACGACCCCAACTAAACAACTAAAGTGTATCATTTTTTTTATTTTATTTAAAAAAACATATATATTTTTTTAGATTCATTAAATATCAATTGTTTTGGGGCAACAGAAATTGTAATTGATAAAATGTTTAAAATTATAACAAAAAAATTAGAACATGTCCCAATAAAATATGTCAAAATAATAGTAAACCCTTTGCTAGAATGTGTGCTGCTGTAGTTAATTCACCTATTTATCCAAAATTCATTGGAAAAATGTTAACAGATATTGCAGTTTGGAGGATACAATTTGAACTAGGTGTTTGAAACCAAAAAAGAAAGAGATTTTGAACCCGAAACCTTCTAGGTACCCCATGTGACAACTACCCCCAGTCTCCCATACTGATCTACATTTGATGTACTTATTATTTGTCTATATTCGTTGTTAGCATAGTGGAAATGCTGTGAAGATCTTGTGAGGGTACTTTAAAAAAATGTGGTTGGTTTTTTTTTTTTTTTAAGTATTTGTTCTGAAGTCTTTGAACATTCTTGTGTTTTATGTTGCAATCCTTTGCAATTGCTGCCTGAGTTTCATGCTTTTGCTCTTGTGGTTCGGCAGCTGTGGAGAACGCTGTCCCTCTGGAAGTCACGGCCCACAGTGCGAGCAGCGCTGCCCCTGTCAAAACGGAGGAACCTGCCATCACATCACTGGAGAATGCTCCTGCCCTGCTGGATGGACGGTAAGATGCTGCACTCAGAGGGACCAAAAGGGTGGAGAAGTGAGGGACAAAGAGAAAGTGACAGAGAGAATAAATGATAGAAAAGAAACATAGAGGAATAAAGATGAGGAGACAGATGATAAGGAATGAGGGGCAGGGAGTGAAGGAGAATAAAAGGGCAAGATACTGAAACGACAAAGAGGTGAGTCACACTTGAAAGGAAGAAAGGAGAAGAGGGAGTAATTAGGAGAAAGGCAGGGTTAAGTGAATGGAGGGAAGGTGAAAGAGTATAAAAGGTAAATGAAGAAGGGGTGGAGGAGAATCTGAATGTAGATCCTTGCACAATCCTAAAAGGGGAAGAAACGACACTAATCTGAGTCTCGCAGAGCGGCTGAAGTTATTATTTAAGAAGCAAATTGTGTGAAGTTTGCTGAGTCTTATTATTGCTCTTTTTGCATCATCGTATATTCGTAAAGAGGACACATCAAAAACACAAGTTTTCTTTCTCTTCTGAAAAGAGTTTAATGCGCTACAGTATGTACTAGACATACTCTAATATTCACAAAGCAGTTCATTCAAAACGTTTATTGAAACTAAACTGCAAAAATTGGTTATTCAGACATTAACCTCAGAACTGTGAGTACAGTAGCATACTGTATACATACAGTATCAGCGCCTATTCAGTGATGTAAGGAACTGATGTAATGGTCTTAAAGGTACAGTAACATAGACTGTATCAGATAGGAGGTCGTAAGTGATCATGCAAAACTTTCAGCTTTCACTGACATAAGTGGCTACAGATATTTTGAATATGGCCTCTTTTATAGGGCCACACATACTGTGTTTTTCTATAATTCTATACATGTCTATCTTTGCATGATATTATGTATGATTGTTTATCTTTATGGATGATTCTATATACTGTGTTCACTCAAAATTATTTATTCCCTCGTGTATTCCAAATCCCAATGACTCAAGAAATGTTATTTTGAAAGTTTGTTATTTTAAGTTTAAAGAATGTATTGGCTACTCGTTTCATAAAATAAAAGCGAATGTGCTTTCAAGCTCCAAAATGACAAAAAAAAAAAAAAAGTTTTAAAGTTTAAAGTTTTTTTTAAAGTTTTAATAATTGTTCTAATCCTATTAGAATATCAAAGGTCACACAACTACAACATTGATGACACATATGAATAATATTGTTTGAATCACTTTAAGATTTTTTTTTTTTTTTTCAGCTGATGAACAATAAAAACATTGACAGCCGGTCAGAATCCACCCGAAGAGCTCATTTAAAGGCACAAATGACATAACTGCAGTGTGCTTATGATAAACAGAACATTATCTTGCGTTGGTAATATGGACGCCAACATAGATATCATTATGATTATTTTTCTTGGTTTGAAAAGGGGAAGATTGTGAATAATAAGTGAATAATAATGACTAAGGCATTTCTCTCTTTGAAAGAAAGAAAGTCATGTGGGTTTGAAGTGGGAGTAAATTATATATTTTTTATTGTAAGTGAATCGTTCCTTTAAATGAGTCCATCTTCTGTGGTCATTCTGAATGGACTTGATCTGATTCTCAAATGTGAATGTTCTCTGCTCTCTTACTCAACAGGGGTCTGTGTGCGCCCAGCCATGCCCATTCGGCAAGTATGGGATCAATTGCAGCAAGGAATGCTCGTGCCGCAATAGAGGACTGTGTGACCACATCACAGGACAGTGCCAGTGTATGGCTGGATACAGTGGCCACAGGTAAAACAGATACATAATTAGTGAAAATCAGTTCTGATCTTATTTCTGTTATTATTCCTCTGTCTTTAAAAAAAATCTACCACAAAAGCAGTTTGTTCCTAGCATGCACAATTTGGGTCTGAATAATTGATTAATTGTTTTGTTTTTTTACTGCTCTGTGTTTGTATTCCCTATGTCCACTGATCCCACTCCAAGATCTGCACTGGTCTAAGTTTCTGCTCATTAATTACCAGTAATGGAGTTTTATTAGGATCCAATTGAAATAGCTCAGTGCCTTTATTTCACTGTGTCTTCTGCAGCAGCTTAGGGTTTATTAGCGCACTAAAGTGATTGTCTGCCGAATGAAAACACTTTTAGGACAGACAGTTCTTATCCTCTAATATTTAACAAAATTGCCCTCATTCATTTGGTCTGTGACAGGTGAATTATCCCAGCAGGAATAATCTCAGATTGCGTTAGTACCCCCTCCTCCCTTCCCCCAAGCCCTTCTCACACCCGTCTCTTCTGATGCAAACGACGCTGGTGTAATTTCAACATGAAACATACCTAGTCCGTTTTATAATTTAATTGAGCTATTTATCTGTCTCCTAATGGCTTCTTTGGACACTCAAGATTGATGTTCTGCCAGGATTGTATATTGAAGATCTTGTGGAAGTCGTTGTTCCTTAAGTCACTTTGCTATTCAACAAAGAGAATGAGCCCGGGTCTAATTGTATTCACGGTAATTAATGACTGCAGTTTTAGTTTCCTGTTGCCCCATAGGCGAAGCCAAGGGGCTAATGAACCTGAGGTACCAAAGAAGATGCCCAGATCATTGACCCTTGACCCTTAGATTAGAATAACTTTGTAGTCTACTAATTCTGCTTGTGTTATTCTGACAGTCTCCTTTTTCTTCCAGAGCTGCTCTGAGTAACGAAAAATGTGTACAAAACATTGGGCTTTTCTTCCCTTTGTAAAGTGTCGGAAATGTTCCCAGGTGCCAGGAGGAGTGTCCAGTCGGCACCTATGGACCCCAGTGTGCCCTCCACTGTGACTGTCAGAATGGGGCCAAGTGTTACCACATCAACGGAGCGTGTTTGTGTGATACAGGATTCAAAGGGCCTCACTGCCAGGACAGGTTCTGTCCACCAGGCCTATATGGTCTCATCTGTGACAAATACTGTCCCTGTAACTCAACTAACACACTCAGGTAAGACACGCTACCTCACGTCAACAGGCTGCAGTAGAATGATAACTGGTGAACTGACAAGAAACAATGGACTAGGGATGCGTATTTGTACCATAATTGGTAAAGCCAATATGGGATGTTTAATTTCGCATGCCCTATTTTTCCATTTAGATTACCTTTACCATAATCTAATGCTTACTTCCAGTTAATGTTTTAAAATAGAATAATTTGATAACACTATTAAATGTAATCTTCAGCAAATCTCAAAATAAATATCTATTTTTATTTTGTATGTTATGTTTTTAGTGCTTTGTTTTTTTATTTATTGTTATTTAGACAAAATAGTAAAGAATTTTAATATCGGCTATAATTTGAAAATAATTTTCGGCTTGAATTATGCTGTAAATTAATTAGTGTAGTACTGGTGCATCCCTACAATGTCCTTGATTTTCTTGCAAAGAATTTGTTTTGGTTTGTTTCAATATCATTTGTCAGTGGCAAAATTCCACAGTTAAACAGCAAACTCACTCTTAACAACACTCAAAGGGATAGTTCACCCAAAAATGAAAATTCATTTACTCAATCTGTTTGAGTTTCTTTATTCTGTTGAACACAAAAGAAGATATCTTAAAGAATGTTGGCAACCAGACAGTTGACAGTAGTCATTGACTTCCATACTATTTTTTTTCCTACTATGGAAGTCAATGGCTACCGTCAACTGTCTGGTTACCAACATTCTTTAAAATATCTTATTTTGTGTTCAACAGAAGAAAGAAGCTCATACAGGTTTGGAACAACTTGAGGGTGAGTAAATGATGACGGAATATTCATTTCTGCATGAACTATCCCTTAACATAACAATTCAGCTAAATTATTTCACACAAACAATGCATCTTTGTTGAGTCTCCTACGGTTAAACAGAACCTTCAGTCCTACACTCATCACTTTTCCAGCCAACTCCTCTCGAGTTAACCTCTGGAGCCATGGGTGAGTAAAGAGCTCCATTTGAGTCCATTTGACTTCATTTGACTTGCAAGTAAAAATTTGAACACCTTTCAACAGTAGCATAGCACTTGCTCTTAATCGCGACCTGTGCTTCATTCATTATTTCTTAGCCTCGTTCCTGGCTAATGCAATGTTAATGCCTGGTATGGGTAGATTAAGCCCTGAGACACTGGGGCTCATTACTACATGAAGGAGAGAAAGGACATCCCATTTATCTGAGCAGAGCTCCCAGACACAAGGATGGATGAACTCAATGGTTTTAGTTTTCAGATTTGGCTCCCTTGTTCTGGAAACCAAAGTGTTTCTGTTTAGATGCCATATACACAGCGTGTCTTTAGGCATATTTGTACCTAAATGTCTATTTGTCTTTCTCTTTTTCAGCTGCCACCCCCTGACAGGTGAATGCTCGTGTACAGCAGGATGGACGGGTCTATACTGCAATGAGACCTGTCCCCCGGGTTACTATGGAGAAGGATGTAGTGTACCCTGCCAGTGTGCTAATGGAGCAGACTGCCACGGTCTCACTGGGGCCTGTATCTGTGCCCCAGGCTACACAGTGAGTCCATGTTTATCATTTATCATTGTCTACGCTCATTAAACACTAGTAAATCTTGCCATGCTGAAATATTGTCACATGAAATTGACTGCTGAGCATTGACGATTACAGCTGCTAATGTTTTGAATTAAAGGATGGTATTTTTTCAATTTCCATTCCTATACATCTGACATTAACATCACTCAAACCCCTCATTAGTAAAGTAAACACCAATATGTCTTGGACAATGGCTATAGACCGCCTACCAACCTGTCAATCAACCACTGCACTAAATAAAAGGATTTTAATTGTTTATTACATATGGCTTCAAATGAAAATACCCGTCTGATCTGATTCTTTTTGTAAAACAGATATATTTTTGTATATATATATGATTAATTAATCTCAGTAAAGCCCCCCAATGAGAATCCTGAACAAAACATCAATTTTTTAAGTTAAAATTAAACATTTAATTTAATTTTATATTGCGCTTTTAAAACTATGCAGTAACGTGCAGAGTATATTCCCAAAAATCAGTGACCCTCTCGTCAAAATCAGATCACAAGTGGTCACAGGATACACATTTGAGACACAGGTGCAAACAGCAATGTGCCTTCTAAATAGTCTAAATAGGGCCATAGATATGACATATGAAGGTGGCAAAATTCATAATTACATAATAAAGGTTTATGATTGTGGATTTTAAGTGAAAATTGGAAGCACCTTTCAGAGAACATTTCTAGTCAGCACTTTCCTTGATCTTTCTTTGAAAAGTTTTTGTGCCTTCATACTTAAAGCAGAAGTGTCAGCGAATACAGTTTATTGCTTTGAAAATGATCTCTATAGTGGTCTCTCTCTCACACACACACACACAAACACATCACCTCCTGCTGGGAACAAGGTGAGAGTCTCTAAGATCAGTAATGCTACTTTCACAATGCTCGTGTCTTATTAATCAGCAGGGTTACACTTAACACAAAGACCTTGTCAAACTCAGAAAGAAGCATTAGATACATGGACTCCAAAATAGAGTGGGATTTCTAAACAATATTTTATATGACATAAATAACTAAATGTTTTGTTATCTAGTTGGTCGCACAAGGCACAAAAACTGCCCGGCTCTGTGCTCTCTGATGAACAAAGGTGTTGCTAAAATGAAAGCAATAAGATACAAGGAAAGAGCTTGAGAAAAACAGATAGAGAGACATGATCATGTGAGTGATCTGAATTTATTTTACAGAGATGTTAAAATAGATGGATGGCTCATTTCATTACTGAATGTGTCAGTATTTTTTATAGTAAACTTGTAAATTGTTTGAAAATATTTATTTATAAAGAAAAATTCTGGGTATGTGAATGTGTGTGTGGCCCATTGGTAGTGTATATCTACTTAAAGTACAGTTCAATGTATATTTCAAGTATACAAATTATTTCCTAAATAGGAACATTGTAGTATACTTAAAGTGCAAAAATAATATAATAGTAAACTATAAGTATAATGTTAAAGGGATAGTTCACTTTGAAATCAAATTTTGGTATGTTTTAGCTTACCTCAAGGGCATCCAAGATCGATGTAGGTGTCTGTTTCCGCAGTAGTTTCAATTTTGATATTTTTAGGTCAAACCGTTCTTGTCTGTCAGTCATATAATGCAGGTCTATGGTCACCACCTCAAAGAGCATGCACAGAGAAGTCCAAATTAAACAATTCCCCATCGTAAGTACACATTGATGGCCTAAGACACGAAACGAGCAGTTTGTGTGAGAAAACGAACAGTATTTATATCGTTTTTACCTCTTGTACACTTTCCAGAACGCACGCACACGTCACACACCAGGAAGCGCGCGCGCCCTCAGATCACTTGGACGTGGTTGTGTAGAGGTAAAAACGATTTTTGAAATAAAACGAGTATTGAAATAGTACACTTACAAGTATGCTACGAGTATATTGATATTTACTACATAAAGTATACTTAAAATATACTTGAACTTTACATAATTATACTTAAAATTACCTTGAAGTATGCTTATTTTTTAATTGTAATACTATTTCACAATATTACTGCTTTACTGTAAATGCTGCCTTAGAAATATTTTAAAAAGTCCTGCAGACCCCAAACTTTTAAATGGTAGCTATAGTTATACTTATAGCTTGCATTGTTGGTAACTACATTTTCAGTAGCTTCACTTTATGTTTTAAGTGTATAGCATATAGCATGGAAAGCTACAGTTTCAAGTATAGTCCCCACCACTGAACTGATTTCACTCTTGCTGCATTCAGAAATAATGAAAATGTTGCAAAGCAGGTAAAATAAAGACAGCGCCGCAGGTAAAGACTGGAACGGAGGGGATGATTAAGAAAAACTCAGTACCAGAGGCTGTAGCCAACTCCTGCCTTGGCCTGTTGCTGTGTCCTGTGGCAGAGCTACTACTGCGATTTGAACTAGCAGGCGGAGGCACAGACTGTATCTTCATTTTCACCACCTGCTCTTTGTGTTAGATTTGAGGGGCCTGCTGCCAGTTCTATTAAACACTGCTCGAGGAGCTTTGGCCAAGGCGTCTGACCGAGATGCAATGGAATTGGGAAACAATACTCTATTTCCAGGCCAGCTGTTCCATTTGGACCTATAGAACAGCAGAGGTTAACAGTTTGACTGCAGTCTGGTTGAAAATAAGAGAGGTAATGGCCACCAAAACTCTTATTCGTAGAGTTCTGAGAGAGTGATATTTATAGGGGTGGGAAAGGAACATATATGCTTGTGCTGCTGGTACTGCAGAGAATGCAGGTGGGTAAACGAGGGAACAAATGTGCTGGTAGTACTACGATGAAAGCACACATGCCACGTTCATGTGTGCTTTCATGACACTTCACTTGAATGCATAGATGCAATGGTATGATTTTTAATTCTTAAAATAATAGATGCTAAAAAAAACAGGGGGCCTGATTACACAGAAAAAAAAATTAAAATAAAAAAAATAGGACAATTCCAACTTTGCTAGGGCAATCGGGAGCTTCTGGATCAGATTTGTATGAATGACCTCTAGTGCAGCTCTTGCCATTTAGCTTTTTGTCAAATTTATTTTATATTATATTAGAGTCAGGGAGTGGTGGCTGCAGTACTAAAGCGCACAACAAAGGAGATATATTCAAGGAGACTTTTAATATAATAATCCAAACAATAAACAGAAGCATTAACAAAGAGAGAAACATACCACAAACTCACTGACGTAAAACAAAGCTAGAGAAATAACAGACAGAAACTGAGGGTTTAAATATATGAGGGCAAACAGAGCTGATGAGATAATTAATGACACACCTGAACTGAACTAACACAATCAATTAGAAACCATAGAAACAAACAGGGAGAGGACGGAGGAGAACTGAACCAATTAAATGACTAGAGAATAAAAAGTAAATTTAAACATGAAAAAAAAACTATTATATTATATTATATTATATTTTGTCATGTTGTTATCCAGCATGATTTGAGAATTGTTCAAAAAGTATCTGCATAAGTTGGAGATGATTGTAATAAAGTGAGCGAACGAGATAAATGATGACTGATTGACAGAGAGGGGAGAAACAAAACCTATATATAGAGAATGGCATATCTTATCTGCGTCAAATAGTATCTTTGTAAGTAGGCTATGTATATTTAAACATCCTAAAAAATATAATTTTTTCATATAATAAATTGAATCCCAGACTTTCGGACCCCACTGAATATGAAAATGTACCAATCAAAGTTTGAAGACATTTCTAGCTCTTTGAATGTACTACTGATCTATGCTAATAGATATGCATACAGTATGTCCTGCTTTAGCCTGCTTTTAGAGGAGTTTAGTCACCCAGTTGAATAAGTGCTCTCGGTCCTGTGTCAGTGTAATCTGGAGCATTCATGGGTCTCAATAAATCCCTGTGGTCATTTGTGAGCCAGAGACTCTTTTACCTCCAACCCATTCACCAGTAAATTGCAGGTCTGCTGAAAAGTCGAACAAACTAACTTTCTCGCCCCATATTCGGCTGCCTGCACCGATAGTTTCAAGTCTTTTTCTGCTGAACAGAACTGCCATTGTTAGCAGTCTGCTTGCTGTCACTTTTGAACGGAACAAAGATAACTGCACGTAGATTGATGAAAAATTAATCCACAGATGTAAGCTTTTCATGTGGGGAGTGGATGGACGAGCAAAGGAGATGGAGAGGTAGAATATTTGAAATGGGGAATACAATGGGGGAATGTGGGAGAGAGAGAGAACGAAAAAAGAGAGAGCATACAAGAAAGAAAAGAGTGGGAGTAAGAGAAAATATTGGAGATGATTGTATCAAAGTGAGCGAGCGAGATAAATGATGACTGATTGAAAGAAAGGGGAGAAACAAAACATATATAGAGAGAGCGAGAGTCAGTCCCTCTTGGAGCCCATGACGCCCTGTGGCATATCTTATATTGCCTTCCTCTTAGACCTAGTTCCAGATGATAATGAGAGAGCGGGTCCTTTGCTGCTCAATCCCCGGCACCGGGGAGACGGAGGCAGGAGGCGCACGGCACACTGCCATTACCACACTAATTGGGAGTCTAAATCATTTTGTCAGCTGTCAGTCAGAGCCAGGGATGAGGCAAGAAGACACCGATGATGACCGACGCTGGGATACAGGCGACTCCCCTGCTGAGCCTGGTAAAGCGCAGAGATTGTGCTGGTGTTGTTTGGCTGGGGAACAGGGTTTAAGAACACAGTGTCTGTCAGTCATCAGCAATGGTTTTCTTGGGGATGGATGGAGGTGCAGAGGGCCAGGGGCTGTCAGCTCATTAATGCAGCTGGGGAAAGCGGGCCTTTAGCACTGAGGTCTGTGTGATAGCAATAAGGACACAAGCTACACACGGACTTAAGGTTTTCTGCTGTGCAAATGTGCTCTCTAGCTTTCTACTCGCTTGAAACTGCATCTAACTCACATGGTGCCTTGTTGTAGAGAATGTTTTGCAGGAAATTTCCTGTTGGAAGTTTTACGGAATCCTCAGATGGGATTTAGAGTCACACTTCACAACACATTTCTCATGTTACAGTGTTAAGTTACATAAGTACAGAATAATTCTAAGAACTGAAATCTTACCTTTTCTGAGAGATGTATGCCTGCCTGAGGAGAACTCACTGTGATGCTAGGGTGTTAGTGGTTGCCAGGGCATTGCAATGTATGTAGTCGTTGAAATCTTTTGGGTGGTTTTGCACATTTGAATCCATTTGTAGGGTGTTTTGGGTGGTTGCCAAAGCATTGTTAGGGGTTTGCTAAGGTGGGTGCCGCGCAATTTGAGGCGTCGTACGTGTGCGGGACAAGTTAAGACATGTATGAGCAATAGTGATTATTTGAAAATGTAATATGAACATTATAATGTACTTTATTTATTTGTATATATGTATATTTAGTGTGTAGTTAAACAACTCTGCTGTGTGTGTTTTTCAGGGAGATGACTGTTCCCAAACCTGCCCACTGGGACTATATGGAACTAACTGCACTTCCACCTGCCACTGCCACAACCAGGCGTCCTGCTTACCAATCGATGGCTCCTGCATCTGTAAAGAAGGTACGGCATAATGTGCTCTCCTTATTCTTTTATTCTTATTAATAAAACTATATGCATGGAAACCCATGCAAGATTGTGGGTTTACATCCAACCTGAAAACAAGACTATAGATTGACCTGTTCAAATAAATCCATATGCAATCAATATATGCAATCAAATAGTAAGGAAAATTTTTAATCTTTACAATTGATTATTCTAGGACTAATTAATCATTTTCCAATTCCCTCTAAAACAGATGCCAATGTTTAGAGAATTAACCCTGTCTATAAATTGAAATTCGGCATGCCTAGCAAGCCCATTATACTCCATACACTTTCTGGACATCACACATCAGACACTCCCTAAAATAGTATATAATGTACCCATCCGTTCTCCATATATCCATTTCTGTCATTATGAAAAAAAACTGGTGTTTCAGTATCAAAGGATCCAAAGTCCCTCCAGGTCACTTTCAAAGGATGCATAACAACTTAGCACTTACATACACATATGGCCTTTTTAGGCTGTAAAAGCATAAAAAAATGTGGTGTGAATCCACAAGAGCCTTGTGAGCACTCAGCGTTTGGCTGACCGCAGCTAACCATACCTGCGGGACGGCCCTCAGTTGTTGCATAAACATGGACTTGTCCGGAAAGGCTTACCAAAAGAATATTCGCTCAGGTCCCTTCAGTTTAGGAGGAAGCTCATTAGAGACAGTACCTTTAAAATCCTCATCCCATTCATAATGCAGAACCCCAGTGTGCTACACAACTTCTCTGCCTATCTCACTCTGCTCTTATGTTGACCTCAAACCATGCATATATTCCACTCATTGACTGCTTTGCAGTGTGAGCCGAGGGAGACAAGAATCCTCTGTCTTCTGACAACATGTGACCTCAGTTCCCCTTCTTCCCGCTCTATTAACTGAACTCTGTTATAAACCAGAGAAGGTTTATTTGGATAGAACTCACAAAGAGAATGTCTGTTTTAACAAATAAACAAGTGAAGAAACCAGTGGTTGAGTTGACAAATAAATTAACAAATCTCTGTACCGTTCCTCTTTATAGGTTGGCAGGGTGTCGACTGCTCAATCCTGTGCTCCAGCGGGACTTGGGGTTTGAGCTGTAACCGGACTTGTTTGTGTGCCAATGGTGCGGCTTGTGACCCAATCGGTGGCTCCTGTACCTGTTCTTCAGGCTGGAGAGGGGAACGCTGCCAGCTGTCCTGCCCTGTGAGTATCTTCCTGGGACTGGTTCCATTGTCTCTCTGCCAGAGGCTGGCAAGACTGGCCATTTGATTTATAAATATTTGTCATGACAGGGCAATTTAAGCTTGGCAAGATGGTTTGTGTGTGTGGTTAAACAGGATGGCACATACGGGCTGGAGTGTCGCGAGCGTTGTGACTGTAACCACGCTGATGGATGTGATCCTGTGAGTGGATTCTGTCGCTGTCTGCCAGGATGGACAGGTGAGTGTGAGACCAGTGACATAATCACATTGACATGTTAAAATAGGCTTTTATGACGCAACATAAATGCTAGTGTGAATTACTCACCCTTTGTTGAAAAAAGGCTTGATGCAATTTAAACGCACATTGATGGGCACATAGGACACATTACATTTATTAAAAGTGACAGTAAAGACTTTCACGTTGTTACAAAAAACCTGAATCATTACTGCAGACATGAGCTGTAATGTTAATGGATATTCGCGCTGGATAAAATAACATTGTTAGATCAATCATGGATGTGTCTCTACTGCATACCCTTGACACAGGTAAATGACCTAACACAAAATTTCTGTATGTAATTATGTTGAAAATATAAAATAATAACATATATGCCTATCTGGGATTATTGGCAACAGAAATCTTGCTCGGAGGGACGTGCTTGGAAATAATATTTCATAGCAAGCAATATTTAGCCAACGAATTGTTTAAATTAAGTTACTAACAAATTCAATATTATCTAACACATAACATATGGGCGTAGAATACGTGGGAGATGCGGGGGATGTGTCCCCCTCACTTTTAATAAAATGTAAACTCTTCCCCATGCTTTTTTGGGGCAAGTGTATTGTTCATGTTTCCATGGGCCGATGTGAATAAATCTAGAATTGACAGACAAAGTGATTTAAGGTGTGTGCACATACCTTAAAAAAATCCATTCAGAATGAGCACATTTGACATTTGCAGTAGGCTTATATTTAGATGTATTTAAATAAATAACCATTTACATGCTGAGAACGTTTGCTCATTTGCTCATTGTAATCAGATGGCGAGGTGGTTTCACTTATTATGATGCATGAGCAATTCTTTATTAATAGCAAAGTTTGAATGGCGTCGTAAAGGTATAATGTATCAGTGTTGATGCGCATCGTCTAACATAAGCTGGGCTTAGTTGCCCCTGGTCGTAGTTTTAGTTGGTGCAACAGGTGTATATATATTTATTTGAACGTTGGATGTAGCTAAGCCCAGCGTAGAGCTTACACCCAACATTTTTACATCCAGCTGGTACAACCGGCCCCTGATGGTTAGAGAGTCAGACTAACCCGGTTGCGGGTTTGATTCTCAATACCGGCAGGAAATGGCTGAGGTGCCCTTGAGCAAGGCACCCAACCCAAAATCGCTCCCTGGGCTGCACACTGCTCCGAGTGTGTGTCCACGGTGTGTGTGTGTGTGTGTGTTCACTAATCCTAATGTTGGATGGGATAGGTTCTTGGATGGGTTCAATGCAGAGGACAAATGCTGAGTATGGGTTACCATACTTGGCTTTCACATGTCACTTATTACTTATTTGACCAAAATATGGGTTGAAACGTAATGTAAATACTTTGCCTACACTTTGAGGTTTAGGTTTTGTTCCATGTAGATTAATTACCTCCATTTGGAGGTAAATGTGACCCCTCTCTTTATGTAAATTAGATTTCATGGTCATTTTCAACATGATCAAGTACTAAATATCAGTAGCCTATTTTATATATCATGGCTGTTCTTATAGGAAATACTTAAAATGTGGCTACCCAGAAATTACTTTACTTTCTGAAAAGAGTTGCAGTTGTTACGCTGCACAAACACAGTCGGTGTGAAAGCACACAATGAGAGCCTGCTGTTACAGTTACGCTACAGCGCTCTCTTCACAAGCTGTGTGAAACAGACAAGTCATACTACTGCTACTCATTATAAGTCATCCGGCAAAAAAATTCAGATATTGAGATTTCTCAAGATACCACAGTATGTCTTCATGAGGCAAATATAATATATAATATATATAATTTCCCCCCAGAAACATCTGCTATAGTTAGTTGTTATAATCAGGGGTTTATTGTTATAATCACCAACATTTTTGGGGACAGGGACACGTTTACTTACTGGAGTAGGATTTTTCTTCATCTCTGGTAAGATAAGTGTGTTCATTAATTATTAGTTGTTAATAAGGGTGCAACGGATCTCAGTTGAACCATGATCCATACGGACCAAGCCCCACGGTTCGGCATGCATGTGATTCGCGGTTTAACTGCTAGGTTTAACCATCATAGAGTGAAGGTTTTTCAGTTGGACATGTTTTTTCTTGCCAATTTACACATTCGAACGATTTTAAACGCGAAAGAAGAGGCGAAAATCGGGACTCGCAAGCTGTTATCTGTGTGCACAGCCGCACACACAGAGAGAGAGAGGCACATTTGAGACAGTGCTGGAACAGCAAATTGATTCCTCTTTCGTGTTTACTTGTGTTAAAATGGACACATACACACACAAATATGTCAAAATACCCATCTCGGCAAGTATTCTCTCGGTTATGTCATAAGTGAACAGTTGAAAAAGAAAACGGATGTGTGTCAGTATATTCGATCCGTGCATTCAGTCTTAAAGTGACAGCAGCCTAATATTCCTGCTGTTGTCTGTGTCATTAATGTTAATATAAAATAAAAAATACAGCTTGAACCTGTACTTAATTTATATAGTGAACAAACAGTGTTATAGTGAGGAGAGCAGTCAGGAAGAAAGTGATGACGGCAGCTTGTAGGATAAGTGTGCTGCATAATAAAGCATAAGTACCAAGCAGCATCTCCAGGTGCTCCCTTAAAAACCAGACCCTAAGAGTTATGTGCACCCCTGGTCATAATAATGGCTTTTCCAATAAATGTATTAATCTATGTAATCTTTTAAAGTAAACAAGAAATAATCAAATCAATGTTGTCTGTCTTTTTAATCAGGAAAGTATTAATCTTTAAACTGCCTTCATCCAGGGGGAAATGCATGCTATTTTTTTCAATAATTATGAAAACATATGAAATCTCATTTTATTTCAATAGCAAAGCAATAGCACATGTCAGCTCCTGTTAATGTTGTATGTTTAAATTAAACTAATTCTATGCTTTATATATATATATATATATATATATATATATATATATATATATATATATATATATAATTAATCTGCCTGCAGGCTGTGTCCTGTGATAACATCCTTTGGAGGCATGATGGTCCTGAACAACATACATACACACACACACACACACACACACACACACACACACATATACAGTGCTATGCATAAGTTTAGACACCCATGCTAAAGTTGACTAGAAAGAGGAATAAAAAATCATCTTTTGGAAATTGACCTTAATGCCTTAATTAAAAAAATTAGGAAAAATCCAACCTTTAAGGACACCAATTTTCTTTGTGAATGAATAATGTATCGTAAATAAATAAATGTTCTTCCTTAAAATACAGGGTGCATAAGTTTGGACACCCCTGTGTTAAATTCCCATAGAGGCAGTCAGATTTTTATTTTTAAAGGCCAGTTACTTCATGGATCCAGGATACTATGCATCCTGATAAAGTTCCCTTGGCCTTTGGAATTAAAATAGCCCCATATCATCACACAGCCTTCACCATACCTAGAGATTGGCATGGTTTTATTTCAGTTAGCCTAATAGCTGGTTTGATTTGCATTGAGAGATGATCTTATGGAAAGTACTCCAAACTTATGCACCCTGTATTTTAAGGAAGAACATTTATTTATTTACGATACATTATTCATTCACAAAGAAAATTGGTGTCCTTAAAGGTTGGATTTTTCCTAATTTTTTTAATTAAGGCATTAAGTTCAATTTCCAAAAGATGATTTTTTATTCCTCTTTTTAGTCAACTTTAGCATGGGTGTCTAAACTTATGCATAGCACTGTATATATATATATATATACATATATATATGTGTGTGTGTGTGTGTGTGTGTGTGTGTGTGTGTGTGTGTGTGTGTGTGTGTGTGTGTGACACCATCATGCCTCCTAAAGATGTTATCACAGGACACAGCCTGCAGGCAGATTAATATGAAATCTCTCAAAGCATGAAGTATTTATAATAACTGTTGCTGAACATGTTACCTAATTAGATTGCACTGATCCAGAATGAAGCTGTCGTTCTGTGGCTTGCTTATACGGCTTTCACACTGCGCCTACACCTTCTGTTGCAGTGGTCTCAGCACTGTGTGTCCAATATCACAGAAGGGCTGTGTTTTTCAAGTTCTTCAGCATTACAGTAGCATGTGAGCATGTTATAGGCTACAACAAGAGAAAAGGAAACGGTTGAATTGGTAGATGTGGCTTTGCCTGCAGGCCTTCCAAAACTCTCTCCGTTCAGGTCTCCAAATTCTGGCCATGTGGACTGGGAAATTATGTGGCTTTCATTATCTGCTAGAAAGAGCCAGCTACGCAGAAATCTCATGCTCTGTATCCTGCCCAGGTCTCCGCCATCTGCCAGGCCTAATGGAGTCACCAGGGTGCAAATAGGCCTCCGAGACGTCGAGCATCTGAACACAGAGACTATGCAGAGCAGTGATTTATGGAAGCTATCGAGAGAGACAGAGCTAGACACACAGGTCTAAGACTTTAAGAGAGAGAGCTACACATGAGATGGAGAGTGAGCAAGAAATTGCAACAGAACATATGATAAGGAATCTCACATGGAGTCATAAATGAGTTTTTGAGGATGTTCATTTAAATAGGTCCTATTATCAAATTGTACTTGCTTTTTGAAATATGAGTTTGTACTGTAAAGTCTTTAACTGTATCTCTCAAAACTTCCTTCCCAGTCTCAAACAACCATTTATTGAAATTGCAGAGCAATAATATATATTTTTATTCTTAAACATAAGAATGAAAATATAATGAAATGTAAATTAAATATTTAATATTTAATTTAGATTTTTTTTGTGTGTGTGTTTGTGTTAGTTTTATATATATATATATATATATATATATATATATATATATATATATATATTCAAATATAATAAAATATTAAATAAAACATTTTAAGCTTCTCTCTGCTGTGAAATATTTGATTGGCTAAATATTACTCTTGTTCAGAGTAAAACTTGCAAGCTATAGTAATGTTTAACTTGTTCTTTTGATTTGGTTATTTTCATTAAATCGTCAAAAAGAATGATCCATTAAAATGATTGTTACAAATCCTTAACCATTAATCACAAACTGGAAAGGTCATGAAAATTATAATCACAAAATCATTTACAATAAGTTACAGCAGCAAAAAAAAAAAAAAAAAATCCTTCCTGTTTAATCAAGAACCAGAAAGAGGGTAACAATAGTTGTGAAAAAAGAAGAAAAAACGCATTATAATATTATGTATAAATAAATTAAATACATTTATCACAAAAAAAATAATTAATTATGAAGCAGTAAGGTGAGGAAGGAAAGAGAATGGCTTGAAGAGCAGTAGTTGGAAGATGCAAAGGAAAAGAATGGCTACAGAACAGAGGAGTAAAACATAAAGATACGCCCAAGGACAGACAAGCTGAGAGCTGTGTTTTATCAAAAGAGAGAAAGAGAAGGATGTGAGACTAGAATTAAATGGTCACTTTCAATAAAACTGTGCGTGTGTCTAATGGTAGGAGGAAGAGACAGAGACAAAATAACCAGGAGAGAGATGTGCAATCTCTCGTTGAGATCCCCCAATGTGGATGTGCAAAATTAGCAGCTCCAGGGGCTCTAGACTGAAGGATCGTATAACACAGAGTGTCCTGCAGAAACCCTCGCATTACGTGTGCAGGCATGTGCGCTCGTGTGTCCACTTAACATGTAAAGTGCGGTGGAAAGTGATGGTGTATGATGGTACTTGCTCTTCGCTCATTAATTTGGCTGCTGGTCCCCCTGGCATTTCTCTGCTAGAAAAGTCTCATATGCAGACAGTCACTTCTCCTCTTTCTTCTCAATCGCTCTGCTCAAAAGCCCCTCTTTTTGTCACTATTAGGCTTTCAGGGCACTCTTCTATTCTCATTCATTGCTGACAATAAAGAAAGTGCAGGACTTTTTTCCGCCCAGCCCAGCAGAAGCTCAAACAGGCTCACCCCTGCTTTGATGTGCGGTGGCTGGGCTTGTCTTAATCGCACATCCCTGTTGCCCCCCATCCGGACACCTCTCTGTTCTGCCACAGAGGTGGAGCACTTATGATGCCTGTCCCTGAAGTTTAGACCTGGTCTAATTCAAAGACCTGGGACTAATTCCATTTTAATGGGCCGTGCCACTCGCTCGGAAAAGTCTCTGTCAAAGAAAATTGCAAATGAGGTTCCTGAGCTGCAGCTTGAAAGGATGTGTGTGAGAATATGTGTGTGCACATCATTTCTCCCTTCTATGCCATCTTGCTTATGGAGTGTGAAATGTATAGATGCTAATTTATTTAAGTTGTATTATTAAAGCAGTAAGCCACTTGAGGCTGAGCATTAATTACACTGATTTTATTAAAGGTAAATGGTGTACTTAGGCATAACCGTGGTCAAATCATTGTAGTGCATTGCCACAAGTGCTGATTGCTTTTATAATGGCAGCGGCGACACCATTGTTTATTAAATATATTTATATATAGTTAGGAATATTAATAGTCACAAAATAAACAATAGTTCTGCCAATTGACCCTTCACAGAAAGTGGTTGAAATTAATGAGATGTTATGAACTGATATTAATTGTGACATCAATTGTAATGTGATTAAAACTGCAAATCAGTCTTTATCGACACTACAACGACCTGAATAAATATACAAATTCAATGCATAATCATAAAGAGATTCATATATATATATATATATATATATATATATATATATATATATATTATTGTACAATTTTATATATATATACTGATATATACACTCACCTAAAGGATTATTAGGAACACCATACTAATACTGTGTTTGACCCCCTTTCGCCTTCAGAACTGCCTTAATTCTACGTGGCATTGATTCAACAAGGTGCTGAAAGCATTCTTTAGAAATGTTGGTCCATATTGATAGGATAGCATCTTGCAGTTGATGGAGATTTGTGGGATGCACATCCAGGGCACGAGCTCCCGTTCCACCACATCCCAAAGAAGCTCTATTGGGTTGAGATCTGGTGACTGTGGGGGCCATTTTAGTACAGTGAACTCATTGTCATGTTCAAGAAACCAATTTGAAATGATTCGAGCTTTGTGACATGGTGCATTATCCTGCTGGAAGTAGCCATCAGAGGATGGGTACATGGTGGTCATAAAGGGATGGACATGGTCAGAAACAATGCTCAGGTAGGCCGTGGGATTTAAACGATGCCCAATTGGCACTAAGGGGCCTAAAGTGTGCCAAGAAAACATCCCCCACACCATTACACCACCACCACCAGCCTGCACAGTGGTAACAAGGCATGATGGATCCATGTTCTCATTCTGTTTACGCCAAATTCTGACTCTACCATCTGAATGTCTCAACAGAAATCGAGACTCATCAGACCAGGCAACATTTTTCCAGTCTTCAACTGTCCAATTTTGGTGAGCTCGTGCAAATTGTAGCCTCTTTTTCCTATTTGTAGTGGAGATGAGTGGTACCCGGTGGGGTCTTCTGCTGTTGTAGCCCATCCGCCTCAAGGTTGTGCGTGTTGTGGCTTCACAAATGCTTTGCTGCATACCTCGGTTGTAACGAGTGGTTATTTCAGTCAAAGTTGCTCTTCTATCAGCTTGAATCAGTCGGCCCATTCTCCTCTGACCTCTAGCATCAACAAGGCATTTTCGCCCACAGGACTGCCACATACTGGATGTTTTTCCCTTTTCACACCATTCTTTGTAAACCCTAGAAATGGTTGTGCGTGAAAATCCCAGTAACTGAGCAGATTGTGAAATACTCAGACCGGCCCGTCTGGCACCAACAACCATGCCACGCTCAAAATTGCTTAAATCACCTTTCTTTCCCATTCTGACATTCAGTTTGGAGTTCAGGAGATTGTCTTGACCAGGACCACACCCCTAAATGCATTGAAGCAACTGCCATGTGATTGGTTGATTAGATAATTGCATTAATGAGAAATTGAACAGGTGTTTCTAATAATCCTTTAGGTGAGTGTATACTTCATATTACTGCAATATTTGTTTATTCTGTGTATACAGATTAAACAGTTATATTATCTGTAATATGAATCTAATTATTGAAGATCAATGTGCTCTATTATATTTTTTGTCATATACAGTATATTCATATTTTATAAATTTGTATTGTTTATTATTATTATCATACAATTTCATAGTATGTATTTAGCTTTTTTTCTACTATGGCAGCTCTGTGGTAAGCTTGTTTTTGAGAGTGTGTGTCCATGTGCCTTGTTATTTTCCTGTTTGTGTTGTAACCCCAATATGACCAGATAATGTCATTACATTACAACACTTTGAAACAATATAGTAGGTCTCTTCTTTATATATTTGTGTGTGTGTACTTGAGCGTGTCCCTAGTGGAACTCTATACACAAACCAGCTGAAAGAGAATGGTAGAGGAGGCTCAACCACTCGAGGGACTTGGCCCTGTTAATGAACACTCTACACTGGCAGGGAGGCCCAGTCTGATCAAAAATACATACAGAGCACAGCACAGAGCGGGCCAGTGCTGCGGCCAAGAGATGCCTGAACCTACACACACCCCAAGCTTTTGAAACCAGGACTTTGCTCTCAGAGAAGACTGCTTGGTGCTCCGTTGCTGTCCCAATGTAATATGTTATACTAGCTTACTATAAAAGCAGTGGCCTTAAGGTTCAGGCATTCCCCCCTCATACATGACTCTTTTTCAAGCAAGCATCTGATTTATTTTGATTTTGTTTATTTCACTTGTCTGCATCCACTTCTGTTTTCTGCCTCGATAGAAAATAGGGAAGCACATGGAGAACAAGCAGTGATACTTCCTTCATTCTTATAACAGGCATCCACTGTGACAGCATCTGCCCTCAAGGCTTCTGGGGGCCTAACTGCTCGATGACCTGCTCGTGCCAGAACGGTGGCTCCTGCTCTCCTGAAGATGGAACCTGCGTGTGCGCTCCTGGCTACCGAGGGACTTCCTGCAAGAGAAGTAAGCTTCTTCTCAACTTTCTTTCTCCTTCCTGTCACCTTCTCAAAGCTTGTCGCTCAAGTGTTTGATTCGAACACACTTCAAACAAGACTATAAACAACTGGTGGGAATCAGATGGGGGGTCACGACTGTTACATCCAGACGGTGACCCTCTGGGAGTGGAGTGGGGACAGTTGAAGAGGGAAGCACTTAGGGAAGAGTCATGAACAAATCTTTAATCACACACATCTTAATCACTTCAGCCCTGGATCGCTGTAGAGATGCAGTGTCCATGTGGGGCTCTCATCAGCCTCTCCATGAGGAGGAGTGTTTACTCGGCCTCTCATGGGTCTTCTTCCTAAGACACTGTCTCGCTCTTGCTGTCTCTCTTTACCACACTGTGCCCTCAACAGATAAGGCGACTGATTGCTGGTCATTTTCAAAGATCGAAAACAAAATACTACAACAGTTAGTCTGTATGGCAGGAGGCAGGTGAATTTCACAAAGGTTACTATCTATCTATCTATCCATCCATTCAATCAATTCAATGTTTTATAACGTTAGTTGAAATTGCCCCCTTCGTCCGTTTGAGACGCCAAGAGATGCCTGGCTGCTTGATATTGTTCCAGGTTAGAAAAACAGTCCGTGGTGAAACGGGCAGAGCAACTAACAACTTCGAATTAAACTGTAGCGGTATCAGATTATAGATAGATCTGCCATTTTCCCTATGATCCTCCTCCTGCTTGTTTCTTCACCTGCAGAACTTCCGATGATTCGGCTGCGCAGTTCCGCCTGGCACTGAGCATGGGCTGGCATATGCAAATTTTTGGAGGCGTACATATTAATGATCCCAACTGTTGCGTCACAGTTGGTGTTATGTGGAGATTCGCCTGTTTTTCAGGGGTGTTTTTCAAAAACGAGATTTAAATAAGAAAGGGAAAACTATGGTGTTTGAGACTCACTGTATGTCATGTCCATGTACTGAACTCTTGTTATTTAACTATGCCAAGATAAATTCAATTTCACATTCTAGGGCACCTTTAAATACATTTTAAATAAAATGAATAAACACATCTAAAAAGTTTCATTACCTTAGTGCGTCTGGGTGGAACTAATGCTTTAAGCAATATATCATTTATCATTTATTTCTCTTGATTTTGTTGAAGAATGATCTGGGAATGTTTCATGAGATTCACCCAGTGAGGAGTTGTGAGTGCAGGTGTGTGTTTGTGCGTGTTCAAAGATTACAGAGTAAAGGGAAAGGGAATGTGATTAATCTTCACCACACTGTTCGTTGTTGTACAATTATCTTAATTACAAAACCCCACCACCCATGGTGGAAAGGTCAGCACACACTACTCCTGCATTACACAAAGCTACAGCAATTAAAGCAAATCAAGACTCTAATGAAGAAAAATGACCCACTCGAGCTCCCGTCTCGGACAGAGCTGAGTGACAGAGACAGACTGAGCCCTCATGCTCTGTGAAACAATGAGCCGGACCGTGAGGCCGACAAAACCCCCTCATTATTTCTGCTTTTATTAGTTGTACAGGTGACAGTGTCTCCTTGATTTGGGGTTAAACAATAGTACCTGGAGGAATGTTTCAAATCTTAGTTGGCCGTAGATGATAATATTATTGTAATGGTTAAATGAAGTGCTCAATTATATTTATATACACTACCTTTAAAAAGTTTGGAGTCTGTATGTTTTTTTATGCTTTGTTAAGAAGTCTCTTATTCTCACCCAGCCTGCATTTATTTGATCAAAAAACAGTACAAACAGTAACTGTGAAATTTTATGAAAATAACTGTTTTCTATTTTAATACATCTCAAATGTATTACTGTGATGTCAATCATTACGCCAATCTCAAGTAACATTTATTATTATTATTATCAATGTTGAACACAGCTGTGCTCTTAATATTTGTATGAAAACCATGATATGTTTCTCAAAATTATTTGATGAATAGAAAGTTCAAAAGTATTTATTTAAAATAGAAATCTTTTGTAACATTATAAATGTCTTTGTTGTCACTTTTGATGAAGTGAATGCATCCTTGCTGCTAAATAAAAGTAGTCGCCGTTAAAAAATTCCTAGTTCTGTCATGAAACTCTTTGTGGCGGAGGCTGATGGGTCCTTCCCGAGCTCCACCTGTATATTTACGGTATATACAGTAGTCAACATTTGAAGTGGATCAAAAAAGTTCATCAAAGTTGTCCTAACACAAGAATGGGTATTGTTCAAAATTCATGTATAATGAATTTTTTCATCCACTTCAAATGTTGACTACTATATATGCTATTTGTTCAGCAGTAGTATGTCTTACATACTCACAGCAGTGGAGCAGCAATAATCTACATGAAGAGCAATAATCAACAGCAGCAGCATAGCAGATAAAGCAGATCTATTCCTCCAAGACCAAATTACAATGCTAAAAATCTCCAGAGAGCTGTAATGATAGAAATAATAATAGTCATACTGAACTGACTCCAAACTTTTACGGCATAATAATATTTTTTTACTGGGTAACGAGACAAAAATTTTGACAATTCTAATGGTTATATGAATGTGCTTTGTGCAATGCATGGTACCATTTTTTTTTTACTGTTTTTTGCCTGTATGTCCTTCTATATGATAATGCAAATTTGTATTCATATTTTCCATTTGTGTCTAATCACTATTTTGTCTTTCTTTGCCTTTCCACTAAATCTTTCCTTCCATATGTCTATCATCCTTTCTGTGTTGTTTCTCTCCTTCGCTTCCTGTCCTTTGCTTGTGACAGTTTGCCCTCCTGGTTTCTATGGGCACCGCTGCAGCCAGTCATGCCCTCAGTGTGTGCACAGCACAGGGCCATGCCACCACATCACGGGTCACTGTGAGTGCCTGGCCGGCTTCTTCGGCTCACTTTGCAACCAAGGCAAGTAGCTCTCATTGCTTTTCCCTCAGTTTCTCTGCTTTCTCTCTCTATTTTCCTCTCTTCCTCACCCATGGACCCCCTCAGATCCTTGGAGGCTAGTTCTGCTTGCAGAGAGGTACGAGAGAGAAGTATTGTCACTTCTCTGTCTGACTACCTTTACTATAATTACAGTATTGTTCAAATGGAAACACACTATAACAGAATCAATACACCAAGGCATCCATTTCTCATGATAATGTGCCAGAAATACACAGTTTCTGCAAAACTGTTGACACATTGTTGCTTCAACACGATTTACAGTTCTGGTGGATTTTTTGCACATCTCTCAGGGGCCAATGTGGGTGTGTTTCCGGCCAGTTGACGGAACTGTCACTTACAATAATTATTATGTCTTGAAAACATTTTTGTGTATTGAACAGTGTTGTAGCAAATTCTGCTGTTTTAAACTTGTCAACAAGGTAACATTATCTAGTTGGCTGACATGGATTAACATACGGTTTTATTTAGATTGCGCGAATAACTTGTAGTCTTGAAAACATCATTAAAAAATTGAATTAGAGCAATTTGTTTTGCAGCAAATAAAAGAAAATCTTTAATGATATATTTAAAAACGTATATAAAAATACATTGCTTAAAATAAAATGGTGAGATTTCTGTGATTTTTTTCACATTTTGAAAAAGCATAATTGAAAACCATATAAGCAGGTAACACTTCTTGAGGCAATTTACACTAACTGTAATGACATCACACCAAAGGTCTTTCCTATTAGTTCCTACTTCCTCTGCTGATGAACCACAGTGAACCAGAATCAATTATGTAGATAAAATAGTGCGACACAATTGTGTAACTTTAAGGAATTTGTGCTTAGTTTAAGTAGACACTGCCAAAAATGTATTGTTTACATGTATTTTGATTGGTATGTAAAGATGGTCTTGTGGTTCTTTCTAGGATTATATACATAACTGTTACCTGTCACCTAAAATGAGCTATGCTCGACCCGCAGGGCACTTCATATGTGTGTGTGTGTGCGTGTGTGTGTGTGTGCATATGTGTGTGCGTGCGCTGCCATTGGCAACATGCCCATCCGCAGAACTCCACGCTGACTATGCGCCTCCGCCGTACTGAAAATAATTGGCATTATCACTGACACTCTGACAAATAACCTTCAGAGGAAATCTGAATATTGCTGAGCTCATTCTTCTGAGCGAGACACGAACACTGAAGAGTCAGGTCAATATCATCGGTTTCTGTTTTTGTTGAGCTCCTGTGGAAAACAAGAGACAGTGTAGAAACAATCATTTGTTAATTTCCACTAATATACTTCATGCTTCAAGATTTACGTCTAGGAGGTCTATAATACCTGGAGAGAGCCATCCATTAACATTCTTATTCATCACAATGGCAGTTACGCTGCTTTGGCATAAACCTAAAAAGTTTGAAATCCACCATCTTTGGCTAGTGGCAAAACATCTACTGTAATATATTAATATATCTGCAATGTTGCTTGCAAAACAAATCTATTTCCTCAGAAAGCATGTCACCTTTTGAATGGCTGTCAGTGGAAAAAGATGCAATGAAAATGTCATAGTTACAACTTTTTTAGCTCTTGAATCAAGCTCTTGATTTACTTTTCCAAGGGATTTATTTCTCTACTGAAGTTTTCACTTTTGTCGAAGTTAGTTAAATTAAGCTTCTCGTTGTCCTCGCACACTAAAATAGCACTGTAATTATTGACTGTTATATAGACATAGTTACGGGTTTGTGAGTTAAGTTTCAGGTCAATGAGGCAGATTTCCAACTCAAACTAATAAACCACCCCACAGCACCCAACTGAGACATCCAGATGAAATATAGATAGACCATCTCATAATAATTAACCAGTCTTTTCATGAATTAAGGAAAGGCTGCATGAATATATAGAATTCACTTTCATTGCTTTCAGGGCTGTCTCATGAATAAATATTTAATATGTTAAAGCAGAAGAAGGAGAAGGTTCGAGAAAAGGCTTGTTTTAATTTGTCCAGATCATAATTACTGGAAGAAAGGCAGGCCTCGGGGGGAATCATGGCTACCCCACATACCTACTTTTTTGTAGTTTGGTCTATGTCGGCGTCCTCGTATGTCTTGAGCCCACGTTCACCCGTCTCAAAGCGAGCTAATGAACTTCGGCTAGTCACAGTTGGAATGAAACGGAGCCCGTGACATGAGGGGGCCACTAGCTAATAAGAGGAAGCTTTGAGTTAGTTGAAAGAGTTTCCACAAAATGAGAAGAGTGTGGAAATATAATTATTAAAAGCCAGTGGCTCAAAGATTCAGCTTCAGCTTTACCTCGATGGACAATTCATCTGATTGGAACATCTGATTCCATTGTGTGCAAGCTGAAGACGTGTATGTTGTCTTCGACAAAGGAGGAAAAAGGAGGTATCTCATTGTATGTACCTTGCTGTGAACTCACCGAAACAAGAAGGGAGAGGGGTACAAAACATGATGGGCTTAAAACTCAACTGAAATTTATAATGGAGGCAAGTGTCAGAGTGTGGTGAAATATTCGTTTTATTAAAAATGTACACAAGCTCTATTTTTAATTTTGTAGTACATCAGTCGACCCTATTGACGGCGCCGAGTGAAGCTGCCAAAGACGGATAATTGGACAGTGTGACAGAAGCACATGTTTGAAGGGTGATCGAGCTTTGAAGTGCACGCAGACACACGACTTACAATCTTTACTTCACTTGTCACTCTGGTTTATCATCAGTTACTACTCATGCAGCACTATTATAGCATGACATCTGTGATCTATGAGAAGTTTTAAATGGGGAATTGCAAGATGTTACAATAAAGTTGAAATTTCAGAAAACTATAGTACTTCAGTACACTAAACAATTAACCTAAATTCTTCTAAATTACTTTTATTCAAGTCAAAAATATTGCATAACCACTGGATCAACTGTTTAAAAGTTTGTGGTCTGTAAGATTTTGTTTTTAAATGAATTAATACTTTACTATTCAGCAAGGATGCATTAAATTGATCAAGTGACACTAGAGACATTTATAATGTTACAAAAGATTTCTATTTCAAATTAATCCTGTTATTTTTCTATTTCTATATAAGAATATATATAAGAATGTTATGTTTTTCCTGTTTCCACATACATATTCAGCAGAACAGTTTTCAACAATATTTCTTGAGCTCCAAATCAGTTCATTAGAATTATTTCTGAAGGATCATGTGAATGAAGACAAAAAAAAATCATCTTTGTCATCTCGTGAATAAAATAATTTGTTATAATATTTCCCAATATTACTGTTTTTACTGTATTTTTAATCCAATACTTGTACTCGAGGAACAAGAGCATTTTGTCTTTTTCGAAACATGGTTCTGCATTAGAGTTTAAGAAATAATCATTATTTTACATAATTTCAATCATTTTGCTTAGTGCCGCTGCTGACACACTTCTCCTTCACATCACTGAGAAAGCAAAAGCTATTTCGGAAGGATCTGTAATTTGAATGTAAATATTTGACTCGAAAACACATTCCTGTGGACAAAGATCAGTGTAAGGATTAAAGACATTGTTAGAATCCTACAGATATTCTGTGATTACCTGAAAGAATGACTTGCAGGTTTAAGTTTTGTGCTTTGTGTCTTTGTTATGTGGTTTGTGTCCCATCAGTGTGTCCCAGTGGCAAATTCGGGAAAGCCTGTGCTGAGATCTGTCTGTGCACGAACAATGGAACCTGCAACCCCATTGACGGCTCCTGCCAGTGCTTCCCAGGTTGGACTGGAGACGACTGTTCACAGAGTATGAATCAATTTGTCTTTCTCTCTGTTTTTGTCTTCAGTTTCACCTTCTTTATTTCTCCCACTCTTTGTGTTTAGTCCTACTACTCTTTCCCATTCACTTTCATTCATTTCTCTCTCATGGGCATCTCATGTCATAGTGCCATGTAAATCATATCCACGTCCATTTTTCTTTGCCAAATACCCCACAAGCACCGCTGATGGAGACCAACAATTTCCTCAATAAATTACTTGATAGCACACTCTCAATAATTCACACAGCGCAAGAGAGCGGCAATATGAAATAGAGACGAGAGCAACAATGTCCCGGAGAATTTATGGCTTATTCGCTCTTCTCCCTCCCCTCTCGAGCTGTTAATCTAACGCTGTTTGCTGTAAGTGAAAGGGTGAGGATTGGCTGTGGGAAAAGTGAGGGATTTCAATTATTAATTCCAAACAGTGACATTTTCAGCTTTTAATTGACTTAAAGGTTTAACTTTATACTGTGGTTACGGCCCTCATTTGAATGTGATTTCCTCTTTGTTTTGGCTGTACCACATTTTATTTGCAAAACATGCAAATTTTACATCAAATGCATCATTTTGTATACATGTTATGCCAATTAGGGGCCTGTAAATGTGCGTTTACACACGTGCTTTATATTAAAACACTATACACATGTGTATCTGACGGTGTCTCTGGCTCCGCAGTTTGTCCCATAGGCCAGTGGGGCCCTGACTGCTTGAACTCATGTAACTGTCACAACGGAGCCCAATGTAGTGCCTACGACGGAGAGTGCAGGTGCAGCCTGGGCTGGACCGGCCTCTACTGCACGCAGCGTGAGTCTCCCTCACACACAAATACACTCACATTCACAGTTATTACATGTACAATTAAACAAATCTCTATTATACACAAACACCCTCTCCCACACACGTAATGAACATAAAGTGACACAGTGACATCTGTTGGCAGTATTTCAGAAGTGCACCAGGGAGTTGTGAAATCTCATGATGTTATGATGCCACAGAGTGGTCTTTAATAATAAAAGCACATTTTTCATGTCAGTCATTTAACTCATTAAATGACCTTGCTCAAGGCTGAAATCAAAAACCATCAGCATCACGCCTGCTAAAAACAAAATCCATCTTTCATTCATTACGTCAATCATTTCTTGATCCCTCCTCTGCTGCCACTCTTGTTTGAAACTTTTATTTTATGACGGCAGTGATATAAACTCTTGAGGAGTGATGAAATCAGTTTGTGTTTTGCTGCAATGTTTGCTCCAGTAGGCTTGTTATCTTTAGTAGCCAGACTGTCTTTGCGTGCTTGTGTATTTATGTACTGTACTTGTGTTTGTCTACGAATTGCTATTAGGGTCCGAGGCCGTTGTGAAAGGGGAAACACTGCCGTGGTAATACAGCTAAATTAAGTACACGTTATTATAAATTCTGGTCATTTGCAGAATTCGAATGTTGCGGCTTCTCTTACACTCTGGGTTTCCTGTTTGCCGGCCCCATCAGCATACACCAACTGTGTGTTGTAGGTTAATGTGATGTAGCAGGATATCTCTTTCCTTCAGGCTGTCCCTCAGGGTTTTATGGGCGAGACTGTGCAGAGGTGTGCCGCTGTCAAAATGGAGCGGACTGTGATCATATCACTGGCCAGTGTGCCTGTCGGACTGGCTTTATTGGGACCAACTGTGAACAGAGTGAGTGTTGTAGTCTCTTTATGAATTGTGTGTTCTTGTGTTAGGGGGTTGTGAGAATGTCAGTTCCAAAGAGACCTTTAGCTGTCCTGATGATGGTTGTATTTGATGATCTGTGTGTGTGCGTATGTTCCCCATCCACCATCTCAGGCAGTCCATCACAACATTTATCTGAGTGCTTGTTTTACACAGTTTAGCAGGGGTGTTTAGTTAATGGTGTCCGTCTGTGTTTTTGTACAGAGTGTCCTCCTGGGACATTTGGCTATGGCTGTCAGCAGCTGTGTGAATGTATGAACAACGCCACCTGTGACTATGTGACCGGAACGTGCTACTGCAGCCCGGGATACAAAGGAATCCGCTGTGACCAGGGTAACACTCTCTTTTTTGATGGAAAATTCTAAAATGTTATACTTAACGAAGGAACCGGATAAATTCTTTTGACTTGGGCCTTGAAGTAACCACACAGCAAGTCCTTGGCAACCACCTAGAACACACTAGCAAAATAAATACAAATAAAAACACCAACCGTGTTTGGGAAAGTTTCTTTTAAAATTAATGCATTACAATATTGTATTACTTTTGCGTTACTTTTTCTCACCTGGGCTGGGCTTGATGTTTGTTTTTTTATTAACAAAAAATAAAAAAGTCATATTTTTGGCAAATGTAAAGGCCCTTTCACACCTAAAGTGAAATGTAAAAGCATCATGCTGAAGGAAATGCAAATTCACGCCTGTACAGTACAACTCAAACAACGATAATTGTCGTATTTGTACGATAATTTTTACCTCTGTACGATGTGCGATCAATAATGATGGTCGTTGTAATCATAGGGTTTCTGTACTCATTGATCTAGGTGTGGATTCTACGTCTACCGTCATGATTATATCTTCCATCTCATCTCACGTTATGTCTTCTCGGTTAATCATTGTGGAGAATGATTCTCTCTCACGAGCACAAGTTAACATTCCTTTTGTATATTGTATATAATGTTGTATATCATAAACATGTCATCTCTGTATGTTTTGCAAGAAAAAATAAAAAAGTTAATGTTCCTGCCGCAGGTCTTAGGTCAGTTGTTTCCAAGCTGAGGTCGATAGTTTAGCAATTAAGTTATTTGCAGGTCGTGTCCATAAGTTGTTGGTCTAGGTAAATAGCTGTATTCTGTACGTTTGACTCATGTACGATAATTTTCTTCCAAATATGTTAATTTTGAGCTTCTGGTACGATACTTGGACATTTCCAATTTGGCAACACTGCTTTCAGCTATGCTGCCATTCTGAATCACAAAACACAAATGTGGTTTATCTCAAGTCATTTTGCTTATTAGTTTGGTTGAACTGGATCATCAAAGTTCAACAGCAAAGACATTGGTTTAAAGTGAGATTAAATACATAAAGTATATTTGTGTTATTTAACATTTAATTATTGCAGGTTTGTGTAATATTCACTGTTTTTATTCATTTATGAATCTACTTTTGTGTAAGTGAGATGAGTAAATGCATGCTTGCATTTACTCTGGAACTACAATAACCATCATGTTTACACAGCGCACACAACGCCTCTGTATTTACTCCTGATTTCTCTCAATATGGGGACAGGAGAGCTGTGGGAAAGCAAAGTGTTACTTACTTGAAAAATAACTCCCATTACTTGTAATGCGTTAATCCCAACACTTCACACCAACAACCACTCAAACCCTTGGCAACCACAAATAAACTAGATTTTAATATATTATGAAGAAAATGTGAGTGGTGCACCTTGCACTTTTTGTGGTGTCTGCTATCGTACATGAAACAAGAGATTAGCATGCGTAAGAGAATTCTATTGTACCTGTACTTTTGGGAATGAAGTACTCTGACCTGCTCTATTTGATTTCAACATAATCATATTCTGTGTCCCAGCGGCTCTAGTGATGGAGGAGCTGAACCCCTACACTAAGATCAGTCCCGCTCTGGGTTCAGAGCGCCAGTCCGCGGGTGCTGTCATGGGCATCATCTTCCTGCTCCTGATCATCATGGCTATGCTCAGCTTGTTTGTTTGGTTCAGGCAGAGACAGAGAGACAAAGGCCAGGACATGCCTAGCGTCTCATACACGCCAGCCCTGCGTGTCACCAACACTGACTACTCCCTCTCTGGTGAGAAACTCCTTTGAGATCTTCAAATATTGAATAAGCTGCAATGAACAACTTAAGAATGTTTTTACAAATATGACTTATAATAGTACATATGTAGTGGCATTTTTGTCTGCTCAGTAATTGACAGTAAAAGCAGCAGTTTCAGCATTGCATTATGGTTAACTTGGTGCTACCACACTTTTCATACTGTATGCTGATGATAACCTTGCTGAAGTATATGTTAATCATGTGAAAATACTGCATATCTATTGTCACTTTGTATGCCAGCTGCATAGATGCTAGTTTTATTGATTTGGCTATAAATGGCTCCACCAATTATTTTAAGTATCATTAATTTCTGTCCATTAAACTGCCCTTGTCTACTTTGTTATTGCAATAACAGGATGATAATTTTCTGTATACTTGTACAGTGTGATATGTAGGAGTTTTGAACACTGCTGTCTTGCTCTCTACCCTAGAAACATCTCAGAGCAGCAGCAGTGGCCAGTGCTTCTCCAATCCCAGCTACCACACTGTGGCGCAGTGCAACATCTCGTCCTCCATCACAAACAACCTGGACGGCACTCTCACTCTTAAGGTGAGTACTGTGCAGGTTTGGTAGATGAACTATTTTCAAAAACTGATTTTTTTTCCAAGCATCATATTATGGTAATAGTAGCTGCTCTTGTGCTTAGAATATTTCATAAAGAAATGTATGCTACAACATGACTCAGAAACAAGGGCAAGCTCTACGTATTCACTTTGTATCGAAGGGATTCATTTGCATCAAGACGAAATAATGATCCGAAGTTGGATATAAAGTTGTGCATCAGCTATAATGTTGGGTTTTGACAAGCTGTGTGACATACGCTACCATTTGAATGTTTGGGGTCAGTAAGATATTTGTTATTCAACAAGGATGCATTTAATTGTTCGAAAGTGACAGTCAAGACATTCATAATGTTAATGATTATTATTCATAATGATAATAATAAGAAATGTTTCTTGTGCACCAAATCAGCATGTTAGAAAGATTTCTTAAAGATCATGTGACACCGAAAACTGGAGTAATGATGTTGAAAATTAATATATATATATATAAATATAAATTACATTTTAAAATATATTGAAACAGTTATTTTGAATTGTAATAATATTTCACTGTATTTTTAAATAAATGCAGTCTTGGTGAACATAAAAAAATATTACCAACCCCAATGTTTCAGACCGTAGTGTACATTAGACAGGGTTAATACCGGTGAAGTCAGACCAAATGATGTGTTAAAGTTCTTATAACAATAAAATGTTATGTTTCCTAAGACAGTAATGTTTTAGGTTATGTAATCATGCCAGTGAGATACATTTTATAGCTTATTTGTTCTTAATGAAACCAAAAAAGGTCAAAAATCATTGCATTGCAGAAATCTATCCGGACAATGGTATTTCAGAGTGTCTGATGTTTGTTGTCTCTTTTTCCCTTTAGAAAGGAGACAGGAACAGTTCAGAATGGAGAGCGTACTGCAATCTCAATGACCTGGGTCAGTGTACTCACTTAATGTCTTATCTCACCCCCTGTTCCAACCATCTGTTTCTGTCAGACAAAAGTACTCATGCAATTTGAAATGGATCAGATATATCATTATTTTCTCCGCTCAGCCTATTCTCCAAACAAATAAGACATTTGTTCTCCATTGGGGCACCAGAGAATTAAACTACTTACTCATTCCTGGGGGGTTGCATGAACACCAGACTGTGCTTCTGGCACTGGAGCAAGGCCTCCGCCTGCTGTGTTTTTAAATAAGCCCTTACTTTAGGTGGCACATGCATGTGGTGGAAGGTCAGGCTTTGCCTATATTATCCAAGGTCACTCAGACTAGGGGGGAGAGAGTTCATTACCTCTCTGACATCCCATCCCAAGCCACCTCACCCCATTATGTCTAGCTGCAGGTCTGCTGATAAGGCTTCGGCACAGCACACAAGGCCTCAGAGACTCAGGTATGAGGTTGGGTATTTCCATCATATTCTTTTGCAAGCCCATAGAGGAAGTGAAATAGGGCCAGTGACCACAAGCTTAAATGGATTTCACCTTGTTATTGGAAATTTCCCTGATTTCTGATCACAGTGCTGAAGAGATTTAACTTTTAGATGACAGTCTGTTTTATAAATGGGAAGTTATTTCAAAGCCTGAGCCAAAAGTTGTTACATTATGATGAAGATTACAAAGACATTGTCTTCCTGATAAATCATTCACTGTAATGCAAGGAATCTGTGTTAAAGTAAATGAGGACAGTTTTGCTTTCAAATCAAGGGAAGGTACAAACGGTCCTTTTCTTTAAGCAGACTTAACTTCATTACATTTGTATAGAGGAAAACCCCATTTGAACAGTGAGAACGCACTGTTACTCAACTGCTGTCATGTCACAATGTCCAAATTAATATTGCAGTGTGGGTTCAGTGCACTGTTTGAGCATTTTCATTTACCGATCTGGACGTCACCTTAAAGGCATGTCTCTGGGTAGTCAGCTGAGAAACGTGATGAGTTGTGATGTGATTTGGTTAAAGGTTAACTCATAATACTCATAAGAGTGACTAGATTGGGTATTGTTTAAGCGCTTGCTTTTGCTTTTATATGTAGGTGGATGGAAAGACAGTCCTTCCTGTGTTGTCTTATTTAGTTGGACTTTGGTGTACATCTTGCTTACCTGCCTGCCTTTCCATGTTTTCTGTTAATGACGTTTTGTTGGCTAATAGCAATAACAATCTTTATCATAAAGTCAAATAATTTAACCATACAATAATACTAGGTCTTCCCCTGGGTGCTTATAGCATATGGTTGAGTCCCATGCTGGTTGTAAAAAACTTCAGGAAATGTTAGATTGTCCTATAAAATGTACTAAAATATAAAATTATTTATATGTATAAACATTGTTTTATTTGAATAGGTATGTAGCGTTCATTTAAAAAAAATGATATTTGATATAAAAGCAAAATTTGGATAGAATTTGTTACAGTATATATATATATTTATATATATATATATGTATGTGTGTGTTTGTGTGTGTGTTTGTGTGTGTGTGTGTGTGTGTGTGTGTGTGTGTGTGTGTGTGTGTGTGTGTGTGTGTGTGTGTGTGTATATATGTATGTATATATATATATATATAGCTATAGCTATAGCCTATAGCTTTACCATTGTCTATTTATACTGTTTTTGAGTCATGAATTACTGAGAATGTGTTCATGTGCCTCATTAGGTGTATCAAGAGGAGACACACTTACACTGAGGGACAGCAAAACCACCCGAATGGCCAAAGGTAAAAGACTATGTTGGACATTTGCTGGTGTAATATGTGGACACTATACACAAGATGTCCTTTTCAATTTTAGAGGGGGTCCCTTAACAAGGACAACTGCATTCACTTTGTTTTTAAAAATGAAGAATGACTTTCGAAGATTAGTAAATTCAGTATTATAGTACTATAGTGATTACACTGGATGTGCATGTGCCTCATTGGCAAATGCATTACGTTTTAAATGGTGTAAGAGATTTATAAATAGTCAGTTGTGCCATCACTTCCTTCATTATACAAAGCACAACTTAATCACTTCCTCTATATTTCTGGATGAAGTAATACAGCCACATCTATCTTTTACTCTCTCTACACAAACTCATCTTCAGCTACATTAGATCTTAACTGCTGTAACAAGATTTTCCAGTGCAGTCTAACAGGATTTCACTGGAAAAATTCTCCCTGGGATGCTGTTCCTAAACTGTACATCATGGAAAGTGCTTATTTTGCATCTTTGCCGAGAGATTGTCTTGAACGCAACTTAATTTTCCTATAGCTCTTTGTATATGTAATAACATTTATTACATTTTTCTCTCCAAGAGGATGATGTGGTGATTACATTGCAATAAAATATATTTTAATATCTTTTCTGTAATGTGTGTAGATTACATAAAGGCCTCCATGTGTAGCTCCAGCTCATGCTCCCTAAATAGTGAGAACCCGTACGCTACCATCCGAGACCCGCCCAGCCTGGCCTGCAAGCACGCTGAAAGCAGCTACGTGGAGATGAAGTCTCCTGCACACAGAGACCTGACCTTCTGCTCCAGCACTAGCACAACTCTCACCACTGCCAGCAGGAACGTCTATGACGTGGGTGAGTCTGATCAAAGAAAATGACTACTTCTTATATGAGCCCTGCTGTTTTATCATTTTTCTCTCTTTAAGCACGAAAGCTGCTAATACAGTGTTAGTACGATGTTTCCATATGGAAACTTCATTTGCCTTCATTTTCTCACTAGTAAGAAAAACAAACTGCATTGTAATTTCTATAGGAAGACACATTCAAGGGCTGCTCATTTTTTTTGTTAAATCTTTATTAAATAAATGTTGCTCAACATAGTTTTACAGAAAATTAAGAAAATATGAATGTTGCCATATGTCATTTATAAATTTTAAAAAGATCAATTACAACTGTAGAACAAAATACTTATTTATTCATAAAAGTTAGTCTGTTGTTCTGAGCTGTGAAGTTATACTTTGTCTTTCTTGATATAAGGTGTACTTCAATGTTCAGGTGTTACAATTATAACAAATATATATATATAGCCTGTATATATATATATATATATATATATTAGGGCTGTCAAAAGATTAATCGCGATTAATCGCATCCAAAATAAAAGTTTGTGTTTGCATAATATATGTGTGTGTACTGTGTATAATTATTTTGTATATATAAATACACAGAAATATTTGCATACATATACTGTATATATTTATATATAATTTATATTATATATAAATATAATTTTTTTATATATAAATTATACAAAAATCAACATTTTTCTTAAATATATACAACATGCATGTGTGTGTATTTATATATACAAAATAATTATACACAGTACACACACATATATTATGTAAACACAAACTTTTATTTTGGATGCGATTAATCGCGATTAATCTTTTGACAGCCCTAATATATATATATATACACAGTTGCAATCGAAATTATTCAACCCCCACTGCAAATCAGGTTTATTGGCAAAATTTACAGACTTTCAGCTGTTTGCAATGAACAAATCAAACAAAAGTAATTGAAATAGCTCAACACAACAAATGTTTCAAGTGGTTTCCCCAAATTTTACTTAAAATACAACTTTTAATGACTTCTGCAGTTTCAATTATTCAACCCCCTGAATAGAATCCCTCACAACAGCACAAATCTGCAAAAAAGGAGTTGTTTCAAGCACACCTGATGCAAATAATCAAGGGCTTCATTAGTTGCACCAGGTGTGCTTGAGCTAGAACACACAAAATATCTGAACTGGCTAGGTTTGTTGAATGTCACGTTTGACTGCAAGTTAGAAATATGGCTAAGTCAAAAGAATGGTCCAAAAAGTTAAGAGAAGATATAATCGCCCTTCACAAACAAGGAACAGGACACAAAAAGATATTGAAGGCACTAAATGTTCCTTGGAAGCATATTTGCAAGTTCAACGGGGCAGAAAAAGGCAGCTATCAGCGGCTGAAAGAGAAGATTTCTGAGAAGGTAGGTTCAGAAAAACCCTCGAGGGACTGCAAAAGACCTGCAGCAAGACTTGGTGGCATCAGGCACTGAGGTTTCAGCTTGCACAGTAAGGCGCGTACTAAACGCATGCCAGAACTCAAAGACGTACACCACTACTGACCCAAAATCATAAGAAAAGTCTGCAATCACCAGTGACAACTGGAGATTCACTTCGGAGTGGCTACAAAAAAAAAGAGACTGCAACCGGCCCATGCGAAAACAAGGATAAATATCGGAAGGGCATTAAATGTAGTCACCCAGTGCTGATGTTGTTAACATGAACAATTTGAGAACAAAGTATAATTTGCGCGGTTTGACGTGATATGATAAGCGATCGTTATATTTAATCAGCGCGATTTACTGCAATGCTTTTTTTCCCCTTAGTTAGTCAGAACAAAAGTGGATGTTACTTGTTCAGATGACATTTCCCAGTTGGTCATACTTCCAAAAAGTAGAATCTGTGATTCCGAATGACAGGATCCACACCAGCGCGGTGACTGACAGCCGCACATTCTCCTCAAAACATTGGATTCATCCACGCTGAGCCGTACCGAGGCACAATCCACGTAAAGTTCATAATTCCGCAAATAACTGCAATTGCAGATTTCGAACAGAGATGGCAACAGAGGAAAAACTACAGCCTGCAGCTTTAAAGTTGTTTTCCACTGTAGTACAAGGTTGCCATTTGGCAATATTTAATCCCAGTATCTTTCCCCAAATGATTCCAAAATATCAATTCAGTTAAATTCAATTCACATTTATTTGTATAGTGCTTTTCATAATACATATTGTTTCAAAGCAGCTTTACAGAAAATGCATGTGTCAGTTCAGAGTAATCTGTTACCAGAGGTGACTATGTCCAAGTAATCCATTTTAGAAATGTACATATTCACGCAGTTAGCTAACAATGTATTCATTTAACACAGAAACAATGAGCTTAATGAAGTAATTATTAAAAGTTGTTAGCAACTCGGAATGGGCATCCCGAGATAAAACAGAAAAGCAAATGGAAAATAATTAGCATAGCTGCTGTTCATAACATTTCAAGCAAAGATAATCATGTGCATTTGATCTGATATAAATGGAGTACAAGGTTATGAGATGCATTATGTGAAAGCTTGGCTAAAGAGATGTCTTTTATCTAGATTTAACCTGGAAGAGCAAGTCTGAGCCCTGAACATTCAGGAAGGCTATTCCAGAGTTTAGGAGCCAAATGTGAAAACGCTCTCCCTCCTTTAGTAGACTTTAGATATACTAGGTAAAACCAGAAGTCGAGTTTCGTGACCTTAAAGAGCGTGATGGATTGTAGGACGATAGAAGATCGGTTAAATACACAGGAGCTAAACCGTTTAGGGCCTTATAGGTCAGTAGCAATACTTTGTAATCGATACGGAACTTAATAGGTAACCAATGTAGAGGTGATAAAATTGGTGTTATATGATCATATTTTCTTGACTCTAGCAGCTACATTTTGGACTAATTGTAGCTTTTTATTCAGGATGCAGGACAATCATCAAGTAATGCAGCTAATGGGAAAAGTATTAAATCTTAAGAATGTAATATTGTATCTTTATAATGTAATGTACACCATATAGAGAGCTATGTGTTAAAGATTCAGTGAGAGTTTCAGAAATTGAGCCGCTCACCTCTCGCCACCTTTCCTTCTCAGAACCGACAGTGAGTGTTCTTCAGGGACCCAACGGCCTGGCGACCGGATTCTCCCAGAGTCCTTACGACCTCCCGCGGAACAGCCACATTCCCAGCCACTACGACATCTTGCCCATGCGCCACAGCCCCACACACACCCCACCCCCTCCAGAGAGCCCCCCGAGCTCCCTGCTGTAGAGACCAGGCCTGCCCCAAAAACACGGGACGCAAGACTGGCAGCTCCCAGACCTCGTTTTTTTTTACAATCTCAACCTCTCTCTCTCTCTTCTTATCTCTCTTCCTCTCCAACACACATTCAAGTACAGATGCATGAGTAGATTATACTGGACATGACACAGGTGGAGACTGTATTCCTCTTTCCGTTGAGTAAAGGAGGATTGTGGGAAATGGACTGTACACCAGAACAAGAGCTCCAGATTTGGACACCAGCGATTATCCATCACCCCTCTCAGAGACGTTTTTTAACAAGCTGTGCATATAAAATCAGGAAATACAAGGGTAGAAAAGCAGTCTTTGCTTATAGGTCTATGAAAAGACATTTGGAGGGAATAAAGAAGCGTTTGAGAGGTTTTCATGGAAACAAGAAAAACATAAAGACAAGAGTTCAGCACACGGGAACAGATAATCAATGCGACTCAATGATCCAGAACTTTTAATTTGGAGTTGGCAGCCGGGGTGACCGTGAGGGGGCAGACCTCTTTTTCACCCCGGAGCGTTTAGTCTGGACCTTAGAGACAAAAGCATGGTTTAAAATAAGAAATATTAAGAGTTCTTATTGTGTAAAGATGGTTACCGTTGTGAGGGAGTACCAGGACTTTATAATACCGTACATTCGTGTACCACTCAGAAATATTTATAAAAGTTTATGAGGAGAGGCTGGGGTCAACATGAGCTCTGTGATACTGTACTACACTGCTCATTTGTGTAACAACCTGGTGCTTTCTATTGTACATAGACGTTTATGTCTGTTGCTATCAAGTGTGTATGTCTTATGAATTGGGATTAAGTTGTGTAAGTGACGCTTTTCAAAGCTATCACGTTTAGTTTTTCTTCTTTGTATGTTTACATTTTTAAAACATCTGTTAACAGGCCTCGAAAGGTTTTTATTTTGTGGTTATGTATTTATGATGTTTATTTATACCTTGTTTGTGCAAGTGATGTTTTTCTTTATAGTGTAAAAGTTAAACATATTTAAAAGGGTAAAAAAGTAGCATGAACAAATGATACCCATAGTGACCAATTATTTTCATGTGCTTGTGCTATTTGTGCACAGTATTAATATATGAAGTAGCTCTCATGTCAAAATAGACTCCATGATAGGACGAGACCTCATACTTGTTCTAAAAACAGTATAAATAGATTTGGAGATGTGTCCCTTTCCTTGTGTTTCAGTTTGTTTGATGATTATAGCTTTGCAGCTTTGATTTGAGCTTTGTTCTGAAGTGGCTGCGTAACATCATAATAGCAATAACATAGTGACAATCATTCATAAATAAAAGGGGAAAAAACATTTCATCAATCCTATTAACTCTACAGCTCAGCAGTGTTTCCTCATGCACTTTTATGAATTGTTCAAGATCGCTCAGTTTATTTAATGTTCTTACTGTTTAATTGCTGGTTTACATGAAAAAGTCCTCATTTTTGTAAGCTGTCCGAAAGTTGATTAATCGCGTTGTTCGGCAGTCACATTTTTTGTGTAATAACCACTAAACTGTATAATTGACTCTCTCAAGGTAAAGTTAATCTTTAAAAACATTAATAGTTTTTTAGCAAATCTCTAAATTAATAGTTTTTTTTATATTGTACATTATAATGTTGTGATGCTAGATTAATTTAGTGTTTTATTTTTCATTTATTTAGACATAAGTGTAGGATTTTGATATCGTTCATAGGGCTGCACGATATTGAAGAAAAATGCGATAACTTCGATACGATAATGCTTAAAGTGTGTAAAAAAACTTAAATTATCTTTAAAATATATTTAAAATGATATAACCTACACAGTTTCACATTCTTTTTGTGACAAGAAATCATCCCTACAACTTCTGAAAGTGAACAGCAGTGTTTTACTGTAGTATAAGAAGTTAATAGTTAATAAAAGTGTTATTTATATTAATTATATAAACATCAGTGGGTTTAGGGTTTCAGGAAAGCCTACATTAGGTTTATTTAACAAGAGAAACGGAATAATCAAATGTAAAAATAAAACACTGCTTAGTTTTCACTGTATGAATTAAATATATCCTGATTCTTATTAAAGCTACTCAGCAGTGAGTGATTTTCTCTGTCTTTTGTTCATGACCCCAATTATATGCATATCGCGATATATGCATTTGCGATATTTTGATATATTGTGCAGCCCTAAAATAATAATTTGGTGCGTCTGCACTGAACATCATCTGTCACATATAACTGCTCCCTTTTAAATAAACCAACCACACACTATCTTTAGAAATCAGGACGTGGTGGCCATGACTTACGGAACTGAAATAAATATGTAAAAAAAAAAAAAAAAGGACGGGGCATAATGAGGTAATAAAACGTTTACATGAAACCTAGGCTTTTAAAGAAAGGTTAAAAAAACATAAGTAACAGAAAAGCTTTGAATTAACTACATATTTTATTTGCTCTTTTAAATTGGAATTACAGGTGACAGAGTAATAGTATAATCATAACAATACAAAATAAAAATCACAGTACAGTGCAGACAAAAGAAACAAAAAGAAATAAGGTTCTCGAGGCAATACGTGAAAGATCCGACAGTCAGAAAAGTAATATCTGGGTAATCTTGCTAGGACACACCAGCTATGTGCAGTGCATGGGCAGGTCATAGTCGTGCCATCTGTGCCCTCACATCATTGGCACCGGCCCCTGTTAGCACCAGAGACCCCTGCCTCTAGAGAACAGTCATACAATCAGAGTCAGGGTCCTAAAAGAACAGAAACGGACCCTGACGCTCGTATAATCACCAGGTCTTTTCCTCTCGATGGCGATAAGTACTGTATGTGCTGCTTATAAGATATAGGAGACTCACTAAAAACAGTAAAATGACCTGCATGCAGTAATGTCGGTTCAGTCTGATTCAGTAATTACATTGCAGCCTTTAAGGGCCTTCAATTCCACCTGGAATGTGTTCTGATACTGTTGGGAATGATCTTAGCAAGCTCTGTTGTTTTACCTAGCGCTAGGGTAATTAAACTCAAAGGGATCGATAACCAAAGACAAATAAACCACTGCTGAGGTCTACAGTATTCTTCCTCCCCGAGGTCACCTGTGGTGACCGTTTTATAACATGCATTATTAGTTCAGTCTTTACTGATATTTCATGTCACACTGAGTAAATTTTATTAAACAGCCATTAAGCGAAGACGAGCATCACAGCTTGTGGTAGTTTCCTCATCTGCTGGAATCAGGACAAAGACTTTTTGTAGGCTAAAACACATAATACATTCATAAATTATCACACTGTGTCTCAACGCTTAAGAGTCCCATCACTTCGCCACGAAGATTAAAAGGCTAACAACTCGATTCAAGTGACTACCACAGAATAAATACAAGTTACAGGTCTTAAGATCATTAACTGTAGTGGCGGGAGATATTTTACATTCAGTGCAATAAAAAAGAAAGAGAAAGTATCCAGTCTATTCCCTAGAGTGCTGTCATGTGACGCGGCCGTCAGCTGGCCGCTATTCGCCGCTGCGTGTTTTTCCCGTTCCGACTTTAACGACAGAGTGTGACCTGCAAAAGTACAATGGGTTTGAGGTTGCGATGATAAGATAATGTTACGTTTAGGGGAAGTCTTCCCTCATTTCATACTGAATAGGTTTGTTGTGGTAGTGTTTCAAAGAGAACTTGTGGCTGTTTGGTAGTACGGCCCCCTCATTAGGAAACAATCTTTTGACATCAATTCTTGTTTATTACAAATTGAACTTTTGCTATATGCGAAGACAACAACTGAAAGGGCTGGTAACACAAAAAGAAAGGGTCCGTATTGGACTACATTACAGCGTGATTCTAGCGTGTGATGAAGGCCTCGCCGCACTGGCACGGACAGCTGAAGAGGCGTTGCGTTTTAAGCGCATGCATGAAAGCGTCCGTGTGACGTTCCGTTAAAAAAAGGCACTAAAACCACAATTCTACCTCGATGCAAATGAAGCACGTGATGGCGAAGAGAAAACAGCGCAGTAGCTATGTGCCTTAAGGCCTCTTCCATTGGCCTGATGGTGAAATCAAGAACGTGATGCGATGCCGCCCCATGCCGAACGCATGAAGGGAGTGTACATGCAATGAGAACCACACTTGGAAGATGGCTGAAAGGTGAAGACTGTGGTCTTTGGGCCCTAATCATCATCTAACATCTATCAGGTACATCATCTCTCTACAATCACAACATTAAATATAGCAAAACCTCCAATACTGCACGTTTCTCCCCTCCACCCCAGAGACAAGGGGGGCTGCTACTAAAAAGACATACATGAGGGAACCTCACACGTTTGTGAATGAAATTATATATTAAGACATTTCAGTGAAGATCGGCACAAATGATTATTAAAATTCTGCAATATAAAAGCCTACCATGGCAGGAAGGAGAGAGGGAAAAAAAAAACAAGCTTAGTCCAGACTGCAGGTGGTGACCCTTTGAGATTCCAGCTTTGGAACCAGCCTCTGTGCTCAAGCCTAGTTGTGCAGCTGCATCTCAGACCCAAAGCAGTCTTGAAGGGGGGAGGGGAGGGGGTGTTGCAGGTGGGTGGTTGGGGTTTTAGGGGGGGAGGGAGGGGGGGTTATGGTACGGGTGCCGCTAGATGCTCTGGCAGCACTGCATCTTTGGTTTATTCTCAGTAGGTTGCACCTGGATGGACACTACATTGTTGCTAGGTGACATGTCATTGTCTCGGCGGTCGGACATCTGCTTTTGGGATACGATCCGATAGATTTCTAAGGAACAGAAAAAGATATTGATGCTAAGACAATGTACACAGTGACAACACGAACTGGTAATGAATACGGACTTTGTGTTGCCGTAAAAGCCTATAAACCCTACAGTTATTACTGGACACAATTACAGCATTGCAGCCGACTTCGATGCCTTTGAAACATTTATTATTTGTTCTTCCTCTGCAGATGCCAGGAGCCAAACAGAGGAGCAAAAGACGACGGAAACTCTCTATTGCGGTCACGTCAGGCTAGAGAAACCTACCCGACCAAGTCAGGGCTTTTGATGAGTCATTCATAAGGACGTGGGCCTTCAGCCAATCATTTACAATCTTTCTTTTTTATCCTTTTTAAACAAACAAACAGTCATTTCCTCAAGCCTAATTAGTGTGTTTTTCGTCATTCGTGTATTCTGCTACCAGTACATAAATAAAAGTTTATCATCCTTAACCTCGCACACTGATAAGTATCCGCTGCGTGTGCTGAAACGCTCTTTTGAAAAGCACACTCACCAGTCAGGATGGTCTGAAAAGCGGTCTCTACATTGGTGGAATCCAACGCTGAGGTCTCTAGGAAGGACAGACCGTTTTTCTCTGCAAACATGGGGAACATACATTAATGTTCACGGTAACAAGTAAACAAGCTGAAAGAGTACACAAAGAAACCACACAAATGAATGAATGCCCTGGCTATACACACTCCCTGTAATGCATCAGGAGTTAAAGGTCCACTTTTAAGTCTTTATTGTAGATCTAACCTGCAAATGCGCGTGCTTCGTCGGTGGGCACGGCCCGGAGGTGACGCAAGTCGCTTTTATTGCCCACGAGCATGATGACGATATTGCTGTCTGCGTGGTCTCGGAGCTCCTTGAGCCAACGCTCCACATTCTCATAGGTCAGGTGCTTGGCGATGTCATACACTAGGAGGGCCCCCACAGCTCCCCGGTAATACCTGCACATCAACACAGGGAACCAGTCAAAAGATAGTGGAAGATTGAAACATGAAATCAAAATGCATTGCTTGATTCTAATGTGAATGATTCAATCATCCAATTAAATTAAGTTTGTCTTCATAATAGTTCATCAGAATATAGAAAATTGCTTCCCCTCTGCAAACAACTTTCATTTTTGACTGACATATTTGCTATAAATACTCGAACTCTTTAAAAGTCAGGTGGATTCGCTCTTCAAACAATACAAATAAAATAAATCTTTTTATCTGTGGTGTGGACTTCCCTAGGATCATTAAAAGTTTATGGTTACTGACCGTCCTTGGTCTGAACGAGCTTTTAGACTTTATCAAACAAAACATACATAAACTAAGTAAATTGTCAGTTGGTATCTGGAATATGAGGAAGGAAAAACACTTACGCTGAAGTGATGGCTCGGTAGCGTTCCTGTCCAGCTGTGTCCCAAATCTGAGCCTTCACCGTCTTCCCATCCACCTGAATGCTCCGTGTGGCGAACTCCACTCCGATAGTGCTTTTGCTCTCAAGGTTGAATTCATTGCGAGTGAAACGAGACAGCAGGTTACTCTTCCCCACACCAGAGTCTCCAATCAGGACCACTTTAAAATAAAAAACATCATGGTTTTATATCTGATAAACACCAAAACCTAGTTCAGCCAATCTTCAGTTGTGTTTGATGAACAAAAGCCTTATGGGTTTGGAAAACCATGAGGGTGAGTATAAAATATAGGAACAAACCTCATCGTATTTGGAAACTACCTAAACGCTTATGACACACAACCTAATTTAAAAGTGAAGTGCATTTAAATAAGTTTAAAAAGACATGACCATTTTTGGTAACATTCTTGTGTGGCAATAAACTTGGTGGATAATGTAAGCTTACAAACTTTTTCTAGGCTTATTTGAAGATTTATTTATTACAACGAACATGACTATACTAGATTAGAGAGGTTGTTGACGATCACTACGCTTCACGTCATTTCTTGATGACAACATGGAGCGAAACTGCGAGAACAATCCATTTCAATGATGACTGAATAGGGAACAACTTGTTTTATGGACTTATTCTAAAAAGGTAAATTTCACATTCTTACATGGAAAAAAAAACAACAACGATAACATAAGCAAATAGAGGTCGCATCAACTGATACATTGTATTTCCTTAAAAACACCGTAACAATAAGCTGACACAAATAATTTTCCAAGGACAGTTCACCCAAAATGTGTTCATATTGTTCCAAAACGACTATGTTTTTGTCGGTGGAACACAAAAGGAGATGTTAAGGCAGAATGACAGCCTCGTTCACCGTTCACTTGTAAGAATAAAGATATTATGAAAACGAACGGTGGTTGAAGTTGCCCCAAATATCTCCTTTTGTCTTCCACCGAAGTCAATCAGTCATATTCAGGCTTGGAAAAACATCTGGGAATACAGGCCGTTTCCCATTTCCGCCTGCTCCGTTAAACCCCTCCAGCGACAGTATCAGCTAACTTCAGCTAGCCGCTTCAAGGTGTGGTCCGATCTTCGGTAAACTGTGCTTTATGTAGTCAACCAACCAACATCTGTATAGACAGAGTGCGCCGTAACTGAGTAATATAAGACTAAAATGATACTATTCCAGCCGAGGAGCAGGAGTTTGTTTTGGGCTGTTTGAAGTGAGCTAGCCGGTTAGCTGGCCTTTATGTGTTTAATATAAAACCCCACTATCTAACATTAACCACGATGATCAGCGCCGCTTTAACTTATACAGTCGACGCAAATGTTGTATATACTAACCTTTAAACAAGTAGTCATATTCGTCGTCTCGCGTCCCCATTTCGATTAAAACAAAAGCGCAAACAATGGAAGAATGTGAAGCAAAAGTGTAGCAGACCCGTCCCTGTCCTCTCCGCTACTGCACTGCAGTGTATTTGTGATTAGGCAGTAGCCATGCTAACAGGTTAGCAAGCAGGCGAACCAGTGAGCGTCTCCTGAAGTGTTCCGGGTTAGGGCCTTTACAAGCTGTCAAAATAAAAGCCGTATTACAATTTTTATTTTATTTTATTTGGCAGTTTTTATTATTTTTTATATGATTTAAATAAAAAGATACCATTATAATTGAAGATGTACAGTGTATTATGTGTACATATATTGTATACCTTGTTTAATGTATATCTTAATAATCTATAACTATAAAATAGATAAATGTTTGTGAATCGTGCAATTGTGTTTAAAATGCTAATATTGTTTAATATGTTTTAATATGAAACGTGCTTTTGCAGAAACCGTTTTTTTTTTTTTTTTTTTTTTTTTTTGTGGAACAGAAAAACACAGTCGCATGTCCAGCATATCATTGTGTTCTTAGGAATTATTTTTAATTTAGACTTGTAAAAGTGGGTTGTTTAGGTCATACTTCCTGGTGATAGCGGTTTGAAGGAAACAAACAAGCAACGAAAAAAACATTTGTTAATTCTAATGTTAAAACTATAGATTTCCATATCTACGCAGGGTGGTTCCATGGTGTAATGGTTAGCACTCTGGACTCTGAATCCAGCGATCCGAGTTCAAATCTCGGTGGAACCTAAGATTTTACATTTTACGGGTAATACATTTTAAAAACTGGATTTCTCGATAATAGTTAACAGGAGAATGAAAAGACCTGTACTAAATCATGAGTCTTCTAAAGGGGCAATAAGTACCTCAAACACTGTGATAAATCGGTATAGAGGATTTCCCTTCTTTTTTTATTTCTTTTTTTTTTACACACAAGATTACAAGATTTCAAAGATAAAAATGAAAGGTGTAAATAGTTTTTACTTGTCTAAAGTAAAAGCATTCTGCTAACCGTCTCACATTAGCCTATTCATAAAAAAATAAACATTACCTACGACCACTAGGATGCAGTATTGTGCAATCTTCAGTCACACAGAAACGCCAAAATGGAAATGTATTAAACACGTGATTGCAAGGAGATGTACTGCGTTGCAGTAAGGATGGGAATTGGGAAAGTCCCCATGATTCGCACTGACTCAAAATCAATTTTTGTATGAACAGATATTTCATCTCATATTTAGCTACCTGTATGTAGATATTTCATTCATATTGAGTGGGTAGTTTGAAAAGGACAAAACATTTTAAACACAGTCTGAACCTTTTGATGCCGCCAAAGGTATTTACTCATTCTGTAATTATATCACATTCCATACCTGGTTACACAATCATAGCAACCAAACCTGTGACTCATAATAGACAGCCATATGCATTTCCTGGCAATGCTTTACCAGACATGTTTTTAATGCCAGTTTCAGTTCTATTTAGCTAGCCAGCCCTTTGCTTATAGCCAACTCTGTTGAATAGCCTACAGATTAATTTATTCCAAAAATCCAGATTTTTACAGTTTTTACACAAAAAGTATGAAGGTTTTGTACTTTTTAGATGACTAGCATGTTTAAAAACAAATAAAGTTGTGTGATTTGAAGTATGGTTGCACCCTTTTTACTTAATTTTTCATATTACATCACCCAGACTCATCTTGCAGGACTTCATCTAGAAGCCCTGCTGAATCTCTAATGCTTTACAGCAAACTGTACGGGATTGTAATCAGAGCTGCATTTTTGATGTATGTTCTGACAGTAATGTTACTGGTTGCTGACTCATCTCTGCTGGACAATTGGGGGTTTCCTTCACTGCAAAACTTTATGGTGTTTTCCTCTTAGAAATTTCTTAGTTGTAAATAAATAATAAATAAATTGTATGCTAGAAATATATTATATAGGCCTATTAGAAGAATAAAAATGTTTTATGTAGAATTAACTTTTACAGTGTGAAAGTACTATTTTTGCAAGTGGATGGTTTACTCATTAAATAAAGTGACTAGATGTCTGAAATGGAAACTAGGGACATTTCCTAGTTCACTGGTCAAATTAGAATTGATATATCACTTGTTCTATGAATTAAAAATTGCAAAATACATTTTGAGTGTTTTTGTTTTTTTAAAGGTATAGGCTACGCTATATTTTGGCCCTCTAGCGGTTAAAAAAACAAAACATTGTTTTGGTTGTTCTTCGGCTCTGCGTGACTGTGTTGTTGAATTTATGAACCTTCACAATAGATAATGTTTTACAATGAACTCTGTTAGAGAGTTGCATATGCCAATTTATCTGTTCAATAAAATGTCTTAGCTACTCACCTGTTTGTTGATTAGCCTATCATTTCCAGTAAGTTCTAGCCATCTCCGTAAAGCCAATGCTGATTCTTGTTTTATTACGAACTCTGTCACATTCTATTTTTTGCCAGCATATTCTACTCTGTTCTGCGTCTTTTCTCGTTCGTTGTGACGGCCACACCTATACCACGTTTATACGCAATTTCCCGCGAAAACCATCCCGACAGGTCTAAAGTAGCCTAGGCTATAAACGCTTAGGCGGATAAGACAAAAATAAAAGTTTTGAAAGAAGGATTAATGATGTATTGACTCATTATATACATTTAGTTTATCTTGAACAAAAATGTCTGGTCAACCTTCTTTAGAATTCTCAGAGTCTTAAAATGTTTACATTTTTAAAGAGTTTTTTAAAGTAGGCCTACTTTAAACTTTGCCTGATTTTCCATGCATTTAACCAAACAATGTCATCCACTTAGCCTACTTAAATTCACATTTCAAGTTTGGGTTTATTAGTTATTCCAATCAAACACAAGCACACAGTGAAGCAATAACATTATTTGGCTCCTCAGGGAAATTATAGAGACACAAACAGAATACACATATGCAACACATAAACCAATTTTTATGCAACATGCATGGTAGAATTAAAAGTAATACAGTCATCTACATTTTTACATTATTTTAACACAATGTGTAGCCTAATAAACATAAACGCTACATACAAATGAAGAACCCTGGGAAGTCGTGTTGAAACTCACCGCATATTGAATGTCAATGGATCTCAAGCAATAATTTTGCATGGCAGACCCCTGTGGACATCATCAAACTCTGTGGTAGATGGAGACCAGTGTTGGGTGTAATTAATTACAAGTAATCTAATTACTGTAATTTAATTACTTTCCCCTTGAAAAGTACTCCTACTCTTAATTTGTATGTAATTTAATTGCAATTACTTCTGGTGTATAGAATAAAGAACAAATCTATATAAAACAACAGTGGATTTAACATCAAAATTTAATGTTAAAATGTATGTTAAATGTAACCTCCTTTACACAGTTTAGTCAGTTTAAGAATAATTTATGCAATTGTATATTGTTTATTTGAAAGAATTAAAACATGTAGCCTATGTCCTTGTATTGTTCTACTGGTCGAGGTTGACATGGGATTTAGAAAGTAATTAGTAATAAGTAATCCAATACTTTTTATAGAGAGTAATTACAGTAATCTAATTACACTGTTGAAGATGCAATTAGTAATTAGTTACTTTTTTAAAGTGACTTTTATCAGCACTGATGGAGAACAGCGACATGTAGCCTTCAAGCCAATCAGTGTGTTCAGCTGCTTCCATGGCAAATGCATTAAGCTCAACTCTAGATTTGACTTCAGACAATACAACTGAAAACTACTCTGTAAAGGCTGTTACAGAAGAGCAAAAATGTTCCTCTCCACAGCAGACTGATGTTTACAAGGCAAAGAAATAGCTTGTTTTTTACCAAAATGACCACTCAGCTATAACAAAAATATATATTCTGAGAACATTTTGCCAGTTACGTTCCCAATAGGTTATGAAAATGTTCTAAATGTTTCCATACGATCAAAACGACCAGTTTTTTAATGTTTAAAAAAAATATTCCATTCCATTCCATTTATACTCACCTAAAGGATTATTAGGAACACCTGTTCAATTTCTCATTAATGCAATTATCTAATCAACCAATCACATGGCAGTTGCTTCAATGCATTTAGGGGTGTGGTCCTGGTCAAGACAATCTCCTGAACTCCAAACTGAATGTCAGAATGGGAAAGAAAGGTGATTTAAGCAATTTTGAGCGTGGCATGGTTGTTGGTGCCAGACAGGCCGGTCTGAGTATTTCACAATCTGCTCAGTTACTGGGATTTTCACGCACAACCATTTCTAGGGTTTACAAAGAATGGTGTGAAAAGGGAAAAACATCCAGTATGCGGCAGTCCTGTGGACGAAAATGCCTTGTTGATGCTAGAGGTCAGAGGAGAATGGGCCGACTGATTCAAGCTGATAGAAGAGCAACTTTGACTGAAATAACCACTCGTTACAACCGAGGTATGCAGCAAAGCATTTGTGAAGCCACAACACGCACAACCTTGAGGCGGATGGGCTACAACAGCAGAAGACCCCACCGGGTACCACTCATCTCCACTACAAATAGGAAAAAGAGGCTACAATTTGCACGAGCTCACCAAAATTGGACAGTTGAAGACTGGAAAAATGTTGCCTGGTCTGATGAGTCTCGATTTCTGTTGAGACATTCAGATGGTAGAGTCAGAATTTGGCGTAAACAGAATGAGAACATGGATCCATCATGCCTTGTTACCACTGTGCAGGCTGGTGGTGGTGGTGTAATGGTGTGGGGGATGTTTTCTTGGCACACTTTAGGCCCCTTAGTGCCAATTGGGCATCGTTTAAATGCCACGGCCTACCTGAGCATTGTTTCTGACCATGTCCATCCCTTCATGACCACCATGTACCCATCCTCTGATGGCTACTTCCAGCAGGATAATGCACCATGTCACAAAGCTCGAATCATTTCAAATTGGTTTCTTGAACATGACAATGAGTTCACTGTACTAAAATGGCCCCCACAGTCACCAGATCTCAACCCAATAGAGCATCTTTGGGATGTGGTGGAACGGGAGCTTCGTGCCCTGGAAGTGCATCCCATAAATCTCCATCAACTGCAAGATGCTATCCTATCAATATGGGCCAACATTTCTAAAGAATGCTTTCAGCACCTTGTTGAATCAATGCCACGTAGAATTAAGGCAGTTCTGAAGGCGAAAGGGGGTCAAACACAGTATTAGTATGGTGTTCCTAATAATCCTTTAGGTTAGTGTATGTTCTCTGAAGAAAAAAAAAAGAATCTTTAAAAAATATTAGATGAACATCCAACTAAAATGTTTGGAACATCCATGAATGATGTATACATAATGTTTTTGTGCCAATGTTTTGAGAATTTTTAAAGACCATATAACGAACATATTAACATTAGAACAACATTTGTTAATTACTATGAGAGAACCTTGCCAGAACATATAAAAGCCAAAGTTTTGAGAACATTTCCTGTTAGCTGCATATAAGTTGATGTCTGAAACTCTAGTCCTGCCATTTGGGTGGCCAGCATGTGCCTTTGGAAGCACATAGCTATAGGACTATAACACGAGGGGCTGGTGGATGTCCTAATCCTTCTGATGTTTATGGGTTTGCACAGCCAGCTGGGTGGCCAGTCGACATCCACTTAAACTGCTTTATTAAATCATTTATCTGGGTCTAAGAAGTCTTTTGGCCTGGGTGTCTCCTTGATGAAGAAAGCTGAAGCACTTTGAAGACTGTCCTTCAGTAGTTCCTGCACCTTTTGACCTCTGAACTTTCTAAACAAACATTCTCCCACCCTCACACATGTTTTCTGAAGTAGACTCGCATATGTCCAAATAGTTTTTCCAAGTTCTCACCTCTTAAAAAAGTCTCCATCTTTTGTCAGTGGTTATTTGCCATATTGTTCACAGATCCTGCTATTTTGGGAGATCCGTTGCAGCAAGAGACTTTATGCTATTGTCAGTTAAGAAGACAGATTTTTGAACAAGCTGAGAGGTTACAGACCACCTCGAATGGCATGGAACATTTGAGTCAGTGGCACATTTTGTTGGCAGTCACACCATTATAAATCTGTGCAAACTCTCTGTCTTGTTAAGGCTGCATCACCATTTTCAAAGCCCTGTTAGACTATCAGTGTAGGACCAGGTTTTGCAAACAAACTTAGTGAGCCCCACAGGGCCTATATAGCCTATAATCTGTGCCTCCATAAACTGAACCATTCATAAGGTAATATGTCCTCTCGCAATAACTAATGGTAATTGTAATAGTACAAAATGGAATAAAATACATTGACTTGCCATATTATGGAAATGCAACAATAAGTGGTCAATCGATATGGGTTTTAATGGGTAAGACCGGTATAAAGAGCAGGATGGCTGATATAATTCTAATAGTGGGGCCCAAACATCACTAAGAGTAAAAATGTATAATAAATAAAAATGTATTCTAATACATAGAATTTTTCACTACAAATAATATTTTACTTTCAAAAAATGAATTAAAAAATCAAGATATATATAGCGTAATAAAATTTAATGATTGCAAAACAAGACTAATAAATATACTGTATAAAAAGTGTTTATTTATAGTTTAAGTATTTGTGAATTTGAGTAAATATTGTGTTTATAAAATAAAGTGTTTATTTAACTTTAAATTCATTTTGCATGCATCTTGTTTGTTATCATTAAATTGAAAAGGCTGTTAGTGGATTTTAGGAAATGAACTAAGCAGATTGACCACTTGTCAGGGTTATTGTAGCTAGTTAACTAAAACTAAAATCACATTAAAAAAAACATTTGCCAGGCTACTTGAAATAAAATAAATGTTAAATGAAATAATATATATAAAAATATTTTATTTCAGTTGCCATGGAATTGTCATTTTTTACTTGATGTAATAAAATAACTAAAACTAAACTAAACTCAAATAATAATGAATAAAAACAATAGCACACTGACTACCTAGGGTAATAAAAATGACAAAATCATTCAAACTTAACCAAAATAACTAAAATGAAAGCGGAAAACAAACATAAAAACTATTAATAAAGAGTAGCCTATAATAGTATATCTCAGTGATACTAAATACCACTGCAAATGCTGATCTTTCTAGTCACTATCTATCACATTTAAAACTGTGTTATTTTATCACTGTATCTTTAAATCTCGCAATCAAGTCCAACACTTTTAAACACATTCTGTCGACAACATTCAGCACCACAGGCTTTATATGGACTACCTGTCGGGACGCCCCCCATTAAATCACCGACAGTCCCCGGAATGCTCAAATGACGTCACGGGTTTCTGGCAGTCACGTGCCCCGTTGGCAGGTTTTGATAAGCGCTTGCGCGAGTCTCGAGCTGAGCGCATCTCTGAAAGCGTATCTAGAGAAGATGAGGCACAGCCCTCCCAGAGGGAATGTTTATACGTGATGGAGGAATAACTCATTTGTCTGATGAAAATGAATGGAAATACATTAGTCCCTTCTTCTGTTCTGTGATTATTAATCAAAATAACGGCGCGTGCTTCAATGAGCGTGTCTTCTGAATCGTCGTCCTACTGAAACAGTGAGTGTGCTATGCTCATATCTATTTAATGGTTACGGTCATTTGTTTCTTTTAGAAATGTAAGCGTCAATGGGTGATAAAAAACGATACATTTGAGGAATTTTAAAACAATATATTTTATAAACACGTAAGACTGACCGGCGATGGAGTGGCAGCTGTCATCACACGTCGATAATTGTGCGCTTGTTTTGATTCTGATCGTGTATTTACAACACCATGTGATGGTAGTCATCACTTAACACCATTTTTCGGTAAAGCTAGAAATGTTTCTATTATTATAATTCAGGATTTTATCGTCTGATTTAAATACCTTGGCCCTTATGATTTATGAGTTATTGTAAGACTGACCCAGCCCAGCTGTCTGGATGCAGTATCACCTTCATATTTATTTATTTCACCATGTTCTCATGTTTGTTTATTAGTATAGCTTAACATGCAATGTTCTATTTTTACTTGCACCTAAAATTGATCTAAAATTCAAAAGAGGATCTGTTTTTCTGCAGGGACATAACCACAAAAGGCAATGAAGGAAATGTGTGCTACTCATATTTAGATGATATATATATATATGATATAATATATAATTTTGTAATGATTGATTGTTAAATTTGTACATTTTGTCCTCTCAACCCTAAACATGTACAGTAAGTTCAATTCTTGGGTATAGCTAGGTATGCAACAAACTGCCATGCTCAAATACAGATTATCAGAGTTACAAAGAGATTAATGCATTTTGTCTGATGAGATCATGCAATGTTGAGCAAACCGTGACAAATTTGCAAAGGTATTTCAGAGAGGTTGTTCAAAGCATCCATCATCTACTTTGGTGATTTAGCTTTGATCCTGGATTTAGAGTCGGTTGTGATTTATATCTGGATTCAGAGGGATTCATGAGCTTGTCCTAATGTTGATTTGCCCGTATATCCTTTGCATTTCATCGTCACTCAGCTGTATATTTTGTAATTAAGTGTAACAGTCTTTGCTAGACCAACGTTAGCAATGTGCTTTGTTTTCAGTTGGGTGTTCCTTTAAAATGCATCATGATATTACAGTAATTGAATGTTGAGACATTTTGACTAATAAAATTCTGGTTTGTTTTTATTTTCTCATCCATTTTCTCAAAGCCGGCATGGGCAAGAATTGTTTCGAAACTTTAGCTATTTGACAGAATTTGTCCAGTTTGTCTCTTGACAACAAGTTAAATAAATACATTACTTTATAAAGGGTCTTAACACAAAAGTTATAGTGAATGGAGTTGGAGAAGAATTACTGCCTGTCCTATACCTCAGTAAAGTCTCCTTGACAAAACATTTCCACATTGAAATAGCTTGCCTGCCTCCTCCTATCCAAAGTATGCAGATGTCTGCTTGTTTCCCGGCATGGTGCAAAGGAATCAAATGTCCGCCCCGTGTTTTAAGCAGGACCAGATGCTCGGCCAAATGTGCTGCAATAGTTCCCCCTTCTTGTGTTTTCCTCCAGGCCTCCCTGCTGTCCCAGAGCTGTGCAGTATCTGGAGCCTGTTGGTCCATGGAGCCCTTACTCAGGGCCACAGCCCATAGCTCCAGCACAGCTGGATAAGATCATGCTCATTTTTATGGGGCAGACTGTTAAATTGGCTTATCCTGTGGCTTCTACACGCCACAGGTTGGTAAAAGAAGGGCAAGGCTTATCGTGTCAACAGCCGTGAGCATGCAGCAGCTCTAGATAAAATTATTGGAAAATGGTGTTTTGTTATGCTGTGGGTGTTTTGTTTGGGACAAGACTTTTTCCCTGATATGATGAGTCATGTAAAGCTACTCTCTGTGCTGAAGAGGTTTTAAAGGAATAGTTCAGCCAAAAATGAAAATTCTGTCATCATTTACTCACCCTTCAAGCTGTTCCAAACCTGTATGCGGTTCTTTCTTCTGCTGAGCACAAAATAAGATATTTTAAAGAATGTTGGTAACCATACAGTTGACGGTAACCATTGACTTCTATAGTAGGAAAACAAAATACAATGGAAGTCAACTGTCTGGTTAACATTCTTTTAAATATCTTCTTTTGTGTTCAGCAGAAGAAAGAAACACATACAGGTTTGGAACAACTTAAGGGTGAGTAAAAGATGACAAAATATTCATTTTTGGCTGAACGATTCATTTAATGCTAAGCAAAGGTGTCAAATTCATTTTAGGTCAGGGCCCAGATTGGGCAAAACATCACAGTGAGATATTTTTTTGTTTTTAATATTATGTATTATTATAATATTAGGTCCATCTGTTCTTAAATGAGATATATATCCAAGATCACATCAAATCCACAATCACATCATGGATCCACTCACAGACTCTTGCAACACTCAGCTTTATGTCCATTATGCGAGGCTGTTTTCCTATTCTGAGGCATCATTCTGTTGCGTCGTGCTTTCTGTGCTGTGTGTACTGGTCTGAAACTTGTCAGTCATTTAAACTGGAAAAGGGAACCATCGATCTCTTACTCCAATTCTTCAGAATGATGAGTATGAAGTTAGTGAAGGAGTTCCGTATTTGTATAGTTCAGACACGCAGTGTAATTCTCTTTCATGACTTCTCCATGAATTTCCTCTGCGTAGGACCCATTCTGATTTTTCTGACGTAAGAGCCATTTCCAAACGCACTTCCGGGCGTTTCTGAGTCTCTCTTTTTGACGTTACCATGGTGTTTCTCAATATGGGAGTGACTTCCTACGAGTTGTCTGAAAAGTGTTGAGTAAGTGCATGAGTGTCTATAATTGCATCACATAACGATGAAATGTGCCTCAGGGCTTGCCAGTGTGCAATGTGCCTGACTGTAATATAACTGTATAATTCTCTGCAATTTTATCTATATTTGCCTGGAATTTAGCTCTAGGCCTAACCTGTCAATTTAAGCTTGCTTTTCTTTTCCTCCCAGGCAGTTGTTATTTAACTGTTGATGTGTGATTGTGAGGTCCTCATTACTGCATCATTATCTCTACCAAAAGAGTAAGATTTCTGCTCATCTCTGACTCTTTTTTTTTTATTATTATTAGTTTTATGTAAGTATTTTCTTTCCCCCTTACATTTTAAGGCGAATGATAAATATTCACTGGCTTTTTCTTCATGGTTGCCATGGTGAGGATTATAATTTCTCTCTTCTGATGGTGGAGAGGGCACAGCCAGCCTCTGCGGATGGCGTGGTTGTTGGACCGAGAGATTATGTCTAAATATAATCCTAAATCTCTCACGTAACATGTGACACATCTGCTACATTTTCTTCTCACTCATACTGAACATTATGTGGTATCTTTCTAGAACAATGTGGGTGTGATTAGATCTTGATATATTTGATTGTTTATGTAAGCAGTTTGATGGGATTATGTTTGCTTTGTGTGATGTTGTTGAGCAGGATATGTGAAAACGGCTACAGTAGAGACATCTGGAACAAAGCGTGCATCTTTGTCATTGCTGGACAAGGGACAGAGAGAGTGTTGTAGAGACCCCTCCTTCAAAGCCAAAAGGTTTATGAGGATGAGAAGGATTAGAGTTTCAAGGCCTGTATTTATTCTCAGCATCTAACTGGGATCATGAAATCTGTCGATGACTTGTCACCATTTCCAAAATGTTTGATTAGAAACAGCAACTTCCCGTTTTACACCGTCAGCATCACCGGTTCCTCATTAGACAGAGTTCTTCACTTCAACACTTTGTCACGGCAAAAGAACTAGTCAGTAGGTCAGTTTCGATTCCTAAGCTCTTAAGCCGTGTCCCGTGACTCTGTTGGCCATTACTGTAAATCACAGAGAAAGCATTGGCTATAAAGCTGCAAGCCATCAAAGACCTTTCAGGCGGTGTCTGTGTCTCCTATAATGATGACAATGATATTTTTATGGTAGTATGGTAGTACTTGTTCAGGGACAAATACTACTGCTGTTTACTAATTCCAAAGTAAGAATACTCTTTTGTAGGTAAAAATCAGTTGACTTAAAAATAAAAACCTTACAAAAAAATATATGTAAACACAGAGAGCATCACACACCTAGATGGTTGAGTTCAAAAGTTTGGGGATAACTATTTAAGTAGTCTATTTATCAGTGATTTGGTGGGACTGTATGGCCTACCAGCGGGTGCCCTGTTATTTTTGGTACGATGAAGGCATGTGAGCATCAGTCATGTGTGAGCAAGTATATGTGCCAACTTGAGTGTTGCAAAAGCCCCAGGCCTCTTCTGGAAGAGAGGGGAATCTCTAATTAAGATATCAGTGGTTTTAGTGTTAGTGACGACAAACTTCACATTGAAGCAATCTTAAGGAATTCCCTTTACTGTCTGAGCTCTTTTCCTTTTTAAGTTCTTTTTTCCCCCTTCCTGTGCATTTATTCTGCGGGTACTAACTCTGACTCATGATTCAAAAGCATAACAAGGCATATTCTTTTATCCCCAGCAGGAACGGGTAATTGCTTCCGTATGTCTAGTTTATATTTCTCGCAAAGCTTGTTACATGAGGTTGTGCTTTGCATCTGTGGATGTGTAATACTAGTCATATCCTTTTCTAAGCACATAGGGGACTAAATGTAAAAATGGTATTTCCTATGAGTGTTTTATAACTTGCACTGTGCTGTGCTGATTTGTTTTTTTAAACCCCTCCCGGTTTGAAAAAGGATGTTTTCATTTGTAAGGATATTTGAATCTGAGCACCTGGCATTATTAAGCAACAGTATTATAGGCTGCAGATTCCCTCACCCTATTCACGTCGCTGTGTTGTTTTTCCAGCACATAGTCCTCATTCTATGGGGATGAAAATGGAGGAGAAAAGCCTTCGTGTAGCAGACTACTTTGTTGTGGCGGGACTCACCGACTCCTCTAAGCCCCTCGATGAAGATGTCCACCCTGAAGATGGTGGTCACCGGAGCTCAGCACAGCTCAAGGCACCCATCACTGATGTGGCGGTGGTGATTCGCTCCCTAGGTGAAGAGGTACCTCGAGGGTTTACCTGTGTTGAATGCACCCCCTCTGGACTCTCTGCCGAACTGACTGGAGGAAGTCTCATGGGGCCGCAAATCTTCCTCTGCTACAGGAGAGGCAGAGACAAACCGCCACTCACAGACCTGGGGTAAGGCTTCAGACTTCAGACATGTTTCTACCAAAACCTACTTAAGGTCATTCACACCAAGAATGATAACTGTAAAGATAACTATAATGAAAACTATATTAATGCCCACACCAAAGCACAATAACATTCTGTGAATTACAAGTGCTCTGCAGTTATATCGTCTGTCACTTTAAATGCTCAAGCTCTTTAAATTCAGGTGGATTCTGATTGGCTTTTAATGTTTTTAATCATTTATCTGATTGGCTGTTAATGTTTTTACTGTTTTAAACCGTAGTTAACCAGCTTTTGTTCTCTTATTTGCGACAAAAAGATGGTAGACAATGATGTTTCCTAAACCCAATTATTTTCAATGCTAGAAAGTATCATGAAAAAGTTTAAATAGTTTGCTTTTTAGAACTTCATGTAGTTATCTTAGCAACATGCTATTGCTAACACTCAATTCTATTGGAATCAACTGTAAGCGAGTCGTGTCTCTTATGCTACATATACTATTAACTGAGCTGCTGCCTATGTAGGGAGTTTGAAATCACTAATTTATGAGGTACTGTTTATGATGCTGTCTTTTAAGGTTGCTACAAAAATAGGCAGTAGTAGCTCAGTTGGTTTTGGAAACTGTTGTGCTTTCACTTTTGTTCAATATCACTAGGCATTCAATTATCCTCATGTCCTTTCTTTCATGATTCTTAGCGTCCTTTATGAGTGGAAGGAGAAATTGAAGCCGGACTGTCAAATAATACAGACCACTCCCTCTGGCCGCCCCGCCAATATCAGTAGCTCCTCTTCTCAAAGGATCTACATCACATATCGGCGTGCCTCTGAAAATCACTCTCACTCCACGCTGGCTGTCACAGATATCTGTGTCATTATTCCTGGCAAGGGAGAGACACCACCACATGCTTTCTGCAAGGTGGACAAGAACCTCAACAGCAGTATGGTGAGGGCTCAGTGCAAGTCACCCGACACCACTGAAAAGACAGTGGTGGAAACCATTAGATGGTGGAAACAATATATATATATACATATATATATATGGTGATTGTTTCCACCATCTAATATCATCATATATATATGAAGAGTTCAGATGCAAAAGCCTCTAAGTGCCATCTGAATTTTTCTTCTAAAATGATCATTTTTATCAAGCTCGTATATTTAAATTCAGTAATTTCACTTAAATGGCAATGAAAATTACCTATGAATTGTCATTTAAGTGAAATTACTGAACTATATATATATATATAGCCCATAAAGCCCATTTCCACCTCATAAAAAAAATCATGCTCTAGTAAATCATAATTATATAAAAACAGTTGAAATTATAGCATACTTGGAGATAAAAAAAATTAAATTATGACTTTAAAGGTAAAAAGTAAGTTATGACTTTTTAATCTTTTAATTTCGATTCAGTATGTTAAATTTCGATTTAGGATGTCATAATTTCAACATAATTTTGATTTTTTAATCTCATAATTTCGATTTAAGTCATTTCTACTTTTCATCTCATAATTATTACTTAGTATGTTAGAATTTCAATTTAGAAATTCACAAACTTGAACAAATCTGAAATTATTCATATTTCATAATGTACGCAATGTTGTGATGCCTAAATTCACTTATAAAACAATTAATTTCAATTCAGTTCATTTCAATCATTTCAACAATTCATTTCAATCATTTAAAACAATTTTTAGTTTTGTATTTTTAAGTTTGACCCTAAAGTATTTATATTATAGAGCATTTCATTGCCATAACATAACTATTATTATTGGCTTGTCACTATTGGCCAGATTTTAACGTTGGTGCATCCCTGTTTTTTTTTTAAATCTTAGTTGGGTAGTTAGCCAGAAATTATGAGAAATAACATCAGACCACAAGAAGCAGCCATTTATATACCTGTATAAAATTTGAAATCAACTTAATTTCTATTTTTCCTGCTTCTACAGTGGGGGTCCTCTGTGTACATGTGCTACAAAAAATCTTTGGCCAAAACCAACACGCTTGCATTCACAGCAGGTACTGTATCTCAGTCTTGAGTTGTTTTTCAGTTTTGTGTTTTGTTGTGCATTTTGCAATGAGCAGCAGGAGGGACAGAATGTGTTTGTAGTGAAAACCATCAGAACAGAGGGATACGATTGCGGATGAGTGAAACCTGATACTCCCAAGTAGCAAGAACAACATGATGTCATTGTTAGGCTTAGTACTCACAGTATACATATCTAGGCTTTAACTGCTGCCTGTGTTTAGCTCGTCAAATGGAAGTCTGGGTCAAGTAATTAATTACAGGGCAAACGATTCAGTGATCAGTAATAATTGTTGTCTTTACCAGAGCTCTACAACCTAATTGAGGGTTTGTATGGTATGTGCAGGTCTTTTGTCCAGATACCCAGAGGAGGACTATGATTCCTTTCCTTTGCCTGAATCCGTGCCCCTATTTTGCCTACCGATGGGAGTGTCCATTGAGTGCTGGCCCTCTCACACCAAATATTCTCTTCCTGTCTTTTCAACATTCGTTCTCACAGGCGCCTCTGGAGAAAAGGTACAGGCACAAAAATCCACGCATGAGCACGCACAAATACACACAAACATTGTGATTTTCTGCAGGTTATCTTCTCACTGCAGCACCATCATTCTTTGGGAAAATCAGACACAGTAGAAGGTGAATTGTCTTGTCTGGTTTAGCAATGTGCGAAGAATTTAAAGCAGCTAGAAACCGGTGCAGGTGGAATATCAAAAGCGCCTGTGAATAATGGGCCTCAGAAAAGACTTGAAAATAAGATGAACATGTGTAATTGGCCTGTTTAATAATGCATTGCTAAAGTGCTGTTTGGGTCAGCTCAATTATGTCAAACACATCAGTACACTCGGCTCACTCTCCTCACTGCCGAATAAGTCTCAAGGCTATTTGTGCTGCAGTATTGTATAATTTATTCATTTAGGTGAGCGGCTTCAAAGAAACATTGCTAAGCTGAGATATCTCTGAACTAAAAGACTGCAAAAATAAATCTTCTGTATCACTTTTTCACTGGGTAGATCTGAGCAAAGCAGATATTGATGGTGATTCCTTTCAAGTAGGCTAAAACAGAATGTGGTCTTTAGAATCAAGACAGCTTTTTTTTGTTCTATGAAATGTAAACCAACCCAATTCCTAGAAGGTGTTCATGTCTCATGAAGGTGTATGTCTCGTGCTCTCAGGTTTACGGTGCCGCCATACAGTTCTATGAGCCCTACCCAGAAGAGCGTTTGACTGAGAAGCAGCGATCTCAGCTGGGCCTGCAGGCTAACGGCCTCAGGCCCGATGGATCCATGACAGTCCACACCAACAAAAGCATCTGCCTTCTCTCTCACTGGCCCTTTTTTGATGCTTTCCGTAACTTCCTGACCTTCCTCTACAGATACTCCATCTCAGGTCCACACACTCTGCCCATTGAGAAGTGAGTTCTGAGGATAATTTAGGAGGTTGCTGGGCTAGAGCTGAAATTTAAATATCCAAAAAACATTTTGCGGCCACTGTATAGTAATTTGTTTTATATCTTGTGATTTTTCTCTCAGGCATATTTCCCATTTCATGCACAAGGTTCCATTTCCTTCCTCTCAAAGGCCACGTATCCTTGTGCAGGTGAGTTTTGTGCATATTGTGTCTTTGTTTGAACACTGTCCTTCTTGAATGTGTCATTATGTGGTCAAATAGCTGCCAACACTGGCCCTCATTTCACTTTTTTGTGTGCTTGTTTTTCACAGCTGTCTCCACATGATAGCCTGATGCTGAGCCAGCCTGTTTCCTCTCCTCTCCCTCTGAGGTAAGTCAGACACAAGATACACTGAACATGTCTGATGAATGCTGAGCAAAGCATGAAGTGTGGAAATGATACTTCAGCAGGACCTGGTTAAGTGTTGGTAACTTTATAGCATGTTTAATGTGAGTGGAGACTCCTAATGCAATATTTTTGCAATTGCCTGTATCAGGTAATTTCCTAATCTCATTGCAGATGATCAAATTACACATTGCAGAAACATTCTACTCATTTAAACAGATTACCTGATACTTCCAAAAAAATTATCTTTTATAATTTCGAATGATTCATGTAGATTAAAAAGTGTTTATCTAAATCACTTTGGCAGGATCTAAATTTGGTCAATCAGGTCAAGTTCTAAATCCGTTTGTAAGGATGTTGCATTTTTCCATGGTTTGTTGAAACAATATAACATTTTGGTTAGGTTTACGTTTACGTTTACGTTTATGCATTTAGCAAATGCTTTTATCCAAAGCAACTTAGAAAAGAGAAACAAAGCGAATTAGTCAAAGATCCAACTATACTCATAATATACAATGCCAGAAATAGATTAGGAAGCAGCTGAAGTGTTGTTTTGTATGTGTTTACATGCCTGTTTTCTTTGCCCACAGTGGCGGAAGGCTCTCTACACTGCTGTTGAACCTCGGCCCGAAGAATGCAGCGACTCTGCTTGTGTTAGCTGTGACTGAACACAAGATCCTGGTGCACTCCTTACGTCCGGCCGTTCTTACCAGCGTCACCGAGGCCCTGGTATCGGTGAGTTGAAGACTATTGATTTTCACTCATGCAATCCTGCATGGTTTGTCTTGTCATAACTTGTTTTACCTTTCCGACAGATGATTTTTCCCTTCCACTGGCCATGCCCATACATTCCTCTCTGCCCGCTGGCCCTGGCAGATGTGCTCAGTGCTCCATGTCCTTTCATCGTAGGGGTGGATTCGCGGTACTTTGACCTCTATGAGCCACCGACGGACATAAGCTGTGTGGATCTGGACACCAACACTATAACTCAGTGAGTGACCTTTTGACCGCGACATAGTTCTGAATTCCCGTGAGAGCCTCTCCTAACCTCTGACCTTTGACTTTCTTTTACCACATAAATTCCCCAAATAAATATTATAATAATGATCTTTATCATTATGCAGATGGTTAAAAGATCAGGATAGAGATATATGAGCAGTGAGGAATGTAGTAAAGATAGGACCTTACCATGTGTTGAACACATGTTCATATGTTGTTTGTCTGTCAGTATGCAGCTAAAAGTTTGCAAATGTTGTAAAAGCTACATTAAAACATTAAGCAGCCCACAGTTCTGTTTTTTAAATGCTTGGACTTCTTTTTCCCTTTGCTTTTTACCCTCTTAAATGATAAACACGTGTGGCCTATTTCAGAAAAGAAGAGCGCAGATCCCTGACCTGGAAGATCCTGCCAAGAAAAGCCTGTAAACATCTGATCAACACCCTCAGCAATCTCCACCAGCAACTGGATGAGGGTTAGTGAGGGCGGGTCACTGTGGTGTCAACAGAGAAATGAGTTCACTTATTTTCTGTCCCTTTCAAGGCAATATTAGTTCACTTGACTGCACGGCAAATGCCATTCTAAGTGGCCTTCTACTGTCCTTTTTGGGCTCTGACAGTATCATTTATATTACCTAACAATGTTTTACGAATGCTTGACGGAGTCAGAGCAAAATGCAGTCATCCTTGAGATGTGATGAGATTTAGAGATGGGGGCAGTTGGCTTTTTTCAAGTGCTGGGATATTATCTGGTAGCTGAGAGCTGATTGATGCTTTAGTCTTTGAACCAATCTTTGAACCCAATTATTCAGTGTATTTTTGGTTTTCCAAAATGTCCTGTACAGAATGTACCATCTTGTAGAACTAGGAAAACACTGAGATTATTTAGAGAGAAACTGTGATAAAAATGATGTATCTTTCTGTGCTAAGTGACTGTGATCCTATATGTTTTATGGAGAACATTATGTGTCCATTGATATGGATGTTTAATAAGACCGAGCCTATGATCGTTTTGCTGACCTTTTTGAAGTGATGTAAGAGGAGCTTATATAGTATGCCCATATCTCAGATTGATCCTACTATATTTTCATTATTGAGATATGCTATGTATAAAAGACATTGTAAATTAAATGTATATCAGTATATTTCTCTTTGTGTTTTAAAGTTGATTTGTATAAACTACCGTTCAAATGTTTGGGTTCAGTTCGTTTAAAGTTATTAATGCTCAACAAGGCTGAGTTTATTTGATCAAAAATACAGTTAAATTGTGAAATTGTGTTACAACTTAAAATAACTGTTTTCTATTTAATATATTTATAAAAAATAAAAAAAAAATCAGCAATTTCAGCATCATTACTCCAGTCTGTCACACAGAAATGATTCTAATGTGCTGATTTGGTGCTTAATCAACAAATTATCAATGTTGAAAATTGTGCTGCTTAATATTTTTGTGTAAACTGTGATACATTTTTTCAGGATTTTTTAATGAATAGAAAGTTCAAAAGAACAGCATTTATTTGAAATAGAAATATTTTGTAATATTATAAATGTCTTTGCTGTCACTTTTGATCAATTTAATGCAATAAAAGTATTATTTCTATCTCTTTGAATGGTAGTGTGACTTAAGCATCAATTTTCCACAGGATATCAGCTGTGCCGTGAGGAAGGACAGATGGAGGCCTTCATGACCGAGCGGGAACCTGGCAGTGGTGGGAAGAGTCTGGAAACCTTGGAGCTGGAGATCCAGGAGGCTTTTCTGCGCTTCATGGCTGCCATCTTGAAGGGCTACCGCTCGTACCTGTTGCCCATCACACAAGCTCCGTCTGAGAAAGCAACTGACGCCAGTTCACTCTTTGATTTGCAAGGTGAGCAGCCAATATGGACATAATGCTTGAAGCTTTCTCCTGTCACATTGTATCAGGACAGTTGTTTATGTTGATAGTTTTTTGTGAACGTCAAGGACAGCTGTTATAGAGTTGCGTCATTGGTGTCGAAACGGAAAAACAATGCATTTCAAATCCTCAATGTTTTGTTTTGACCACATGCAGCGAGTACACTGTGGTACATTAGTGGAATGCTGAAGCTCAGCAGCTGCTCAGAATACTCGAATCTGGCCCTGTGCCTGTAGAGTCTGGCTTAAATCAGGCTTGAAATTATTGTGGCGATTTTGATAAAGCCCCATTGGAAATTAGACATGCCTGACAGGTCCAACAAACTACAGTGATTAATAGAATGTCTGAGAACACATCTGCAGCCTCTTATGTAATCAATGAGCTAGAGTCTGTTGCATCTTTCACTCTGTCTGCACTCTGCCCAGGCTTTCTCAATGACGACATTCTAGCGACTAACACGTAATTCGCGACACGCCTTCCTAAATTTGACTGATTAAATGTTTAATCACAACCGACAACTGTGGCAGTGAATTATAGGGATCAAATAATGAATGCGGTCTCCTTTTCTCATTGTAATGGCACATTTTAGACTTGTTGCTTGATGTCCTTGACTTTGAATATGGCTTTCTTTCAGGCTTTTTGAAGAGTCGTGATCGATCACATCAAAAGTTTTACTCCCTTATGACCAAGACTCAGATGTTCATTCGTTTCATCGAAGAGTGCTCTTTTGTCAGCGATAAGGATGCAAGCCTTGCTTTCTTTGATGACTGCGTTGACAAGGTATGAATCCTTGGGTCTATATACACACTAAGAAATGCATCTCATGCCTTTATCCAGATTAGAGGCCCCACTAGATTCAACATAAACTGCACTTTAAAAAAAAATTTGTTTCAATTTAAAAAAGTAAGTAAATGCTGCCTTAAATCTAGGTTTAGTCAACTCAAATATCAGAGTTTTCACTCTTTCACTCAAACTTAAAATTTTAAGGCAGTGCAAACACTTACTTTTTTAAGCTGAAACAACTTTTTTTTTTTACAGTGTGTCTGCTTTTACAAGTCTCACAAAAAGTTACCATTTTAAACTACACTCCATGCTTTTAGCAAAGAGCATGTGAAAATTCAAAGAGTTCAAGGGAGTGCATTCAGCTTGATTAGTGAGAACAGTAAGGGGAAATGTTGTCATTATTACTTGTGTTGTTATGATCCCTTGGGCTTACTATGTCAGGTTATTAATTTTCTGAGAGTATTGTTCTCTTGTTCGTTCTTTTCTCCTTTTCTGGCTTTTCATCCTGTCCTATTATTTTTAAATTTCTCACTACTTTCTTTTCTCTTTTCTCTTTAAACTGTTTACTTGCTTGCTTGGAAAGTTGTTCGGCACAGAGAAAGGAGGGAAGGTGAGTTGCTGAATTTAGTGTCTTTTTAACATGCGTATTGCAGAACTGAAAATAGTCACCAGAATAATTTACCTTGATTACAAAAAAGGTCTTTCACATTCCTGCTGCTTGGAACAGTCTTGAGAAATATTATGTATTTGATTTTTATTACATTTTGTATATTATTTAATAAAATTTTGTCATTTTTATTATTAATATCTAAAAGCATCATTAAGACTGTTAAAAGAAAAAAAAAATGTTCACCCTAGTTTTTTGACCTTAGTTGACAGACGTGACCTGTTTTGTTATGTGGTCTCACCACTGGTGTGGTGATATGATAGTATGAATTTTGGTTCAATTGGTTTTGAAGATGTGTGCTGTCTGCCTTCATTATTTAAAAACATTGCTGTTTAGATCAGAGTCTCTGCAGAACCACTGAGATCCTGCATGCATAATACATTTTTCTGTGCTATACACCATTTTGCATCTCCTTATGTTCGCAACTGTTATCCCCTTTCTCGGTATGATTCAGACTGCACGTGGATCTGAAGTTGCATCTTCAATGAACCGCCTCAAGTTGCCTCATTTTTAAAGTGCTGACAAATATCTTCTCGGATGACTGTTTTGTACCTTTGTAGTTAGTACATTTATATCTTTCTCGACAAGAGCCCACAATTTATTCTTGTTTATAGGCACAAGAGTCATCTCTCACCTGTCCTCTTTACAAGGCTTTGGTGTGCTTGTAGAGATGAATGTGCAGCTCTCTGCCTTACACTTTCCATTATGCTGCCATCAGTGAAAGTCACACTTATCCTGCTCTGGCCTGTCCTTCCCTTTCGAGAGAACCTTGGAGGACAGTTCTTTAGCACTGTGGTGGTAATGAAAATGACAGCTTGAGTTGATTTAAACTGGCGTGGGTTTGTGGGTTATGTTCACAGAGGACATTTTAAAGGAACTAGGGCAGTAAAGGACAAACCATGTACCGCTGTAGCCTGAAAGGAACTTGGTTATAGTGTGACACCTCAGTGATCCATAACCGTTTTTTACTCTGTTTCTGACCATCTGAGTGAAAGTTTCGGTGATGTTTTTCCTTTAAGATTTAATCTGCACTATGATTGGCTGACAGCCATGATGCATGTGTAGAAGTGTTTTTAAAACTCAGGAGGCCAATAAGGGCATTGAATTGTTTAAATGTATTCTGCAGCACAGTGTATAATTACACGGCTCTCTGGAATACTTGATTTTAATTGAACAATCATAGTGTTCTGCTGTGGATTTTTATTATTATCAAAGCTATTTTTAAACTGTATATTTCACTGTTGTCCCTGGCACCCAATCACCTACACTGCAAGATTCATGGCGATGCACTCCGTGCTCTCTTTCCTCTCACACAATAAAATAACTTTAATCAACTTCCATTTTTGATTATACTTGGTAAGCCACAAGGAGGATCCGATCTTTGTCCTAAAGATTGTTTATATTGTTTACATATCGCAGTCATTAACAGAAAAAAAAAAATTTGTTTTTCAAAAATATGTATTCCATCTTATAAATATTTATTTACTTGATATGAAAATGACACATCAGGCTCTTAATAAAACGGTTAAAATAGCATTTACATATACCTCCTGACTCTGAGGTAGACAGTTTTTCATACTTTTTTAAAAGACCTGTTTGAACTTACTACTTTGTTAAAAATGGGGAGACAAATCTAGGGTTTCAGACTTTATTTTGTACCGTATTCACGGAAAGTGGCTTTGGGCATCCTGGTGCGTTACATAGCACTTTAATTGCAGCCACAGTCATCGATGCCGTTTGATTGATCTAAAACCTTCTCAGGGAAACTCATTTGGCAAACCCTGGAAGAGCTCGATTCTCTCCTGTTGCTCTTATTGTCTGTCTAATAATATTGTAACATATGATCCAAAACCCCTTTGCTGACTCTGAGGATGCTTTACAGAGGCTTAAACTGATTTTCCCTCTATCAATAGATATTAAGTCATGTTTTATTTGATAGCGTTCCTCATTTCCAATTCCAACCCACCCAGTGGCATGGGTTATATGGTGCATTTATAGTCCATTTACAGGTCTTGTAGACAGACTTTGTCTGAAGGCTAAATGCACTGTGGCACCTCCAAGCCCTGGCTAGCCTATAAATTGCACTGGAACGGTTTCATGCGCCTCAAGCAAAACAACTTAAGCATTAAGTCCAGGTCAGTGCACTTCTAGTGCATCTGTGGCAGATGGGGAGGATTGGATGGAGTCTACGAGGATCAAAGCTTCTTGGTGCAGATGTGAGATCAGTCGGACACAGCAACGTGGGAGATTATCAGGCTCATTTACACTAAAACTTGTGCTCCGTCTGATCTGAGGTCAGATGATCTGCGCTTAAAGTCTCTTGGCTAACTGCAGCATGTCCAGACAGTGGAAAATCCCTTGGCATGGTTGTATGGCGGAATGTGTGTCTTGTTCCAGATTCAGTTCTCAATTCTGACCAAAAATATAGCTCTGGATTGACATGTGATGAGTCAGTTTAAAAAATATAGTAAAATGGAGTTGCCATAAATATTCTCTCCAGTTCCTCTTTCTACTTCTTATATTCCACCTTTTATTCAGTGACCTCTATTAACAAACATGTAGCCTCTTAACTAAAACATGATCTTTTCTCCATCATGGGTCATCATTGCTTATACTGTGTGTTTTTGTGGAAACGGAAAACAGTCCATGTCTAATGAAGTGTTTTTACTCTAGGTGGACAGCGATAAGCCAGAGGACACAAGGCTTATTGAACTTGACAAATCCCACCGCAGCGAGCACACGGTCTACATAACCCCCCCAGAGCTGCCGGCACTTCCAGAAGGAGAGGAGCCATCTATGGTTCATAGGTACAACAGATGCTTCTGGCATTCTGGCATACAAACTCCCATCCACACTGTTACACTGTGCTTATAAACAGTTCACCACACCACACATGGCATTGCAGCAATAGCGTAATCCCCTTCAAAACCTCTCCCAGGATGCAGCGTGTAGAATACACCTCTCTAAGGATCATTTCTACAGAAACTCTCACTAAAGCAATAATACACACTCCTCCGAGAGCATGTGATTATGTTATATTAAGTGAATCTGTTATTTCGGGATTTGGTATTATTTTGTTACAATGGGGTGTGTTGACATTGAAGATTAAGATTGTCCCAAGGTATTGAATATTAGCCTTTTTTTTTTGTTATTTTTAATTTTGTCTTTACGTGGCATGCTGTTCATAGTTTAAAATTCATGAAATATTGTGCCATATTGTTTTTTGTTTTAAAGTAATTTGTCATTTAATTTTAGTAACAGATTTTCTATTGTTTTCTTATACATTCTGCGATTTTAATTTCCATTAAAAATAGAAATAAAACATGTTTTACTGGATTGTAAAACTGCTACTCTGAGAAAATTGTTTTAATCTGTTGATACCCTTTAAAGGGTTTTTAATTAAATGAATCCACATTTATATTATAATAAATAATAAATAAATAAACTAAACTTATCAATCAAGTTGAAGTGAGGGAGAACAGTGTTCATACTGTTGATCTCTTACAGCTACAGTGGGTTCCCTGTACTGAACACCCAACTCTGTGAGCTTCAGGATGGTCCCAGAGTCCCCAAAGCAACATCAGCCGTGAGACACATCAGTCCCATCAGCCCAGCTGCCATTTTCAGGCGCTCCCAACAGGTTGGTATTTCAAACACTAATCTCATCCAGATCACACCCCATGATCCCACTTGTCAAGTCTTTCCCCCTCCTCTCTAATGCCCGTTCTCTCTGTGATCCTCCCTCTGTAGGAGATCAAATCAGCCCAGAGGATGGCTAAGACGTACTCCTCCATCCCGCAGATGTGGTCCAAGTGTCTTCTCAGGCATTGTCACGGTCTGTGGTTTATCTGCTTGCCCGCGTATGTCAGTGCCTGTCACTCTAAGGTGCGTGTGCTGCATACTGCCTACGACGTGCTGAGAAATATGCAGGACAAAAAGTTGCAGCCCCCTGATGAGGTAGAGTCACCTAACAGTCTCCATTGATTGGTTTTGTTCAGTTGTCAGTACAGTTTGTACTGAACCTAGACAGCGGAAATTTCCGCCTGTGTTGTGGTTTTGTAAGTAATGGTTTGTTTCTGCTCCAATGGAGGTGTGTTACCGGGTCCTGATGCAGCTGTGTGGGCAGTATGGACAGCCTGTTCTGGCTGTCAGGGTTCTTTTTGAGATGAAGAAAGCCGGAGTGCAGCCTAATGCCATAACCTATGGATACTACAACAGGGTGAGCGCAGTTTTCTTTTGTGCTACATGGAGACAAATCTAAATAATCATAAATAAGTATACATAAAAGATCTATTCAAGGCATAATTACTTTTGGCTTTGTGTTACGCCACATGATACAAGATGTCGGAATTTTGATGCCATTTCCTGTTCAAATCCATGCAGTCACCCCCAAAACTTTTTTTAATTTATGAATTTTAATTAGATCAATATCAAAATGACATGTTTATCCTTCTAAGTAAACCAGTTTTTAATGTACTTTGGGAAGTACTTTCCTTTTTTCTGGTGTTTTTCTGGTTTTTGAGGTTGAAGAAATGTTTACAACATGTCCAAGTTGCATGTGCTTAATTTGACTAGCCTTTACCAAGTGATTAATTTTCGCCAAAATATCATAGCGTTTGAGTGGAAAAACAACAAAAAGACATCAACAACACACAATTATTTTTACCTAATTTTAAAAGTTGATGAACATTTATTTTGTTATCCAACTTGTGCACAATTATATGGTTAGTTGCAATTTATTTATTTGGCACTTTTTCTAGTAGCCACAACTAGAACAGACAGAATCAGGACAGATCTGCAACCCATTTTTGGGTCCTAACCACTGCCCTGGCATCATTTTTGTGCAAACGCCACTTGGTTTGATATTTTGTTATCTAATGCAACAACAACATTTGTACATTTTAAATGTCAGAATGTACTTTGTACATTTTAAATGTCAGAAATCTGCAAAACCACTATATAGGTGTGTTATATGCTGTTGCTTGAGGGCCTTGAGCTGGCAGCAGATCTGGCATGTTACTCTGTTTTTCATGCCTGTTATCATTCATTACACAAAAGTGTAGACTAGCAACAATTTCCCTGTGGGCTTTACAAGTTGTCCCAAAATACTAAGAGGACACACTCACAGAGACATAAGTCTGGGCAGCTGAGTGTTGTTCCAATTCTATCAAAGTAATTACAGCTAGTCCTTGAGAGACAGCACAATCTACTTATGATAATAAGAGGCGTTGCACTGTAGAATTATTTAATTAATCTGTGTGTCTTACTGTGGTGTTCTTCTCTCCCCAGGCCGTTCTGGAGAGCACATGGCCTTCCTCGACCAGAGGGGGATACTTCCTGTGGGGAAAGTTGAGAAATGTGGTTCGGGGTGTGGTGCTGTTCAAACAAGTATGGAGGAGGCAGACCACCCACCAGAAAGACACCCATCTCTCTGGTAAAACCCCCAACTCCATTTCACACATTTCACAGAAGTGGGGCACAGTCTTTAAATAGCCTGCAAAAACAAAGTCAGATCCAATCTAGAAAAATGACACATGATTATGCTGCCTTCTAAGATTGACAAATTGTAAAAAAAAACAAAAAAAAAACTTTGATGATCTCATAATGAAAAAAGCTCCAGAATCCATCCAAGATGGAGGATGAATATCTAAAATATCTATATAAAAAAATCTAAATATGTCTAAATAAAATTAATTGAGACAGATTTTACCCAAATGACCCAATTTACTCAATTATGGCTATTTTTTATATATGTAATATAATATGACTATTTTACCCAATGTGTGTTAGCTTAGGAACATGCTATCGGAAAACTCTTTTGAAATCAATTATCTGAGTCTCAACGCGCTTCATGTGAGAAGAAATTATGATTAGAATTTGCCTTTGAAGATCCCTTCCAAATTGGCTGATTTTGAGATTCCATTTTGGTTAGGAAGTTCACAATGCAGACACCAAGGCAGCTCACTAGATTTTGGAACATAATTCATTATTGGGCAAAGGCCATAGAGTTTGGGCCAGGTCATTATTTGCTTCATTTATTACTTCTACAAAGTAATAATCATTCTGACTATTTCCACTCCAGGACATTTCTGTTAAAAATAGTTATATCATCAGACTTGTTTCTTTGAGACGCAAGCCTAGTCAAAGGGAGCATGGACTCTATATCGTTTCGCACTGTCAAAAAAACGTTCCATCATTTTACACAGAGGCAGGATTACTTGAGTTTTGTGCCTGAGGGAAGTACCATCTCCCAGCTATCTCACCCCTCCTCACTCGGGTCTGATACAGCCTGCCTGGTGAACCAGAGAGGCTTTAATGGGTCCAATTAAGATGAGAGTCGATAGCCGCCTCCTCAGCCACCACAGTTCACAGTCTGCACTTGATGTGATCTCCTTTCTCAAAGCAGCATATTTGAGAAGTGCACAAGAGGGCTTTAGTAATTAAAACAAGCTGCCTCAACACACCACCCCCAACCAACTGCAGCCTTGTCGTGCAGATCGAATTAATCTCGCACACAAAGGACTAAAATCCTGATTGGCTGATTGCATGCTGTTGGAGCCATTAACTTTTCAATGCATTTGTCCAGTCCTTTATATTAAAGGGGTCATAAGATGCCCATTTTCCATAAGTTGGTATGATTCTTTAAGAATCGGGACACACCAAGCCGACGGTCGGCCGTCGGGCAGTTTTTGTACGCACGGTTCCGCACAGTCGGCTGAAATTGGTCATCGGCTTTTTTCCGGCCGATTCGAGAGAGAGAGAGAACTCTGATTGTCTGCTCAGCTTAGTGAACGAGTCAGTGCACGAGAATAATAGCAAAACAGTGAGCAAAGAAGTCAAAGCGGTTGAGATAGAAGGCTGTCCTAATGTTACGTCATCTTACATGAGTGTTCCTTGGCGAATATTTCAATATTAACATGAGCGGAGTGGAATCAAGAAAGTGTTTAGCAGGATTGATATTCAAAACGGTAAGCGATATGATGTAAATATGACATCATATTGCTCAGAAAATCCAAACGGCTTGATTTATTGAGAGTGTTTAGATTTTTTGAGGATTTAAAAAAAAGGAGTGAATGGATTTTTTTCATTGTATGGTGGTTGTGTCCACACACTGACACATTTATATGCAAACACCATATAAAAGTTAATTTTGCATCCGATGACCCCTTTAAACTAAGTAATACAAACTATCATTCAAAAATTTGGGGTCAGTAGGATTTTTTTAAAATAAATTATAGTAAAGACTTAAACATTGATACAATAAAAAATATGTACCTTTTGAACTTTCTATTAATCAAAGTGTATTGCAAAAAATGATTACGTTTTCCCAAAAAAATTAAGCAGCATGATTGTTTTCAACATCTGCTAATATAATAATATAATATAAAAGTAAATGCTTTTGAACACCAAATCTGCATATTATAACGATCATAATGGTCATGTGACATTGAAAACTGCAAGTAATGGCTGCTGAAAATTCATCTTTTCCCCTTACACAGGAATAAATTAAATTATTTCGTTAAGTAAAACAGTTATTTTAAATTTCAATTATATTTCATAATATTGCTGGATTATTGATTATGAACTGTATGTTATGGTTTTTAATATGTGTATATAACTTTATGACTGTTAAGGTAAACAAAAATCAAAATATTTTCCTTTTGTAAAATAAATTCCTGTATTTTATCTTTTGGGGGGGTTGTTATTACTTGATATTTTGTGTGCTTTGAAAGCCCTCAACATCTTCTTACCATGTGGGTGGATGATTTTTTTAATTTGGATCAGAAAAGTCACTTTGATTGTGTACTTTGATTGCTCTTTTCGCTCTGCATATGATGCAATCTCTGGGCAGAAAACTGTTGTGTTTTGAAACATGTTACTTGTTAGTTCTCCAGCTAACTGTCTTTTATACTCCTCTTTGAGCAGATGCCAGTGATCTCGACAGCGTCAGCCATGGCAGTCTGGACAGCTCTAACGATTCTGCGGAGCGAGCTTCCATTGATACAGACTTCACTAAAATGGATTCCAGTGATGACAGATCCAGCACAGGTACCCGGTCTGCTTTCAGTCTGTCTGTGTTCTCCTTCCATCATCAGTCCTCCACTGCGCTCTCGGCACAACAGGACATGCCTCTCTCTCTTTCAAACTCATCAGAAGTCTCAAGGAGAGTCATTATTTTTCACTGTGGGAGTGAAAAGACATCTCTCCCTCGTTGTTGTTTTTTTCTCGCTTTCAGTCTTTTCTCTTTTTTCAAGCACACATTAGTGTAACACATTTGGTTCAGTGAACAAAAGCATAACACCCATTCACATGCCCCCTCAGATGATCCAACTGAATTTTGAATGCAACTTCCAAAACAAAAACAGAAAAATGTGCTAAAATGAATGATTTCATTAGGAAATACACTTCTGTTCAAAAGTTTGGGGTCAGTAAGATTTTGCTCACCAATGCTGCAATGATCAAAAATACAGTAAAAACATTAATATTATGAAATATTATTACAATTTAAAATAAATGTTTTCAATTTTAATATATTTCAAATTTTAATTTATTTCTGTGATGGCAAAGCTAAATTTTCAGCTGTCATTACTCCAGTCTTTAGTGTCACATGATCCTTCAGAAATCATTCTAATATGCTGATTTGGTGCACAAGAAACATTTATTATTATCAATGAAAACTATTGTGCTGCTTAATGTTGTTGTGGAAACCATTGTACATTTTTCAGGATTTTTTGATTGGAAATTCAAAAAAGTCTTTACTGTTACTTTTGATCAATTTAATGGATCCTTGCTGAATTATTTATTTATTTATTTATTTATTTTTAAAGCTGACTGTCCCAAACTTTTGAACATTAATGTGTGACATTTTCACAGTATCATTAAACTGAGATGGGTCTACCCATCATCTACTTACCCTCATGTCACTCAAAACCATCCTGTGGAACACAAAAAGTGACATTTTAAAGAATTTTCAACCATTTTTGTCTGTAGAATGAAAGTTAATATAGTTCAAAACAACATTAGACCCCATTAACTTTCATTATATGAACAAAAATATACAGTATACAGAGACATTTTTCTAAATATCTTCCTTTGTGTTCAACAAAGTCATGAAAATTACTGTAGGTGCCTGACGCCCATATCTGAGAATATGGTAAAAGACAGAGAAGAAAGCCCCTCTGTATGTTCGAACAGCTTTTTGAAGTATTCCAAAGCTATAGGCGGTGATGCCCATGGAGGAGATCTGAGAGGTTGAACAGAAGAGACTCGCAGTTAGCGAGCAACCGCAGACAACAGTGTAGCAGGAGTCTGACTGAGCAGTCGAGAAAGGAAAAAAGGAATGACTAATGGTGTTATTTTAGCTCACCTCTGGAGGCAGTACTATGATGTGAACTTTATGCCCCTTCTGCTTTCTCAGTGTAGCTCAGAAGCAGTCACCCTGTGAGTGTCTTTCAGTGTGTTTCTGCCCGATTACAGAAAATGTGAGAGTAAATTAGTGCTCCTTTTTGATGTTATGCTATCAGGTCATGATGTTCTGTTCTAAAATAACTTTGTTTGAAGCCTTTCTCATAAGATTCTCTATCCAGTCGCATCAAATCATCCAAAATCTGTAAAGTAAAACTAAAATATCCAATACAGATGTGTCAGCCATCAAAAAGATTCCATCATATTAGCCCTGCAAAAAATCTCACCAACATGAAACATTTATGAGGATGATTTTTTTTGTGCAGGCTATTATGTTTTGCTAGTGTTTTGTTCTGAATTGCACTGAATTGTCTGTTCCAAAAGAGTGGCTGATAGAAGGAAAAAACACTGCTTAATGCTAAAATTAAGACCCAGATTATGCTAAATGTGTTTTGTCCATCAGTAGATCCTGAAGAAAAATCAGTTGAGAACCAGCGGTCTTAGTGTTTGTTTCTGTGTATTGTTTTGATTCCAGGTGGTCAGTCTGATCAGGGCTATGACTCTCTGTCTAAAGAGGAGGTGAGGTTAGGAGGAGGTGAGGAGCAGAACTCATCTCCAGACATGAAAGAGAAGAAGGACAGAAACTCTTGCTCAAGTGAGTAATGGAGAATTCTTGTGTCCCCCAAACATACAAAGGGTATGTGTGACACTGAGGACTAATAGCAGCTAAAAAAATCGGCTTTGCCATCACAGGATTAAATTACATTTTAAAACGCATTAAAATAGAAAGCAGTTATTTTAATTAGCAATAATATTTCACAATGTTACTGTTTTATCTGTATTTTTGATTAAATAAATGCAGCCTTGGTGAGCATAAAAGATTTCTTTCAAAAACTTACCAACCCCAAACTTTAGCATTTAAGTGAACAATTTATGAACACGCATGAATTAACAATGAACGATAGTTAAATTAGATTAATATACTGTTATAAATATTGTTTATGGTCATTTCAATACAACTAATGTAAAACTATTCAATTTATTTGTTTTTAAAGTGGAATTGCATGGCCTCACCCTGGAGTTGGTTCATATTACCAACCAAACTAAAACACACATTCTTTCCATGAGTGTTGTCGTGAGTTAAAGGTATAGCGGAGGATTTTTTACTTCCGGGTGGAGGTGATATACTATTGGTCCTCCTAATTGTCAATCATTCTGGTGAATCAATCAAACTTTTCAAAAAGTGGAGAGGGCGGGTCTTATCTAAATTTCGGAAAGATCCTCCGCTATACCTTTAATTATGTAAAATGCAGTTTATCATCGTGGAAAAAAACCAGAAAGCGCAAGCTTTTGTGTCAGGTTGTTATGTTGTAATGCTAAATATAATGGTAGAATTGTGTGTATTTATGACTCGCCGGGCCGCGATGTGAGATCCACCAATCAGAGAAGTTCCTGAATCTCGATCTGATTTTGATTGGATAAAATTAATGGAGAATGTTTCGTGTTTTGGGATCTGCGCCTATGCTGTGCATCATTCAGTAAGAAGGCAGTTAATTTGAGTTGCGCCTCTTTGCTTCCACCTAGTGGTAATGTGTGGCACTGCACGTTATTAAACTACTTGTTTATTTGCTTCTTTTTAACAAGTGGCTGTTTTTTTCCTCTCATTTCAATGTTCAGTGTCTCAGACTGTACTCTCAAAGATAGAGGATTCATCCCTTCTGGTTAGAACCCATCCATCTGCAACCAATGGTGAAACCAGTCATTTCCTTTCTGAAGCCCTCCCAAAGACAAAAAGGCCAAACTCCCTGGATATTTTCGGAGAAAAGCCCGTAAGGCCCAGCACACTGGATCTAACCCCGAATAAGATGGTAGAAGGACTCTGTACTGAATCTGTTGAAGCACTGATAGAAACGGAGGCAGTGGGGGGCGTAGTGAGCCTACCTAAAGTTGCCGTGGAGAGGACTGCTAGCTGCATGGTTGCCATGGAAAAGAGAGTTGCCATGGAGAGGGAGCACATCGGCGTGGAGAGGAGCGTGAGCTGCAGCGCTGCTCTTGGTCGAGTGGTTAAGAGGACGGGTATTGAAGCAGGGTTTGATCCTCTGTCCCTCTTGGTGGCTGAGACTCACGTCCACAGTGATAATGCGGACACCCCCACCGCCAGCCGACACCTGGCTGAAGAGATTCATCACTACATGAACAACATGAGTAGCCCGTTAAGCCAGCGGTCTCTCAGTGTGGACCTCAAGGGGCACCAGACCCCGTCCCCACACAGCTCTCCCTGCTCCTCCCAGCTCCAACCTCAGCCACGAACACGACTCTTCTCCTCGCCTTCCCTTCCTCAGGGACGAGTGCGCAGGGTCAGGGAGCAGCGGCCCACCTCCCTGGCCTCCCCTTCCTCACCTACTCCCTCCTCTTCCTCTTTCTCCATGGACTCTCTGCTCACCCCGACCCTGGACGTGTTCAAGAGCAGCTTCCTCTCTGCTGGGAAGGGCGTCGCTGAGAAAGCCAGCCGACTGTATTCACGGCTTTCCTCCCAGACGTCCATTGCACAGGTATTCATGACATTAACCATTTATGAAGTTCTGGAAATGAAGGCCTCGTCTTTTTTTCCCGGAAAGAAATACTTTTATTCATCAAGGATGCATTAGATAGATTAAAAGTGACAGTAAATAATTCAATTGTTACAAAAGATTTCTATTTTGAATAAATGCTGGAAATATATTTTTTACAATGATAATATTAAGCAGCAGTTATAATACTAAGTTATAATACAATTTTAAACTATATTAAACTTGAAAACAGTTAATCGTTTTGTAGTAAATTGTAATAATATTTCACAATATTACTGTTTTTACTCTATTTTCAATCAAATAAATGCAACCTTGATGAGCATAAGAGATTTCCTTTGTTTTGTTTTTTTACTCTATTTACTCATTACTCATTTTTCTCACCCTGACCAGGATTTAAACTCTGACCGGGTCAGTGTGTCTTCACTGGGGTCAGGTGACCCTGATTGCTCCTCTCTGATGGAGAGTGATTCCTGTGTAGACCCCGAGGGGCTCTCTTCCCCCCAGCGGGATGCCGCCCAGCCCGTCACGCGGCCTAAAAGAAGCCCTTACAGGAGCAGCCACTGCCTAGAAAGCCCATCCGCAGCACCTCGACTCTTCCGCCAATCCTCCCTCACTGGTGAGTGTTTAAAGACTGGTCGGAGATTATGACAATAATCACAGTTATTTTATCCTATTGACTGTCCTAGTTTTTTAAGGTATTACATTTTTTTTTATATGCATATGGTTTTATGAGAAAAAAAAAAAATGTATTTGTGTTGTATATTTCTAGGGAGTTTCTCTTGACGACCATTGCATTAGAATAATACATTGCATTAAAATAATTTTCTTTACAATATAAAAGCAGATTATTTAATTTGGTAAAAAAACACACTTAATATTTATCTCACACAATATAAATGGGATGTACGGGCTCGGTAATCAGCAAAACGAGTGACCAACAATTTTGTGTTGCTAATCAGGATCTCTTTCTACCTCTGAATTTTTTGTTTGGGTTTTCCAACATTGGGTGAATTGAGGACGTGGATGAAGTAAGCAAAATGGTGGATCTTAGCAAAATGGCTGGAATTACTTACAGCACATTTAATATTGATAAGTAGCTAATGTTCATTTGAAATGCTTTTCCTCTTTTCGGGCAGATCTTTTAGGTTTCCCCTGAAGAAAACATACTAAAAATAGACGCTGTGCTAAAATTACCTATCAGGCATACCTATCATGATGAGTAATACTCGGTATATTTCGGTCCTTTGTCAAGGTTGCAGTGTTGTACAATTTAGGAAGCAAATCAAGTGAAGGCGATATGTTTAAATGCATGTAAAGGAGGGGTCATTCTAAATGTGAATAATTCAATTGTAAAGATGAGCTTATTTGTAGTTTTCTGGGCCATTATGCATGATGCTTTGGCTAGGTGATTAAGCATGTTTTTGAAATGGAGTGCTGTGTGTTGTTCATTGTTTCTGCTCCAGCAGCTGCAGAAGTAGGCCAGTAGACAGGGCTGTGAGTGTGTCTGGCTCTGCAGTAATGGGGTCTGAGAGGGGCTCTTTAATCAGGCTGACGGGGGTTGTGCTGGAGTGCTCCCCAATCACTCGCATCCGCATACACACTCTTATCCAAGACTTCTGTAGAGCCTTCAGCGCCATCAGAATTAGCATTCATAATCCCTGCAGGCAATCACCTTGAAATGAGACTTGTTTTTGGAGAAGATTGTTCTCTGATGAAAAACATCAGCTCTTCAAAGCGCCTTTTGCCGCAGAGAGTGACTTTTATTTGTCTTTCGTCCTTTAGGTCCATCGCTGACAATAACGAAAGCTCTGCAGACCTCAGACGTGTGTTCTGATTCCAGCTTCACTCAGTCCACGCAGAATTACGCCATTGAAGTGAGTTTGACTTTACTTTGAATGACACATATGTTTTAAGTATTCCTGAGGCTAACTTTGATTGGCTTTCTAGGTACGCATGTCCAGTTGTTCACGCTGTAACACCTGTGAGAGTTTGGTGTATGATGAAGAGATCATGGCTGGTTGGACAGCTGACGACTCCAACCTCAATAGCACGTGCCCCTTTTGCGGCTCTCCATTTCTGCCCCTGCTCAATGTGGAAATCAGAAACCTGGGTGACCAGCAAAGGTAATTTGGTCTCCAACCAAATCAGTAGACATCTCTGTAGAGATATTCACCATTTCAAACAGTTTTCTTTGGTTTCTACTCAGATCCCCCTCTCAAGACGCACATACTTGCCAGACAGACACCGAAGATGAACTTCCACAAGTTAATGATGTCACTGGCAATCTATCCAGCAATGGCAAAAAAGACCCTGTAAGAATACATTTCTCAGTCTATAATTTCAGTGTTTTGGAATCATATTTTGTAATCATCACTTTATTATATGGTATTAATAGTGATATATAATACAATGTACCGTGTTTTCCAGAATATAAGTCTTGATTCATCTGAAACGTGCTGCAACTTATATTCTAGAGCGACTTATATAATGTAATTAACATCAAGCAGGCAAAACTGCCCATTTGTTTTGGATCCATGTACAAATGAACGCAACGTGCACAGACCCAAAACATGAACAAAGCGCACACATTTTATTTAGTGCAGAATAAGAGCGGTACATGAGTCTAAGGTTATTTCCCACACACTGGTAGTTTCCATTTCGCTTTTTAAAAAAAGGTAAAAAAGGCTTGGTGCTTATAATAATGGCTTACAGCGGGGATCATGTTCGTACAGTCTGACAAGCAACAGCCGTAAAGGACTGTTATAAATCGCCCAGCGCCCAAGAAAATATGATATTATGTAATATTATATAATTATATGTTTGTGACTCAAAAGTTGGTTCAGTTCATTAGGCTGGTAGTTATTTTAGTCTTTCTGTGCTGTAGGAGCCAGTCACCGTGCCCTACCTGAGTCCTCTGGTGCTTTGGAAAGAACTGGAGAGCTTGCTGGAAAACGAGGGAGATCAGGCCATCTCATCTGCAGCCATTGTGGATCACCACCCCATTGTGTTCTGGAATCTGGTGTGGTGTTTCCGTAGGCTGGACCTGCCCAGCAGCCTGCCCGGACTCTATCTGAGCTCCAAACACTACAGCAAAGATGCTCAGGTGGGTCTTGTTGTGGCAAAAATTCATTAAACAATCATCAACTGCGTAAGAGACACTCTGAAATTCAAATGATCATTAAAAAGTATTTTATTCTTGCAAGAAGGCCCAGTTGCCACACAGAAGTCAAGAGTACAGTCTGTGGAACAAGTGCGACAACGAGGGAGGAAGAAACAGAGCTTTTATATCTTTTCCAAGGTCTCTTACAGGCCGGCTCTTATCTATAGAAGGACAGGTTTTCTAGTGATCTAATTCTTCTGAGTTTATTCCTACAAACTCAGAAGTCCCAAATGGGACCACCTCTGATCCCAAGGGGTCAGAGGTTCCCTTTTCAGCTGTCTCCCCCTTTGTCTCACAGTGTTCACATTAGTTCAGAAACACAAGTCAGCTATAATATTATTTCAAAGTCTTACTGCAAATGGAGATTCATACTGCAATCAATGAAAATCAAAAATTTCTATTACAGTCTCAAGAATTCTTACATGATTTTCCATTTCCCATTTGTTTTTTAATGAATGAATAGTTGTAAATGCTAGAAACTGTTGGTGATGCCACTGTATTTCTCCATAACAGCTTGCATTAAGGTTATGTACATGTTTTCTTGCAGTCTCTGCAAAGTTTTGCATCAGAAGACAGTAAAAATGTCTTGGTCCAGATCCTGTGGGACAACCCCAGACTGCATCAGGACCCCATTCAGTCCTGCTACTTGCTCTGGAAATCATACTGTAAGAATATGTCCTACAAACTCATTTGCACAGTGAAAAGTGAGCTTTATGACTAAATGTGCACAAAAGTGGTTCTTGGACAAATATTTGCAACGAATAATCCTGTTTATGCTACGGACATGAGTTATGTTGTTGACCCCAAACAATGAGGCTTTTTTTTTTTTTTTTTTTTTACGGGTACATTTGCATCGATCCCTGTTCTGGGCCAGTTGTTGGCGATGTCACTTTGTAAAGAAAAACTACTCGCCTATTGACTGAACACATAATACACATGTGCATGACGTCATCGTCCTCACAAATTTGTGTTTTTGTAGTTTACACGGTTTTCAAAAACGTTTCAAAAAGTTGCCATTTTCAGGCCCCCAAAATGTATTCATGTAAATGGTTGAGGCTCATTATATTTTATATTTCATCTAATCATTTTTATTTGAATTTATTTGGCCTTTATTTGAATTACTGAAAATGATTTTTAATAGTTTTAGTTAACAATAACAACACTTCCTTAGGCCAGTAAGCACCCAGCAACTGCATAGGAAAAGCATTAAATGTACTAAAACCCTCCTCTAAACACTTTAGCAGCTGTAGCAGTAGTTTTGCATGAACATCATGTTCATGTGTTCATGTTTTTTAATAGGTGCAAATCCTGCGGTATCTGCCGCCCTGTGGGAGGAGGAGCAGGCTGTGAGCTTAGAGCTGCTGCAGGGGGTCGTGAAGAGCATCCAGAGGAACGATGTCTATCAGCCCATGAGTCAGATACTGCAGATACTGGGCACCAGACTGGGCTTCGAAAGACAACGGTAGGAGAATAAATGTGCATGAGCAAAGAAAGACAATTTTGACAAGCTAGTTTTAATGACTAATTTCTCTTTATTTTTTCATATGCAGGAGCTTATATAGAGACATCCTGTTCCTGTCTTTAGTGGCTTTGGGCAAGAGTAGCATAAGTATCGGTGAGTTGACTGTGTTGGTCATGTATTATACTACTGTTCTTTAAGTGACATGTGAAGGCCAAGTATGGTAACCCATCCAAGTTAGCTCACACACATTAGGAGTAGTGAACACACACATACACTGCAAACCGTGAAACACACCCGGAGCAGTGAGCAGCCATTTTAGTCATCCTGAAAAATGTATCATGATTTCTACCAAAATATTAAGCAGCACAACTGTTTTCAAGACTGATAATAATAAATGTTTCTTGTCCACCAAATCAGCATTTTAGAATGATTTCTGAAGGATCATGTGACACTAAAGACTGGAGTAATGAAGCTGAACATTCAGCTTTGCATCACAGGAATAAATTGCATTTTTAAAATATATTAATAAATAGAAAACAGTTATTTGAAATGGTAATAATATTACAGTTTTGACTGTTTTTTATCAAATAAATGCAGCATTGTTAAGCATAAGACACTTCTTTTTTGAAAACCCTAAAAAAGAAATATTGCTGACCTGAGTACATCAATGAATTCGCTCAAAGTGAGCACTAACATCATTACTAACATCTTCATTTATTCTCACAGATGCATTCGACCGTGAATACAAAATGGCATATGACCGTTTGACACCCAGCCAGGTCAAAATGACCCACAATTGTGACCGGCCACCCAGCGCTGGAGTCATGGAGTGCAGGAGAACCTTTGGGCTGCCCAATCTGTGATTCGCCTCTCGTTCGTCCCTCCTTCACATCCGTCACACAGGAAGGCATCCTAGATGTCCAAGGCCCATCCAAAGAAGCAACACTTTCATTCATGTGATCCTGAACATTCATCATTACCAAAGCTACCTCTGGCTCCCATGAGGACTCCTTCGAAACCGTCCCTGTCTGTCTACGTGACTGTTCTCCTTCATACACTTCCTGTGAATATGCCACCTTATTATGTCTATGATAATGTTCATTACCATATATTCCCCCTTCACTTTTGCTCTGCCTGATGTCTTGACCCTCGACCCCCTTTGGAAGCTTTGGGTCATATTCGAATCGTCTAGCACCGCTCAGGTAAAATTGAGTTCATTATAGATTAGGAGCAATATCATTGTGCTCAGGTCATTCCATCGCTCCATTCGTTCACGTCGAGTGAATCATGGAGTGGATTCGGGACCAGTAGCTGTAGAACAATCAAACTGATCACGTTTAGGACGCGTAGAAGCACAATGAGCGACCCCAACAAACACACACAGTCCTCTTTTGGCCGTCTAGCGCCACTTGTATATTTCACAAACAAAGAGACTTTTGTGTACATAGTCTATTATTATTTTGAATATTTGTATTATACAGTTATATTTTAAGACTGGAATTTGTTAATTGACGTGTCTCCATTTGTAAAGACTGTTCGTAGTGTATAGGTTCCTCTTTTGAGCGTGTGCTGTTTGTCGTCCTGGTCCTGGAGACCAGTCGTATGGTGACCGTCAGTGACACTGTTGTCTTGAGGTACTAGAACTGGACCAAATATAGACTCATGACTCACAGTTTACATGGTGAGAAATACGTTTGATGCCTTACCTTGGGGCAAAGAACAGTACGGAGACAAATTTCCAACAGGGTATAAAGAGTTATATGGCTAGTATAAAAGAAAAAAATGGACTGTTAATATAAATATGAAGTCAGCATTTTACACACATTTACATAATCCAAAGTGTTTGCCATGAAGGTACATTTTTGTTTGTTTTAAACATTTTTTTCTTATATTGTGCAAGGATGCATAAACATGGGTCCCCGTTGTCAAGATCCATAAACAAAGTACCTGAAGCGTACAAGCACTTATTTTTACTCAAGTTAACTCTTTTCAAATTAAAAATGTGGTAACTGGAACTGTTATATTTAAATACTGTTCATTTTTTATCATAATGTTAATTGAAGATGCACTTTGAGTTGTGTGGTTGGTTAGAAGATTTCTTAAGTTGAAATGCTCCGTGGATTATGGAAAAAATGATTATACGTGTAATTATACACAATGACACATTGATGTTAATGCCCCAAGTGAACAAACAAACAAACAGATAATACTGCCCTAATAACTTTGTTTATTGACCTAATGCTGTGTAAAACTACAACAATTTACAATTTACACTGCTGCTAATATTTGAGCAGTTTTTCTATCACCTGCTTTTTACATCCATATGGCATGGTAGTGAAACAAACTGACAAGCTACAGTAATTTAAAGCAGTTCATGTGTAAGGTGATATGTTTTGTTTGTGTTTTTTTAACAAATAAGTTTATGTTAGGGCAGTGTGCTTTACATATCACTCCTTTTGTTACTTCTATTTATATTTGTATATATCATTTTGTCAGATCTGAGCCAGGTCTATCAAATTGTTTAGAACTGTAAATAAACACACTTAAATCGACTCCAGTATGTTTCTGTTGCTGCCACTGGTTTGTTCAATGAAAGAGAGGGACGGAAAGTCGCATTTGAAACCCCATTTAATTTTGTACTGACCCAACAAGTGAATATTTACAATGAGCAACTCCCAAGAGAGAAATCCACACAATGTGCGACATTCAAAAAGAACAATCATTGCCTCTATTCAGTACTGTTCAAACAGCAGTGTGACATTTGTATGGAAATTCACAACCGTTTATATCAGTCATACTGATTACATTAGAATTTGTAAAGAAGTCTTGTTATATGCTTGATATTCTACTTTTATGATGGAAAAAATCATATTTTACATACAGCACAACATCTGCATTTAAAATGCTCGCTAATGACAATTTTCCATGTTACAAAAATAATTCCATTGCAAAATGATTAAATTACATCATTTACAATAAGCTCACAATTTCTCCCAATGCGGTGAATTCTGCAGACACTTTCAAAAGAACTCACCCATAGCTAGCTGAAAACACACATCAAATAATACAATCACAATATAAAATTCTCAGATTTCATCAAAAATATTTGTGTTCCTAAGATGAACGAAGGTCTTACGGGTTTGGAACGACGTGAGGGTGAGTGATTAATGACAGAATTGATATTTTTGGGTGAAATCACAAAACTTGCACACAAACATGTCCCTGCTCTTGATATACAATCACTGATGAACATCTTTGTTTTTAATTAGAAAAAAAAAAATGAAATAAACGGGCGGATTAGAACTCAGAGGTTTTCTTTCTGGCACCCTTAAGGTTAGTTCACCCAAAAATGAGAATCCTTTCATTAATTGCACACTCATGTCGTTCCAAACCCGCAAGACTACCGTTCATCTTCAGGACAAAATTGAAGATCTTTTTGATGAAATCTGAGAGCTTTCTGTCTCTCCACTGACAGCTACGCAAATGAAACTTTGATGCTTCAAAAATTCATAGAGATAGTAAAACTAATCCATATGAATTAAGCGGTTTAGTCCAAAATTTTCTTACCTTTTAAGCATCAAAGTGGTAGTTGCGTAGCTGTCAATGGAGAGACAGAAATCGCTCAGATTTAATCAAAAAGATCTTCATTTGTGTTCCAAAGATAAACTAAATTCTTGCGGGTTTGGAACGATATGAGTGTGATTAATGTCAGAATTTTTATTTTTGGGTGAACTATCCCTTTAACAAAAGGAGAACTCCGGTCAATTTTAACATTGAGCTCTTTTTTTTTTTGGACTACAAGTCCAAAGTAGTCGATTGCCGAGTTCACACGCATAGGTTTAGTACCTATGATCACGCGCGTGAACTCGGCAATCGACTACTTTGGACTTCAACCGAAAAACAGGATGTAAACACAGGTATTTGCGCTGGCTTAAATAACATCATTTTTATACATATCTTTCACATCTACTGCAGTCAGATTCACTCGTGTTCACTCTGAAGGAATCACTCACATTTTCTGTGCACTTGTAATGACACATCAAGGATGTTAAGAGGCTAAAAGCAGGTTTAGTACTTGCCCCATTGAAGTCAACAGGGTGCAAATTTTAAAAATAGAATAACTCGGTGTAGGCAACACCGATTTTTGTCGTTGTTCTCTGTATTGACAGCACTCCAAATGTACAAAAAAATGAGCTCAATGTTAAAATTGACTGGAGTTCTCCTTTAACAAAAATTCTACCACAAGTCATTCATACAGATCTATCTATTTATTCACTAATGCAAATACGCTCGACTAACAACATCTTGTATAGTAAGGATGAAAATATCAAATTAATCATGAGTTCTATGTCAATAAACTCACTCCCAGTTTCACAGATAAGGCTTAAGCCTAGTCCCAGACTAAAATGCATGTTGCGGTTTTAACTGAAAGCAACTTGCACTGATGTAATATAAGAAAAAATGTGATTTCCCATAGACTATTTAGTTGGCTACTCTGTGGCCCTGTCTCGATTGGAACACTTCTGTGGCCTTTGATTACGCAATCATAATCATGGTGTGTTTGTCAAGTCCACAGGGCAGTAGGGTGTCTTATTTGTCATTTTACAGTTCAAAAGGGTGCTCAAGTGTGCCTCTGTATGTGGCCTTCATGTGCCCTTTTGCAAAGCCCAGACTGGTGGGCCCACATGCAGTCTACAAGCCAACAATCCATATGGCATTACATCACTAAAGTGTGGATGCCACAGATGGTGACCATTTGGGGCAGGACCTGTGACTTTTGACATTACTGCATGAATTTGTGTTAACAGTTATTGCATCCCTTTACAAAAGATCTTGTGTAATACAGAATAAGTCAACACAGTGTGTCCAGGGATGCTTTAAATGTGATGTATACTATATGCAAAGTTATAGTTCCGAACGTTTCGAATGACAGGATTGTATCCTCGTGGACGCGAGTGAACATAAAGGTGTGTGAAAACCACAGGTGTGCTCAGATGGACACGGGACATATAATGATTCGATCCTCTAGCATGACACTGAGCACCAGGAAAACAAAGTACAGGACGAACATGGTGAATCCCAACACTTTATTCATCCTCCACTTACAGGCAGCGATGGAGATAATGACGAAGAGGAGCATGAGGAAGAGCAGCACAATGGCACAGAATAGCCCATTACTACTCACAGTCACTGGGGCAAAGGAATTGTAGAGCGAGTACATCAGCCAGGGCACCGGCAGCCTGTAACAGTGAGAGGTGATATATATTTAAGCAATAAAACACAAGAATGATTTATTCGGTATGTATTCGATTGCAACATTGCGATTGCAACAGTTCAAAAACAGGTTAATTTACATTTTAGACACAATATTGCCAGATACCTTTTTGTCTATTGTGCTGGGCCATTTTAGTTCAAAGTCATTGCAGAAACAATTGCACGTCTCAGCTGTATGTTGATGAATTAATGAATCAGAGTTTCATTTAAAGACAGTTACTTGTTTTGTTCCTAAATAAATCGGTTCCTGTTAAACAAATCACTTGAGTGAATGATTCAAAGACTCACTCAGCAAAACACAGGGCCTGTCCCAATGCCACACTTGTGGTCTTTGCACTTCCTTCAAAATTAGCTGAATGAAGGTTGCAAAATGAAGGCTGCCTTCCAAGGATCCTTAAAACGGAGACAGCTTTTGACGACACTTGATGACGTGGCATCTGAGATATGCAGTCTTTCTAGGATGCAGCCTTCCATTTGAGAAGCACCCTACCTCTTTGCCATTTTTCCAACCCGGGGCAGTCTTGCGCACTTACTTCCACGCATTTTAAAGTGGCCAAGACCGCAAAAGTGTGGGTATTAGGGCTGCTCTACTTTTAGACATACACTCGCAAACTTCCCTAAGCAGTTTATTTGGACAAACCCTCGACCCCTCGATTTTGACAGAGGGAGTGAGTCTACTCAACATGTACATTTCAGGCAGATCCATAGACCACAATGCACCATGATTGTGACGTCACAGCAGATCGTGCTAAATTTTAAATATTGTTTATTTAACAGCCCGTACAGGCCTATTGAAGAGTGCATAAAACAAATTCATAAGGGGAAAAAACTGTAAATAATAAACCATTTCCATGGCAGATTCCAAGTGATCATGGGCTTAGGGTGTTTCATTTAAACACATTTCAAGGGTTCCGTCAGTAGTGGGCTCTCGTGCAAAACATATGCAATGGCATACATCTGAGTGAACTAGACTAAACTATCAAACACCTGATTCACTGAATATTTCATGTTTCAGTCATCTTACCCCATGGTGATGTCAAATATGTTGCTGCCTACAGAGCTGGAGACAGCCATGTCTCCCAAGCCTTTTCGAGCCACAATCACACTGGTGATTAGATCAGGAATTGATGTTCCTGCAGCCAGAATGGTAAGACCCATGATCTCCTCAGATATGCCAATTGTCTCACCCACCTAGGAGAGAAAATCTTGATAAATGCGGACTTTTTTTATGTTATATTTGCTAATTCAGCGAGATGGTCCTCACTGCAGAACATGAAATCCAGGGGGAGGAGTTGGATCTGGATTTTGCATATACCTAAACCTACCCATCTCCACCCCTTAGATCTGGATCCAACTCCGCCCCCTGGATCTTGTGTACTGCAGTGAGGTGCTACTGAATTCAGCGGCATTTAACTGTAGCTTAAGTGTCCAAATACATTTTAGCAACAAATATTGGTTTCTACACTGACCTGATGTGCCCACCATACCATAAGATAGGAAAATATAGCAATCCATACTATTGAGCCAAGGAAGGTAATGACAAAGAACCTCTTGGATGCCTGTGAAGCATAGTATACAAGAATATACATGTCAGTTCTATCACATGTGAACAAGTGAAACAAATACACAAGAAAAACATGGGATGTTTTCTTTTGGTTCTCACAGGGTTTCTGACATCTGGAACTGTCAGCCACAGTGGAAAGACAATGGGCAGCAGAAACAAATATGTGGCCTGTTTGCGTCTGGTGTCTGGCCACTCTAAGGACAGAGGTTCTTCTCCTTCTTCCTCAGCCTCATCTTCATCATCATCATCATCATCATCGTCATCATCACTGTCTTCATCGCTCTCTTCATCACTGTCATCTTCCTCATCATCCTCTGAATCACCTGAACCTTCTGGCTTCTCTGAGCCTCCTCCTGCTGCAGCGTCTCCTTCCTTAACACAGAGCGAGAAAGAGACAGGCAAAAAACACAATACCCACACAGAAAATAAAGAATTAGGAGAACAAAGTAACTGTTCACCCAAAAATGTGTTTTATCATCATTTACTTGCACTCCATTTATCCAAACCAGTAGGACCCTCTTTCTTCTGTGGAACAGAGACGGCTCGCTCTTTTCCATGCAATTATAATAAATAGGGACCACCAGAGCATTCAAGCTTCAAAGAGTATGCAAAAGCACAATAAAAGCATAATAAAAGTAGCCATTTAATCTAATTCAAAGATAATCTTTACCTCCAGTGAGCTGCTAACCCTGTCAAGTCTGAGAGTTGAACTTAAAGGAGAACTCCGGTCAATTTTAACATTGAGCTCATTTTATTGTACATTTGGAGTGCTGTCAATACAGAGAACAACGACAAAAATCGGTGTTGCCTACACCGAGTTATTCTATTTTTAAAATTTGCACCCTGTTGACTTCAATGGGGCAAGTACTAAACCTGCTTTTAGCCTCTTAACATCCTTGATGTGTCATTACAAGTGCACAGAAAATGTGAGTGATTCCTTCTGAGTGAACACGAGTGGATCTGACTGCAGTAGATGTAAAAGATATGTATAAAAATGATGTTATTTAAGCCAGCGCAAATACCTGTTTACATCCTGTTTTTCGGTTGAAGTCCAAAGTAGTCGATTGCCGAGTTCACGCGCGTGATAAACCTATGCGCGTGAACTCGGCAATCGACTACTTTGGACTTCAACCGAAAAACAGGATGTAAACAGGTATTTGCGCTGGCTTAAATAACATCATTTTTATACATATCTTTTACATCTACTGCAGTCAGATCCACTCGTGTTCACTCAGAAGGAATCACTCACATTTTCTGTGCACTTGTAATGACACATCAAGGATGTTAAGAGGCTAAAAGCAGGTTTAGTACTTGCCCCATTGAAGTCAACAGGGTGCAAATTTTAAAAATAGAATAACTCGGTGTAGGCAACACCGATTTTTGTCGTTGTTCTCTGTATTGACAGCACTCCAAATGTACAATAAAATGAGCTCAATGTTAAAATTGACCGGAGTTCTCCTTTAAGACGAGAACCAGATTGGTCCGAATTGTGAATGAATCATTTAGCCCAGTTTTGGGAACTGATTTATCAAAAAATCTGACTAAAAATAATGATTAGGTCATGAAGTAGCCATTTATATTTCTCTTCTAAACACATCATGGAGAATAACACCATTAAATTGATGGTGCTTTTCTGTCCTGTTTTTAAACCTGAAAGCTCTAGTTCTCCTTTATTGTAATGGCATTCTAATACATTCTTCAAAGCTTTTCCTTTTGTGTTCCACGGAGGAAAGGAAGTCATGATACGAGGGTGAGTAAATGACGAAGGCTTTTCATTTCTGGGTGAATTATACCTTAAATATGAATCACATACTATATTTGACATATCGTCCCTGTCAGCTTTACAACAAGGTAAAGAATTGATAAGCTCATTAAAAGCACACAAGTTTCTCAGAGCTCCTGTTTCTTCTTCCAAACTTTTTTTGAGATGCAATTCGCCCACCTTTTGTGCCTCAGGCTTTTGACTGGCGTCTTCTTCCTTTGCTACTGGAGCCGCGTCTTCCTTGGGCTGCTCCGTTTGATGTTCACCTTATTTAAACCAGGATAGTAAAATATCAATCAAGTTTGCATTTACTTCTTAAAGGCAGCAATAATACAAGCTCCTCTCAGGTGTGGAGTGAAGATTTCCTCAATAGTAGTGAGTAATGTTGCTATTTCATTTGGCGGCAATTTCAAACACCACTGTTGCTTCACAAGATAATCTGCAGTGATTCCAAGCCACTCATGCTTAATTCATGAGATGGAGCTTGGTCATTATGTCAGCTAATGTGTAAAGCAGCTCTCAAGTAGAAACAAAAGGTGGAAATATGGAATGCGGGATGCTGTGTGGAGGGCAAAACGGGCCAAACTCTTGGCAGCGTGCCCTCTCTTTGTACCTTTCATCCAGCACACAGCTGGTACGTTACTGCTTGTGGAAATGCAACATTAATAACCATTTTGAATATGCAACAGAGCTCATCTGTGAGGTAGGACAATGCACCGTCCTGTCTACAAAGCTCTGCACAATCATAATAGAACAGACTAAGATTATAAAATCTCACCTTCACCAGATTTTTCCTTCTTTTTGTTCTCTACTTTCCCCCGGGCCATGTCGTTCAAAATCTGAGCCTTGTCTTTAAATTTCACTGCAAACCAGGAAAGGAAGAATATAGCTTGAATGTAGACTTTGACTGACACTGTCAGGGTCAACAATGGCAGTACCACAAATGACAAAAGCCCTGATTTCACAAACACAATACAAAACGTCATTTTTCTCACGTCATCTCACTGGCCACAACACAAAAGCAATCACATCACAAGAATAACATCACAAACACTAAGCCCCTTACCTTTACATCCCAATGAGCTTCTAGCCTTTGCATCTCCATTAAACACTGACTCTAATGAGTAAAAGTAGATTCATATACAATAAACAAATGCATCTTCAAATGCCCTTCAAAACTACTCATGTCTGCACTTGGACTTGGATACCAGCAAGCGGCATTGTTAAATGTTAAAAGTTCATAATTGGATTTATTTAAAGAAAAATTTGGACAGGTCAAAGTATAAAAGCATAAGTGTGAATTTCATGAAAAATATGAAGAAATGTTTGGGTCATCAAGCCTAATTTCTTGAATTATGACATTATTTTTTGTAACAAATTATTTCACAAAACATAGTCTTTATATATATATATATATATATATATATATATATATATATATTATGCTTATATTATTTGATATATTTATATTTAGAGATTGTTGATTGTTATTGTCAGGTTTATGTTCCGTTATGTGGGCTCTTATTTTGACATTCTGTTGTTTCCTTTTGTTCCTTTTTCTCTGCTGTTTAGTTTCAGTTTCCCTGGTTACTCATCACTCCCTAGTTTGTTTCTATGATTTCTTATGATTTGCACCTGTGTCTCATTTAGTTCTCAGTGTATTTATGCTCCCTGTTTGGTTTTGTCCTTTGTCGGTTATCGTCTTTGTTTTATGTGTGAATTATGTGTTTGCTCCTGTGTTCTCCTGTCGATTAAAGAACTGAGGGGGTATTACTTTACACGACACCATTTTCAACAAAAAATTGAAAACTTTTTATGCATTTTGTCCGTTCATTTACACGACAACGGTGTTTTTGGAGCCTGAAAATGCTAACTTTTAAAAATCGGTTTCAAAGTTATCATTTGTGAGAACGGTGACGTCATGCGCATGTGTATTACGTGTTCAAATCTATTGGTGCGTAGTGTTTCTTAGCAAAGTGACCGCCAACTACTAGCCTGAAAGCATAATACAGCGTTTTTAGTCGTTTCAACGATTCGTGTGAACGGGGATCGTTTTGAGAACATTGATGTCTGTACGCGGAAAATGCAAAGGAAAAACTTTTCAGTTTTTAGTACATCGTTGCCGTGTAAACACACTGATTATCTAAAGTTTCTGCGTCACGCGTCTTGGATTACTACACATATTGTTACAGTTATTTGCTGTATACTCTATGCTATTTTGAGAGTATGCAGCGTATGCATTTTGAGTTTTGAGATTTTTTCTTTACGTTGTCATGAAAATGAAAAAGAAAGCCAAAAAAAAAAAAAAAACCCGATCTAATTCTCACCAATAGGCTTTATTTCTTAAAGAAATAAAAGTTCATTTTGGGGTGAAATGTGACCCAGACATTCGTTTGTGAGATTTAAATGAATGACATGCAGTATTAAAGCAGTGCAATTACAGTGCTTTTAACTAGATGTTAAGAGCGTGTCAGTTATTTATCAACCCAAATGTAGATAATGAACCTTTAAATGTATCTCATTGACTACAGCAGGGACCCTATCACAATAACAGGATTGAGCTGCTGGAGGCTGTTTCTCATCCAGCCTTTATGAGCTCAATCAAAAGCAGCTTAATGATGGAGCCGCACAGTACTGGGAGGTTTTTGTGAGGACCCTGAGAGCGCAGGTGTTCCGCAGCCTCCTGAGGACAGGCTGAAGGTCAAGGGGACCAACCCCAGCCATCAAACCACTCACCCACCAGGACCTCAGCACCAGGGCTTCTGCTTTACACGTATGCATTTTTTTGGGAAGCTAAAATTTTGCAGACAATACCATCTTGTTAGAGAACCCATGTGCAATGCGAAAATAATATAGTGTATGTTTAAATGGTGACACACACATTGATGTGACTTGACAAAAGGTGGGCCCATCCCTTGTCTCACTACTATGAATCACTCTCCACTCCATAGACTGAGAAAGAGCTATTTATCTTCTTAGTATCAATCTGGATTTAGTGCTGTCATCATATGGAACACGCTTTGCTAATCCATTTGTACTAGGAGAAGGACAAAGGGACTCTACTGCTACACTTCTGAACTTCTTACAGCACATACCTGAGTGAATATAGGCTTATATCATATGATTGGTATTTTGAGCTAGTACAATTTGTGTTTCGATATACAAAACAGTCTATAAAAAGGTGTAACCATAACAAACAAAAATTCCATCTATTAATTCCTCCAGTAAACCAGTAGTGCTCAAGTCAACCACTTTGTATAAATGGCATAATTTGAGTCTTCAAGTAATAAGAGCAATATATTCTTATCATAAACCTTTCCTGATCTTTTAATGTTAGCATTTACTCAAAAAACCTTGTTGAAAAAACATTTCTAAAAGGCATAGTTCACTCAAAAATCTAAATCCTGTCATCATCTTACAGAAACACAGAAGATAAAAAATATTTTGAGAAATGTGTTTCTTTGTCCATACCATTTCTTTGTTCCGCAGAAGAAAGTCAAGTCATACAGGTTTGGAACAACATGAGGGTGAGTAAATAATGAGTGAATTTTCATTTATGGGTGGACTGTTGCTTTAAACCTCCAGAATTGCAATTTGTAATGCTTCCGTGCAGTGTTTGCTTAATGAGTTATCATTATGAGGGCTCAGACACTGAAGGGCTCTTACCCTCTCCAAGAGGATCCAGTGTGTGAATCATCAGCTGGAAGATGGTGTTCCTCATGGTGCTGTTGTGCAGAGAGGCAGAACTGCCCCCGCGCTGCAAAGTGGGCTTCGGCTACACAAGACAGGAGGAATATGATCATGTCGAGAGAATTTAAATCTGAACCTGCAAATTCTGTTTGCCAAGTGGACTTCAGATAGAATAAAAATCATATAAATATGGTATTTAAGTAACAGTATGTTATTAAGTATATTACTTAATTTAATAATCCCATATTCATTTGACAGGACATGTCAAATTTATCCAATTTTTCAAGACTTATCATGTTGTGTTTTATTTTTAAAGTTGATGTGTGTCATTTTTTTGGATGTTAAAATGCTTCCTCATATCTTAGCTTGACAACTACATAAAAAAAAACATTTAAAGGGCTGATTTCCCAGAAAAGTTCAAATATGTTGGCTATTAAAACACTGCTATGTTTACTGGTGAGTTTGGGTCAGTATTTTTGTAGTTCCATTAGGTGACAATAGTGCCAGATAAATCACACCCTTTGCCTTTTACAAAGGATTTTGAATCTAGACCTATTGATATATTTACATAGGTTATTTATACATTAACGTGTATTTGCACATTTTTATCACCTTTAATCGATTCGAGTCTTCTGGTTCAGGCGGCTTGTTCTCTTCACCCGAAGTCCCGTTTTCCTGTGTGCAAAAACAGTTTGAAACATTACAGAGGATGCAAGGCACTGATTTGACCTTTGACTTTCACTTCTAATTCTACTGTTGATAAAGTTTTCATTCACGTGCCCTCAAAGACTAAAAGAAGACCAGTCACTATATTTTATTTTTTTATATTTATATATTTAACAAAGAGGATGTAGCATACACTTTTATTAATATTAATAATAATATTTTCAGTTTTCATTTAATTTTAGTTTGTTTAGTGCTTCAAACTGGAACTTATTTTATTTCAGTTAATTGCCAAGGCAACATTTGTAATTTTACCTTTTTTGTTATGTTTTCTTAAGTTTTTCATCTAATATTTAAATTGTATTTTATGTCAGCTTTATTTATTGGAAAACTATTTTTACAATAACAACATAAGTGAGCAACCAAATATATAAAATATACGAAATTCTGTATTTTATCGTTACTGCTGTAATTGTTACTTATCTGTGATAAATTCAATCCAGTGGGTTTAGTTTGACAGAGATCTAGGTCCTCTGGGTCTAGTAAGCCGTCTTACACTATATAAGCTTCAATCACACTTATCAGATTTAAACACTCTATATGTTACACACTTTGTACATCACAGCAGACCCATAGGATTAAGTGAACGTCTTTGGATCAGAGAGCCATAGTGTTATTTAACAGATATAAGAAAATATTGATCATATAATAATATCCCTCCACTTATTCACACGTTTTTTACAGCATGAGACACTTTTACAATAACCCATAGACTGTTTGTTACTGCAGCTTAAAGTCTCCTTCTCAGGTGAGTGTGATCACAGAGATGTTATGACAGATTATCAAGTGTTGATCTCTCTAAACCTCCCTCTCACCACAGCTTCTAAGCTGAGGGAGGTTCAGGATGAAGAAAGGAACTTGTGAAAATGACCACACCATTTTTTTTATTTGATGTGATAGTGTCACTAAATCAGATGGGACTGTCACTGCGAGCCAAATGCACCTGCTCCAAATACCTCGCCTGCTACAAGACAACTCATTAACAATGTCTGGCCCCAGCAGACACAAGAGATCCTTTTCATTTCTGTTTATCAAAGGAAAACGCAAACCCATGCGTATCTATTCAATGAATAAACATAAGTGACTCACATTCACCTGAGTGGGATGCTATTATATCTCTGCTATCACGTCCATGAGCAGATATTATAGTGGTTCCTCATCACTAGAAGATATACCACGGCAGAATTCATCAACACTGTCCAAAACAGAAATAAATGTTTCTGTGATAAATATGATTAAAATGCTATGCAAATTGCTAACATGCAATGCATGTTTTTGAAGCAAAAATGGTAGAGCGTGGTGCTATTTATGCACAAGGTTTTGGGTTTGAATCCCAGTACTGATAAAAATGTGTATTAAATACACACTTTGGATAAAAGTGTCTCCTAAATTAATAAATGTAAATAATGTGACCAGCAATGCTTCATTTTTCAGCAGGAGATTTTTTTTTAAATTGCAATTTACGGTAGCACTTTTATTTTACAGTTCCAGTTGTGCATGTGCATACTATGTCTTATTATAGCAATTACAATAACTGGGTTATAACTAGGGACTAAACCTGAACCTACTCCTAAACCTAACCTTAACCCATATAGTTACCTTATTTTACAGTACTTTCTTGGGTAAGTACACTGTAATTACCAGTACTGTAAAATAAAGAGTTACCCAATTTACAAATACAATGACCTCTTCTATTATGAGCATGTTTGTCATTTCTGAATTAAAATTAATTTTGATTAGTTATACAAATGTCCTGATATCATAATGCCGGAAAAAGCTATATTAAAAGAATTAAATTATTGAAAAGAAACTCTAGTAGTAGTTTGACTTAATCTTTTATTATTATTCCAGTAATATATATATATATATATATATATATTAATGGGCGGGAGATTAGGACAATAGTAGCCACCCGCCCTACGTACAGAGAAATTTGGCTGAGAAGTTAGCCAGGGGGCCTAGAAACCCCAAGGGTACCCCTGGAGACCAGCATGGGTAGTGGGAGCTCTAGTGGACCAGCTACACCACCTCAGTTTTGCTTGAGAACAGCATGACTATGCTAGTCCACCAGCTAGACCAGCACTTTACCAGCCCTAGCCTGGACCAACATGAAATTACTGTATAGTTTACGCTTGATTTTTCAGCAGGGTTCTGTGCCATTGACCCAAATAACACACCCAAAGACTAATTCTAATTCTATATATTATTGGCAAAAGTAATGAAGCGTACCTTCTCGGGTTCTTCCACCGCGATGACTTTGACAATGTTCTTGTGTTTCATGAGCTGATATTTAAAGGCGCGCTCTATCTCAACATTGTACTTCATGAAAGTAACATAGAGAGCATAACCGCTCACCAGCATCATACTCTCCCACCACATAATAGTGTTGTCCAAGAAGAAGATGATGAGCATGATGAGATCGATGATGTAGAACGACACGTCCCGAAAGAGAGGCCACCAGGTGAGGTGAAGCATCTCCCGGGAAAACAGCGCACACATTCCGATCACAAATAGGATGTTAAAGACAGCCGAGCCAACAATGGTTCCAATGCCCACATTGCTATGAGAAATGAAGACACCGATCAAGGAAGTGAAAAGTTCGGGAGCAGAGCCTCCGGCGGCCATAAAGGTCGCCCCGGCCACATCATCTGAGATCGCCAGTTTGTCTGTGATAACCCCCAACGTAGGGACGAAAAACTCATCGCAGACAATGGCCAAAGAAACAAACATGTAAATCATTCCAAAGATGTGGAGCGAGACCCAGCCTCTGCGTCGCTCCTCAACGGAGAAGATGTCCTGCGGGTACTCGCCCTTCATGTGTGGTGCTTCTCCAGGTTTGGATGCTGTGGTGTTGGGCACCGGAGTGGTCGTATCGGTTTCTGGAGTAGGAACTGGGGTGGGTTTTGGAAGGTTTGGATCCACATAAATGCAGTGGACAATTGTCCTGTTTGTGGTTGTTGTAGGCTTCTCTGTTGTAGATGTTGTTTGGACGGGTCTATTTGTTGCTGTCTCTGACGGCTGGGCCACATCTGTGTGGTCTGTGTTCTTTGGCTCAACATTGGTCAAATTAGTCACAACCTCAGGCATCTCCAACAGTCCTGCATCCAGAGCAAGTCCAGAGCCATCCTCAGGGTCTCCTGCTCTCTGGGGCTCGGGCCAGGGGTCCGGAAGTCTGGCTCTGATAGTGAGTTGATATAAAGAACAAAGGAAAACCCCAGACAGAAGAAATATAATCCGGCTGAGCTGAAGTCTCTTTCTTCGAGTCAGGAACATTTTCTAGTATGTTTCCTAAAGGGCACTGAGTTGTTTTTTAGGGCAATGACACCCAGAACATCCAGAATTTCGCCCCAAAAGATGCAGGGGTATGCAGGGGTATATCTCTCTCAGACTGTTTCATCTCATTTTCTCTGTGGTGCAGGTTTCCTCTCACAGACCTTACAGTGGATAAAAGGAGGAATACTGAGTGCAACAGTTGTACAGACAACACTGAATGTAGGATCAGCAGATTACTGTGGCTATTACAGTTTCTTCTAATACATCTCATCTAACCAACACATTGCATTGGATTAAATCAATAATATCTTAACAATTCTAGCTTTTGCGTTGTCAAAGGCACTCATGTGAATTGCTTCAAATGTAAATCAAATTTCTGAAGATTGACAAAAACGCCACTGAAAGTAGTAAATTGCCCTTACATCAGTTATTTAACCTTTTATACATTTCATTCATTCATACATTATCTATCTATCTATCTATCTATCTATCTATCTATCTATCTATCTATCTATCTATCTATCTATCTATCTATCTATCTATCTATCTATTTCGTATCTGTATATCTATTTCACATAAATGAGTGGAGAACTGCATGGTTTAAGTGGTTAGAAAAAACGCCATAAAAATGCAAACAAGTGCCCCTGTAAAACAATTCCAAGGGATAAATATGGCCCCTTAAAAATAATAATAATAATAATAATAACTTGACACTGCGTCTAAGTTAATTAATTTTTAAGAAAAGCATTTCTTTAAAATGTCTGTCTAAACAAAAGTAGCATGGCAAATATCCGTCTCATTTCTATTGTAGTTTCTGTGCACCGTTAATAAGAGTCATTGCAAGAAGCAGCATAAAAACAATAAACGATTGTAAAAACAGTAGCATGAACACTGAAATGTAGACAGTTTGATGGCAGCAGGGCTATTTTTATATCAGCATTGGGCTATAAAAATAATAATATGGATAAAATAACCATACTAACAATTTAAATAAAAACTTACTCTACTGTAAAAAATAATAATAGTTGAGAACACGCTAAAGAAACCTACCGGTGTAAAAGCGACGCTCGCGCGGTGAGTTGAGCGCTGCTGTCTCACAGCTGGACTGCAGGGAAAGGCACGGATGCTGTGAAGCTGCTATAGGTCAAGCAGGACGCACCGCAGGACAGCTCTTCAGCGTGGATCAGCACAATACCTAATACCTGGAGTCTGTTAAGAGGATTAGATGTAGGCTACTCTCTCCACACACTCTCATTACGTCTTGAACCATTTTATCCCAATTATTTAACTGATAGGCTAGGCTACTTCTCATTCATAATGGTAAAGAGTAAATGCACGTGGAAATTGGTTAATTAAAAATACAAAATAAAGTCTAAACCATCTTTTGGAGAATATTGTATTAGTATTACATAATTATGATTATAGATTATGGATTACAGATTAGTAATAAATTAGCCCACAGTTAGATTTTAAATCGATTTTAACAGTTTTTTTGTCCACGGCATGATCCTAGATTTGTAGGTTTCTGTATAGGCTATCTCCTGAATTTGTCTTTAGTTTTTACCCTTTATTTTAAGAGAGATTTTATTTTAGGATACAACTTTAAAAAATCCCTTTCTCGCGCGCGTTCTTGACTAGGAACGAGTTGGTGTGTTTCTTTTGTTTCCAAACGGTCCGCTTATCACGGCGCACACTTGGTTAGGAAGAAGGGTTTTTCAGCGATGGGTAAAATTTTACCATTTTATTGAAATATGCTAAACTGGGTATTGGTACGAGCTGTATTCGGAAATATGAAGGACATATTATATTTAAGACTTTTAGGATCATTTGATGTTTTTCTTTTTATATTTAAATCAGAAGGTTTGTTTGGACACTGACATAGTAACATTCAACAGCTTTATTTACTTTGATTGCTCTGTTACATGGGGAAATTATTGTAAAAAAGTATCTTAGTTGGTCTCCCAGCCTGGTAAGTCTACCCTGTTGGCTAGTTTTAGAGGGGTTTTGGATACTGTAAGCTGGTCAGATTGGGGGACTAGCTAGACCAGTTTAAATCAGCAAAGACGTGCAAAACAGCAAAGAGTGTAACCATTACAAAATCAGAAAGTGTGTGTGTGTGTGTGTGTGTGTGTGTGTGTGTGTGTGTGTGTGTGTGTGTGTGTGTGTGTGTGTGTGTGTGTTTAATGTACACTGCAGCAGAAGCTTCTGTTGTCACACTAACATATGCTCCTGTTTTTACACAGACATCTCAAGCATACATTCATAACCGGTTATTAAAGTGTAAAGAGAAGAGTTTGCCAACATGCCTACTGTGGTTCTTATGGACTCGTCGCTGTCCATGACACGACCGGTGTCAGTGGAGGGCAGTGAAGAGTTTCAGAGAAAGAACCTGGCAGTTCATGGACTGACCATGCTGTTTGAACACATGGCCACAAACTACAGAATGGAGTTCACTTCACTTATCGCCTTCTCCTCGCTCTGGGAGCTTATGGTGCCATTCACCAGAGACTACAATACTCTGCAGGTGAAAACAGAACAGGTGTCATGCTGCTGCCTGCATTAAATATAATATAAATGCAATGTCTTGAACCTAATTCATCATCAGAGCTTTTATGATCTGATAATTGTTGGGGGTCTTATTGTTAATTCTCGTTCATTGTTGTGCAGGAAACTTTGAACAACCTTGAAGACTATGATAAAACCTGCCTGGAGGCTGCATTACAAGGTGTTAGTAATGTAGTACAGCAGGAGTGGGGAACCGCTTGCCCATGCCAGGTTAAAAAAAATCCAATTATTAAAAATACTATATATTATGGCATATGCAATATGTTAATCAGGCATATACACTTACATATACACTACTTGTTAAAAGTTTGCAATAACAAAGATTTTTAAATGTTTTCGAAAGTCTCTAATGCACACCAAGGCTGCAATTTTTTCGATTAAAAATACAGTACAAACAGTAATATTAATCAAATGTAAAAGAACTGTTTGTATTCTTATATATTTTAAAATATAATTTATTCATGTGATGCAAAGCTAAATTTTCAGCATCATTACTCCAGTCTTCAGTGTCTCATGATCCTTCAGAAATCATTCTAATATGCTGATTTTCTGCTTAAGAAACATTTCTAATTATTATCAATGTTAAAAACTGCTTTTGCTGCTAAATAATTTTGTTAAAAAGCAAGAATAAAAAGCAAAATAAAGATGCTGTTCTTTTAAACATTGTATTCATAAAAAAAATCTTAATTATTACAAACTTTTGACTACTAGTGTACATATAGGAATAACAACCAGGGCCAGAATAAATACAGTATGAAATACACAGTGTTATGTAAAATATTTTATGGACTGTACGCAATACAATGAATGTAGTATATACAAAAATGTAAGTTGAAGATATAAATGTACTGCTCAAAGTCGATCATGTTATGCGTCATCACTATGACTGGGTTGGTAGAGTATCATGGTAGTGGTGTTCATAAGAGCTTTAGCAGGGGGTCTAAACATTAAACATTATTACATTTTTGAATGTACAGTAGAGTAATTGTAGCATTGAATTTTTCTAAAAGACAATTTTTATAAATAATGCTAAATGTACTAAATAATTGCTTTGACTGCATTTTCGTTGTTGATCAGTGTTTATGTTGTTTTTATGGTGGCCTGTAGGTGGTGCTGGTCACTGATGGTGCACTGGGCATTGGTCGTGGATCTTTGCGTCACTCCCTGCAAACAGTGAAACAACGTGTGGAGGACAAGAAATTCCCACTTCCTTTCCCATTCCCTTCCAAATTCTATGTCATGTGCATTGCCAATGCAGAGGAGGTACTTCAGTCTTTTTGCACTGTGTCCTTACCAGTGTTATTGTAGTGTCATTCATATACAAGATTGGTGCCAGTATGATGTAAATTTGCAGGCGAAAACGCTGAAACGAGTTAGCATTTGAGCGCTTCCGGTTCCAACGTCCCGAAGTCAATGGGTTTTTGGGTCTTTGGTTAAATGGCTGAAATAAGGTCTGTGGTGAACACAAGCTCAAGACACTTTCACGTTTTATTCTACGAAATAAAATACATCAGTATTACCTACATACATCGATTTTTTTTTAAGGCGATTGCTAACAAGTGGCTAAATGTGACTACAGAGGCAGTTGGGGAGATAAAACGTCACCACGTTGAAGAGAAAAGATCAGTCAGCTTTTACATTCTTGTTATGCTTATTATATTATAATTGTGTACTTATAAACTATTCTAACTCAAACTTTCTGTGAAAATGTTTGTTGGAAAAAAAACTGAAAGAGTTGTCTGAAGCTTTGTGATGGTGACGTTGAAGTCACGCGACCGTGGTGTAGTTTGTTTATAGCCTAGCTTTAGCTTTTTACTTCCGGCAAGGGCATTTAGGCTTCAAAAATCATATAAGTTGTTCATCTGTGAAAATTATCTTGATGGACAAAACATGTAACTATCATAAATATTTTTTTGATCACAGAGCTTGTTTTTTGCTATAATCCAAAAGCCTGTGGAAAAATCCTATTGGGTTTTTGTCGAGGAAACCAGGGTGATGCTAACTGCTGGTTGGCCCACAAAGTGACGTCATACCGGCACCACTCTATTATAGTTTTTATTAAAGGTAGGGTAGGCAATTTTGGAGAGGCTAGCAATAGCAAGCTAGCTTTGAATTCCTAAGATCCCACCCCGTCTCTTCAGAGCCACACCTCCTCCAAAACACAGGAATGCACACAGCCAGAGCAGAGTCTTCAAAGCGTCACGAGAGACGGCGTTAAATTACTTTGCGTCAAAGCACATAACATTACAATAATAATGAACGTAAACAACTTAAAGAGCACTCACTTTTACCACCTGACTGCTGCAAATTCATCTCAGCATTCATTGTGTTAGTCATAGAAACGCATAATTCGGAGTCTGAGGACATGAACATCAAAGGATGCCATCTCTTCATCTCAGGAGGAATTGGTTCGGGAGGACTTGTAAAAGGTGGCTGGTGTTTGTTTGCGGCGCTCTGTGACTGTCTGTCTACTATGGAAGCTTGTTTCCGCCACACAATAAAACATTTTAAAAGATAATTGCGACTTTTTATCTCACAATTGCGAGTTTACATCTCGCAATTCTGACTTTATTTCTCAGAATTGCGAGATATAAAGTCAGAATTGCGTGAAATATAGTCGCAATTGCGTCTTATAAAGTCTGACTTTTTTTCTCGCAATTGCGACTTTATATCACGCAATTCTGACTTTATAACACATAATTGCGAGTTTATATCTCGCAATTCTGACATCTTTTCTCAGAATTGTGAGATATAAACTCACAATTGTGAGATATAAAGTCCAATTCTAAGGAAAAAAAGATTTTTAAAATATATTTTACCTCAGAATAGTTTATATCTCACAATTCTGAATTTATAACACGCAATTGCGACTTTATATCATGCAATTCTAACTTTATATCTTCCAATTGCGTATTATAAAGTCAGAATTGCGAGATATAAACATGCAATTCTGAGAAAAAAAGTCAGAATTTCAAGTACATTTCTCGCAATTGCGAGTTTATATCTCATAATTCTGACTTTATAACACACAATTGCGACTTTATATCACGTCGTTATATGAATAATCACATCAATATATTATTCCAAGGTTGTCCAGTTGCCTGATCTTGTATGAAACCCATCCTACTCGCGCAATCAACACATCATACAAATTTCAACCCATTTGTGAGCTCAACCTGGCAACCTACAACCCAGTTGTGCCGTCGATATCTGCGCAGGTAGTAGACGCGGGAAGTTGAATAAGCGTTACTGGTAGAAATGGTAAAAGACTCAGTGGTAAGTAAATATTTAACGCAATTAACGCAGCATCCGTTTTTTTCTGTCATCCTTTGGCTGCATGGCGTTACATTATATGATGCGCTTATGGCAAGCCGTTTTAACTTTTATTCATTTCCAGGATATGAATCCTTGATATCAACAATTCAATTTTCACTAGTTAAAATGATAGTTATTGATATCAGGAATTAGATTTCTACTAGTAACAATGGCTATTTTTGATATCAGAAATTACATTTCCACTAGTAACAATGCTAATTCTTGATATCCACAATTAAATTTTCACTAGTTAAAATGATAATTCTTGATATCAACAATTGAATTTCAACTAGTAAAAACTATTATTCTTGATATCTGTAATTGTATTTTCACTAGTGAAATGTCACCATAGGCTGCCATTCAAAATCAATTGTTGATATCAAGAATTGATTTCTTACTAGTTGAAATTACAGTTTCACATATCAGAAATACAATTCTTACTAGTAAAAACATTTATTTTTGATATCAAGAATTCAATTGTCACTAGTTGAAATGTCTATTCTTGATGTCAACAATTGAATTGCTACTAGTAACAATGTTCATATCAAGAATTGATTTCTTACTAGTTGAAATTACAGTTTCACATATCAGAAATACAATTCTTACTAGTAAAAACATTTATTTTTGATATCAAGAATTCAATTGTCACTAGTTGAAATGTCTATTCTTGATGTCAACAATTGAATTGCTACTAGTAACAATGTTCATTTTTGATATCAATAATTCCATTTTCACTAGTGACGATGTTCATTTCTGATATCATGAATGTGATTGTTACAAGTAAGAAAGCCATTTTACATATCTGAAATTATATTGACATCAGAAATACATTTTCAGATATGTAAGAAAGCCATTTTACATATCTGAAATTATATTGATATCAGAAATACATTTTCAGATATCAAAAATATATTTTTTTACTAGTAGCAATTCAATTGTTGATATCAAGAATAGACATTTCAACTAGTGACAATTGAATTATTGATATCAGTAATTCGCATTTTTACTAATAACAATGTAATTATTGATATCAAAAATTATATTTCTACTAGTAAGAAATCAATTCTTGATATCAACAATTGATTTTGAATGGCAGCCTATGGTGACAATTAAATTGTTGATATCAAAAATGTAATTCTTGATATCAACAACAATTCATATCCTGGAAATGAATAAAAGTTAAAACGGCTTGCCATATGCGCTTTTATTCTTGCGAATGCTTTTAAACGATTCAAGCCACATGCTACTTATTTTATAAAACTTTAAAAGCGGAAAGCGCATCACTCATTCCTGGGAATACATTTGACATCGCAGCCTGACCTATCCTACGCCAAAAGAAGGCTATACCAGAGAAAAAGTCTCAGCTGTGCTCAGATTTGTAAACCGTACAGTTGCTTTGGTTTTTCAATCCATACCCGTTTCGCCTCGTGGCTCAAAAGGGACACAAGTTCACACAACATAAATAGGGACACACGAGAAAGCCTAAATAGAATGCAAAATTTATTAACAAAATAAAACTATACAGGGGGGAAAAAAACTACGTACAACGGTAACAGTGAACAAATTCATAATCCGTGCACGCTTTCGCAATCGTTGTTTGTAATATTCAGTTCCTGTGAAAAATTGTGAAATACTGTTCCAATAGGTGAAGTTACACAACAATATGCTGATCGATTACATAACAATATTTGGATGTAATATTCAGTTCCAGTGAAAATCTATTCCAGTTAATGGAGTAGGCTATACACAGGTGATGTGTAATATTCAGTACCAGTAAACTCCACCCGCTGGAACAGTTTCTTACAGTAACTGAATATTACACATCACCTGTTCAGTTTTGAAAACTGTCTGTAGCCTATACCTTATTTTAGAAATCTGTTTTTCTGTATATTGATGACATGAAACCGCATGTGGTTGAACTGATATTTATTGTAAGTTGCGATCGAGTGGATAAATGTATTTACTGACGGTAACAAGGTTGCGCTGTTGAGGCTCGCGCAGCCTCTCGAGGAGAAATCCAAACAAATGTAAACTCAGTTAACAACATAATGTCAGTGCCAAAATTCAAAATGTGTTTTAATATTTTTAATATATCGTTAGCCTCATAGCATAATTGCCTAAGTTATATTTAAAACAAAAAAATGACTTAGGCAATTATGCTATATGAGGCTAACGATATGATAACGTTACAGTTTAGCAACCTCACACGACGAGTGCCGTTTTCCTGAATACCATCACGGCCGAAAATGTGACATTGCTTTCATACAACAGTTCAATAAACAGTTCAAATTAACGTTAAGTCACTTACATTTTAGACACAATATTGGCTGTTTTTGTTCTGTTTCAGCCGCGAAAATAGTTCCAAACAAAGATCACAGCAGAACGTAACGCATCTCACAGCAACACTCAGCCGTGTTTCATTACTGAATGATTCAGCGTTTTGAACGAATTGGCTGAGTCAAAGATTCAATGTCCCATTCATAAACATGTCTCATTCTTGAATGAATCAGTTGTTTGAACGAATCATTTGAATGAATGACTCAATGACTCGCTCATTAAGACGGTCGCCTGCCGCCTCCTACTGGCGGTTTACTTTCATGTTTAAAAGTATCATTCTTTCCAACGTTTCATATTTGTATATTCAAAAATATTTAAAACAATCTCATAACGTTATTTAATGCAGTTGTAAATTTTCAGTGTAAATGATTTAATTTGATCAGCCCTATAGGGTAACAACAACAGCCCTATATTATCTTATTAGGCTATTCTAATTTAATTTATTGATCAAATTTAAATTTAAAACGAAAGACGAAGAGCATACATTTAATAAGATTAGGGGGATATAATATGCATATATATATATATATATATATATATATATAACAATATGCAGATTTAAATATATCAGAGCTGATTGAACACAGATTAATAAATTATATTTACAGCACACACACACAAAAATTCCGGACAAGCAACTTTTTTACTTGAACAAGTGAATGACAGATTTACTTTGTCCAAAGGACAAGCACATGAAAAGGCTTAATGTCGAGCCCTGCATTATATTAAAAAAAAGATAGTAATGAAAAAATATTTTCCTTTTATGTGATTGAATCTGTGTTGTTGTTTTGATGTCCTCTGAAGCTCCAAGCTACGGATGGTATGGATAACTTAGAGCAGCTGATTAATTTGAATGACGGAGAGGGTCAGATATACACTATGGAGGGACCCCTTTGTCTCAAAAGTGTCCAGTCTATGTTTGGGTGAGTGATGTTGTTACTTTGTGTAAATACTACTAAATATGTTCTTGTATTTTTAAGTGCACATTGTTGTTTAGGCAACATTTTGTGATGAACAGCATCACTGTGTTTTTGTGTTGTCAGAAAGCTGATTGACCAGGCGTACTCTCCCTTCCATGCGGTGCTGCGCTGTGGGAACCTGACCTCTGATGTGCAGGTCTTTCCCAGGCCAGAGCCAGTGATCATAGATGAGGAAGTGGATCCCCTGCCCAAAACAGTGCAAACAGGTACGAGCAGAGCATCTAACGAAATGTTCATGTTCTAAAATGTTACCTCCATGCTGTTGTAATGTAAACTTTTATAACTATTCAAGTTTTGTGTTTTTAAATGCCGTTTTATTTTATGCAAGCAGGTTTACTGTATGTAATATTACGTTTAATGTATTTATGTAAATAAATAAATGTTATTTTTATTTGTTGCTAATCATATATATATATATATATATATAGACTTGGAGATTGTGGGTTTTATTGAGATTGGAGACATCTCCAGCCCTCCGGTTTTATCCAGGCACTTGGTCCTGCCCATTGCTGTGAACAAAGGTCAGTACAATTAAAATTCTAAATAATTAACATGATTAAAGTTGGGGTATAGGTAGGATTTGTCTAAAAAACTTTTTTCAAAATTTGTTTAAACTTTCTTTATATATCAATACATAATTAAAATGTAAGTACTCTGAAAAAAAGAGTATAAAAATCGAGTGACTCTAGACCGTTTAATCTGCATTAAACACAGCTCATTATTTCCATTCGGAACGAAACAAAGGATTGGCTTAGGCGACTGTCACTCTCTCTTGCAACCATGGCAACCACCCTGTTGCTACAGGATCTGCTCACATGCGCGCACCCGTTTGATTTGAGGAGTTCACATGCAACCTGTTTTTAGCTTTGCCTTATAGTTATAACTAGCTGGTTAGCGAATCAAAAAATATATATTTTAAACTTTACCAATATTGATATGCTAGCTTGATAGTGAGTACTAAAATACATCTTATTTGTTTATATTCATAATGATAAAGTTAGATTTTTTTATTACATGTGATTCTGACATGATGTCACTACATGCACTGCGCTCCTTCCTCTCCGCTCGTCTCAGGTAAATAATGCGTCCAGCTCAGCGGTCGGAGTCGCGCGTTCATGTGTTTTGGGGGCGTGGCTTTGGAAGGAGCCCAGAAGGGAGAGGGTGGAGTGAATGGAAATAATGAGCTGTCTTTAAAACAGTCGTGAGAGGTCTACATACACTCGATTTTTATACTTTCTTTTTCAGAGTACTTACATTTTAATTATGTATTGATATATACATAAAGTTTAAACAAATTTGAAAAATAAGTTTTTTAGACAATTCCTACCTACCCCACCTTTAATGGAATTCCATCATTTCAGAAGTTTCAATAACTGAATGTTCTTCAGCATTTAGACTTTTTAGTACCAATGAATTTGACTTTTCTAGTTGTTTGTGATCTATTTTAATTACTACTATTTTTCTCTCAAATAGCAATTTCTACGCAATAATTATAAATGAATTATAAAAATGTCCATGACTTTTTAAGATTTGATTCATTTCCATGACTTTTCCAATCACACTTTTAAAAATGTCCTTGTATATCTAGGATTTTCAAAACCGTGAGAATCTTGGTTCATAAATAAAAATGACAGTTGTTGAGGGATCAAATAAAACGAGAAATACAATGTCAGCTTACATCTTAATATTAAGTGGTTTTAACTTATTTTAAAACCAGCCGTCTTAATTTCCCCTTGATATATTCTTCTGATTGGCAGAGGGGGATGAGATGGGCACGGGGACCTCTGATGAGACAGAAGAAGAGACCTCCACAAATCAGATGGCTGGCAAAAGCCCAAACTTCTGCGTTCTTCTACATGGCAGCCTAAAGGTGGAGGGAATGGTGGCGCTTGTACAACTAGGGTAAGGAGCAATATAAAAATATCCTTCTGTTTGCATAAACATTCCAAATTTTGCAAACTTTGATTTTAGGGAATTGAGGAGGTTATTTTCATTACCAACATATTTGAGATAAATGATCTAGTTACTCAGAAATAAAAGTTTCCCCTGTCTATAACTGCGTTTTCCTCTATCAGGCCAGACTGGTTCGGAATGCTTTATTCCCAGGCGGACAGTAAGAAGAAGTCCAATCTAATGATGTCACTCTTTGAGTTCGGCTCAGAGCCCCTGCCCTGGTTGGGCAGAATATCACAGCTTGGACCTGCCTCAGGTAGCACGTTTTCACTCAGTATTTTTTTGTAACAGCCACACTTAAAAGGCCTGTTAAAATGAAATAAAAATGAACTGCACTGTATTGCATTATGCAGTGTGTGCAAGTAGTTAATAATTAAAACACTGAAACAAAGGATAGTAATCTAGACGGTTCACAAGTTCAGTTAGGAAACCTGTAGGTAAATACACAAGGGTCAGGGATAACGGTAGTACCACACATTTGCATGATTAAATATTTTATTTTCCTCTCATGCTTTGCTTCCTTCTGAGGTTCTCGCCTACATACACATGATAAAAACATTTGCTCATTGTTTTGCATAAGGTTTTGCTTACTGGCCAACGGAATAAATAACTATTCACTATGAATATATGTTTGCGTGACCTACAGATGCAGCTGAAAATCCCTATGGTGAAGATGACAGTAAAAGTCCTTTTCCCATACAACCGAAACACAAGAGAAGCTATGCTCAGAATGTTACAGTCTGGATTAAAGCCAGTGGACTGCAGGTATACGTCTCAACACTACACCACAAATTATATATATTTGACACTGTTTAAATGTCATTAGAACTAAACTTTTTAATAATCACATTTACAGACAGATGTACAGAAAATTCTCCGTAATGCAAGGAAATTGCCAGAAAAAACGCAAACATTCTATAAGGTGGGTATGCGATTTTTACGATTCCATTTTTTATAAATAAATTGATTTAATATATAAATATAAAAAGAATTACAATATAAGGATATCATGGGCTGATATATGATCCTTTTAATTAGTTCAAATACTTTTTGTGTGACATTTGTATTTTAATCATGGCAGGAATTGAACCGTCTTCGGAAGGCCGCTCTCGCCTTTGGTTTCTGGGAGCTTCTGAAGAATATGGCTGAACTTCTGGAGAGGGAGTGCACTCTTCTGCCTGACTCTGCCCACCCTGATGCCGCCTTCCAGCTGTCACACGCTGCTCAGCAGCTTAAACTGGCCAGTAGCAGAGACTCCAAATACTCGGGCTTCGAACACAACATCACCCCCATGCTCACGGATTTCTCAGGGGGAGGAGGAGGAGGAGGAGGAGCTGAGCGAATATAGAGGATGGAGGAACAATACTCAATGGACAACTGCCAGAGCAATTATAGAGGAATGTGGCTTTATCCAAAAACTCTGCTCAATGTGTAATGTTTTTCCACAGAAAATGGGTTACAGCAGCTGGATCACACAAATGTGGCATTTCAATGTTTTAGTAGTGCCACAAAGGTTGTGTTTGCTGTTTTGGTAATAGATATAAAATGAGAGGAAACCTTGGACTTTGTGACAAATTATGACGTTGAGCACTCAATTCGAGGAAAGAAAAACATTAATCCGTTTTACAGGCAAAAAGCATTTAGAGGTTTTGGAATCTATATTCAGACCAGTAAATGTTTGTGTATATAATGTTTTTTTTCTAACGCTGACTTATAGAAAACTGTGTAGTTTATGCTTAATGATAGTCATCTGAAAACTGATGTTTTGTTTCACTGAAATTTAATTAAACGGTTTGTTGCATTTACACATTCATGTCCAGATCCTACATCCAACGACACTGAATTGGCTCTTCCCATGTAACTTGAATGTTTTATAAGGTTTTCCCTGAGGTTCATGGTCTGTCTTGTTGTTAGCAGTGCTTTGTGCCAACAGAAATGACTATTACAACACATCTCAGGGATTGACATGAAGATAAAATGTTGCTGCGTTTCAGTCAAGTAAGATAATCTACAACATCAAACACACAAAACCACCAAACTGCAAACATACATGAAATGTATAAATACCTTCATGGTCCTGGTTAGAATTCTTTTGGTAAGAATCTCTAGTGTTTTATAATAATCATTTACTAAGTCGTGGTCACCTTTAGAATTTCAGTATGTAGAAATTAAATGCACTTGAGTTGGTTTTGCCTCAATAATGATTTCTCAGTGACGAGGGCAAATATAAAGAGAGAAAAGTGAGGGGCGCAAATTAAATCAATGAAAAGAGAGTTAGGAGGAATGAAGCATGTGGTCCCCTTCCCCTCAGTTGGCTTTCCTCTTTTTTGTGCGAAACCGTCTCCTCCTCTGCTTGAAGAGGTGGTGGAAGTTGATGAAGAGGCCTGAAATTACATACAATTTAATGAAATGTTATAAAAATGTAATGCCAATTTATGCGCAGCTCTAAAATATTGAATTGGCTCTATACTATTAGTTCAAATATCTATAAAATGATTTAACAATCCTCTTCTACTGTAGCAACTGGACAAGTTGCATTGGTCAAACGTGAGAACCCTAGTTTCATTTGTAGCATGATTTTTGTGGACCTTACCCAGGAACATGAGCACCAGGTAGAGCTGCAGGATGTAGGAGAAGCTGAGCGAGAAGCCGATGGCTTTAGGCAAAGGAATACTGAGGAGTTTGGTTTCGTCAAAGATTGGGATGGATTGGACCACCGCCACAGCTGATCACAACATAAGAGAGCATGAGAAAAGCTGTCAGTTCTCACGGTCTCATGAGTTTTCCTTATGATAGTCTACAGATACAGTACACTTACCTTCAGCTAGCACTCCAAGAGGGTACAGCGGTATCCATATGGTGTATCTCAACCAAGTCAACAACTTCCATTCGGTATCAATGCAGGTCAACATGTAGAAAGGATACCTATGGTTCATTATTACAAAAGCAGGATTAGATATGCGTTTTTATCCACAAAAGTCGGTTGGAGGACCAAGCTGTAGGGCTCAATATACACTACTGTTTGTGTTTGGTAAGATTATTTGAACGTTTTTGAAAGAAGTCTCAAAGGCTGCGTTCATGTGATCAAAAACACAATAAAATCAATATTGTGAAAGAGTATTACAATTTACTTTTCTATTTAAATATTTTTTTTAAATGCAATTTATCCCTAGGATGTCAAAGGTGAATTTGCAGCATGATTACGCCAGTCTTCAGTGTCACATGATCCTTCAGAAATCATTCTAATATGATGATTTGCTACTTAGGAAACATTTCTGATTATCAATGTTGAAAACAATTAATATTTCTGTGGAAAACATTTGTTTTTTGTTTTTTAAGGTTTCTTTGATGAATGTAAGGTTCAAAAGAGCAGCATTTATTTGAAATATAAATATGTTGTAACATTATAAGTGTCTTTCCAGGCTGAATTTAATGATTCCTTGCTAAATAAAATAATTTCTTAAAAAGAAAAAGAAGAAAATCGCAGTGACCCCAAACTTTTGAAATGTAGTATATATTATTATTATTTCTTTAAATATTTTATAACATTCAAAACTTATGCAGATATGTATTCTCATCTATATGTTGTCATGTGAACTACTTGCATTGCTTTTAAACCTAGTTTTGAGGTAATGAGTGTGACATTTCACTACTGACACACGATGCGTGTCTCATATGTTGTATGAAAATGTTTTATCGCAAAAGAGGAAGAAGTGTAGAAAAACTGCGATTGTACAGAAACCACACAAACAACATCACTGCTGAAAGAGCAAAGACCATGAAAGCTTTACCTAAAACCATTAGCCTCAAATACCAACGTCTTTCTAATATAGTTTGTATTCTGTAATTATGATTTAGGCTCTAATTTTCAGTATATTTAGCAAAGAGAAGATGCATTTACTTTAACAAACTAAGGACTGCATATAGGACTGCAACTGCAAAAATGAAAACTAAGGACTGCATATAGGAAGTTGAATAATTAGTAACATCTGGCTCATAAAACAGAAAAGAGGATATCCTGCAGATAAAGAAATTGACACCAACTCCAACATGTCCTCACCACTAGCAGAAACTGCTCTTATTAGATCACACATGTATAATAATATTCACATAATTACCTGAATATCTCAATCGTACTCCACAGATAGAAGACAAAGAAGACCACTGGTTTGTTTTGCATATCCTCTAAGCTACCAAATATGACAAAAAGGATGAAGTTTCTCCCCATCACCTTTAACAAGAAAAATGTAAATCATTCCAACTGTCATGAAAGTTAACATTCAAAACAAATACTACTAAAGCATGGCGTGCTGTGCACTAGGCATACCTGAATGAAAGCAGGCATGACTCCAGTCTTAACCAACCCCACAGCAGGATTGATAACTTCCATTATTGCCAGCATCTGACAGAAGTACATCACGTCGGCAATGGTGTGAAATGTGTCGTAGAAAGAATCTGTTGGGTTGACAAAAAACTGTAAGGACCATACTGAACAATGAGTTTTCACACTTCAGAGTGTCACTTCATGTGCAATAAAATGCTCTTTCTATATATAAATACAGTTTACACAAACCAAACATTTGCATAACAGACCTGCAGGCCTTTCAAACGAAGTGCATTTCCTGACAGTGACAAACAAATGCATCTTTAATCTGCTTACAAAAAAAAAAAAACGAGTCTAACCTTGCCCAAGTATGAACAGACGTACAGTCATGTTGACAAAGATCCAGGAATAGCCGAGGAACTGGACCAAGTTGTACATAAAGAGAAACCCCTTTTTCAAGCCAAGATAAGCTGCATAAAAAGGAGTAATGAATAAACGGTTATTATTTGACAAGCTGACCCAATGTGTTTATTTCACACTCTTAGAATTAAAAATATACTCACGGTCCTTACGAACCCTTGACTCAATGCTGACTTTGTTTATTTTCTCTTCCTGTGAACAGAAAACACATCAGGCAGTGCACGACTGTGAAGCTCCTCGAGTATAACTTAAAGAGCGAACCTCTTTACCTTCTCTCTGAGCTCCATTTCTGCGTCTGACTCATCCAGCCAGCGGTCAAAATCAGGTGCTAAAAACAGAGGCTTCCTCTCCTGCTTAGTGAGGCGATTCCACCAGACGTGCTCCTGCTTCTTTACCGTGATATTCACCTGCCGCTGGGTGGATTTGTGCTTCACCTGTGGACACAAACATCTTCATGTGGTTCCAACATAAACAAACAGAACATGGCAAATGCACTGCACTTCATTGTGCAACCAAACGCTTTACACATTTTGTTGCAATTTCTGATGGACGTTACCTCAGGCTTAACCGGTTTTAGGAATTCCAGGCTGAATTCGTATTCATTTTCTCCTTTCGCTCCATGCCCTTGACCTCAAAAAGAGCAGAATAAATAAAAGTCACACAACTGAAGAGAAAGAGCATCCAACTGATGGTTAGTTGTGAGATGTACCTCGGAAGTGAAGGATGTTCTCTTCTACACCAATATTGAGATTCTGCGATAAGAGACAAGAGTGGAAAAAAAAAGAAGTATGAAGTTTCAAGCTCCTCCTCCCACTGCCTGTTATATCAATACAATGCCTTCAAATGCACCATGCATCTGACAGATATTATAATATGTAGTTATAAAAAATAAAAAAAATGCATCAGTAATGAATGGTTCACGTAATATAAGTCACCGTTTCAGGCTTCCTGAATTAAGATATTTATTTTAATTCACCTCTGAACAACTTTTTTTTTCTTCTTCATTTAATTATAAAAGTGTGATTTCTAGACCTTGAAAAATTAATAAAATCTTATAACTCCATGGGCATTTTTATGAATAAGATCTTTTCTAATTATGCCAAGCTTTATAAATGTTAGGTTATTTAAAAATTCTTATCCAGTAAATAACAAACAACTGGAAACATGGTGCCTTTGAAAAACATTATGGACAATTGGTGGCATTGGAGTAAAAAAGGCTGAGAACCACTGATTTATGGGACTTGAGTTAAAGGAATAATTCACTTAAAATTTTTTTTTTTTTTCTACTATGGAAGTCAATGGTGTCCATCAACTATCTGGTTACAAATATCTTCTTTTATGCTCAACAGAAGAAATAAAGGTATGGAACAACATGAGTAAATGATGACAGAATTTTCATTTTCAAGTGAACTATTCCTTTAATTGCATGGCCTAATTGGCCATGCAATTAAAGGAATAGTTCACTTGAAAATGAAAATTCTGAGTGTGTCTGATGTTATTAGGTTTTGGCATATGTTATACTTTTATTTTGCATTTCTGAGACATACAAAGGGAAAACAATGTAATAATAGCTTTCTAACATGTACAATACACAAATTTATTTGCATTAAGGGACGTCATAGCAACCGTATTACTACACCACAGCAATACCACCTTTGTCCCAGAGCTCTCGGTTGCAACATGCTTTTCTCTCTCATTACCTTTAATGAGAGGACAGGTCAAACATGCTTTATCCTGCCCTGAGAAAGCAATGAGGGGGAAGGGGGCAGTTCCTCTTTCTGTGTCTGAAACTGGATTGTAAATAAAACATGCCCTGCCATTGTAACTGAGCCAGATGGCTAGTGGTCCAGTAGGATCAAGTCCTGATCTCCCTTTCCGTAATCTTCATCTTTATTCTGATCTAGGCTTGATGCAAGTCCTGTCATCAGACCTACAGAAGCTGTTGTTATTCAAAGGAACATCAACCTAACACGGTTCTGTAACCTAGAACCTGGATGTGCATACATATTAAATGCAATAAATCCGAAAAGAAAGAAGAAGATAAAAATGCATTGCCTATTATGATATAATTGCCCCATAAAAGCAAGTTTTTCTTACCTGTGCATCACTGATCTCCACTCGCAGGTATATCTCCCCATGCCGCTGTGCCCAGTACACGTGAGGTGTGAGAGCCTGCATTGCAAATATTCACATTAAAATGTGCTTTACTCAGATTTAACAATGAATGACAGGCAATGTAAATCTTGAAACAAGCAGCCTGAATACGTTTCCACCGATTCTGTCATTTGTCCAGAATATTCTTCGAATGCGCGTGCGCGCAAGTGAACGCAACACTCGCCGCCCACTTTTCAATTTTCCGGAAGTATCTAATTTATTTTCTCTAAAACTCCTCTTCTATGCCTTGAACCGAACCACCCAGCCATGAGACGAATATCATTTCAAACATTGGTTTAGAGAAACTAAGCATTTGAAAATAAGAGAAAAAGACACAAGACTGTGTGAGCCAATGAACTGCGCTGCCCGTGAAGCACCGGGAATGACGTAATCGAATAAAATAACGACAATATATAAAATGTGCAATATTAGCTATAAATAAATGAAGAAAATGTGCATGAATTTATAGACTATTATTATAAGCATGAAACACAATATATGATGTAATTGAGCTGCCCTTATGGATTATGGGTTGGATAATTCGTCACGATTTTGTTCAGCAAAGTTGAAATCATATTTAATTTCCATAGATAAAGGCGTAAATCCTCTTATATGTAGGAACATTATCTGTTTACCAGCTTCATAGAGCATTTTACTGTGTACACTTCCAGCCAGCGACGCCGCTGTGACGTCGCGTTTGCTCCACTGTTTACGGAAGTAACGTTAAACCTACGGTTAATGTGCACGGACTCCAAACACTGCTCATTAAATGTGCAATTTAAGTGTTCAGTTAAATTCCTCATCCCGTGCTACAATTTAAAGATGGGTTATACAAATATCAGGAAATGCTTTAGAAATGGGCAGCTAATCAAATAGAACACGTTTATATAGTTAACACGAAGATTGCTATTTTTATATAAAATGCAGCAGGATTCTGAATCTAATCTTAAACTAGACTTGCAAACAAATAGTACAAGATTTCATGTTCTGGTCGGTTTGACTGGCAGTGTAGCTGCACTCAAGGCGCCTTTGTTGGTAACACAACTACTTGAGATTCCAGGGGTAAGTGTATTTATATTCCGACAGATCAAACTGTATCCAAGCTGACAGAGCCACATGTCCTCCAATGTTATTTTTATTTCACACATTCGTCCACTAGAGAGTGCTGTTTTTTTAAACATTATAAGTAATACTACGTCATGATTTATTGAATAAGTAATAAACTCCAAATTTGTGAGATAGAAATCATATTGGTTTTCTTTTATCACAACTAAGGTTTACATTTTTTTTTTTTTTTTTTTTTTTTTGCTTTTGGTTTGAGTGGATGTTGCCATTTTTGTCCTTCAAAATAAATAAAATGGAGGATATTAAAAGCACAGTAGTGTTTTTATGGTGTGAATTTATTTATTTGGCTTACAAATAAATTGACCATATTTGTTTAATTTATTTGACTTGAGTATGAGTAAATAAATAAATACAATTCGATAAAAAAAAAACAAAAAAAAAAACATATTTATCATAAAAAAGCCCTGTTTTGTGATTTTTTTATGATTTTAAGTGAAGTTTTTTAAGGGTGAACCGATCATTTTTTTCCTGTTCTGTTCCCTAGGTTGATGTACGTGTGGTCACCACTGACCATGCAACTCATTTTTATGATATCAGTGAAGTCTCTGTTTGTGTGTACAGAGATAAGGATGAGTGGGAGGTGAGTACAGCCTTTGAGGAGGAAGAGATGCATTTTCGGTAATCAAACAACAACATTATATTGTTTCCTGCTGTGAAGTTACATCAATACACTAAATGACCTGATATGAGAGTTTAGTAGAAGATGTGAAAGGTTTTCCTTCTATTTCTATGCTAGATGTGGACAAAGCGCTCTGACCCTGTGCTACATATCGAACTTAGACGTTGGGCAGATCTTTTAGTGATTGCTCCACTGGATGCCAACACACTTGGCAAAATTGCCAGTGGAATATGTGACAACCTTTTGGTAGGTAATGCATTTATGACATTTTGTATGGATTTTCTTTAGATGCATAAGTATGCTTACCCATTTTGTTGATGACAGACATGTGTGGTGCGGGCCTGGGACAGCAGCCGTCCTCTGCTCTTCTGTCCTGCTATGAACACAGCCATGTGGAAGCACCCTATCACTGCACAGCAAGTGGCCACACTTAAAGGCTTTGGCTACGTTGAGATACCATGCATTTCCAAAAAACTTGTCTGTGGAGATGAAGGTATCTTCCAAGAATGTGTTTTTACAAGGCAATTGCACTGATAAGGGAGAATGGAACAGATAAAAAAAATGTGTGTGAGAATCAGTCATGCATTATTCATTAACTGAAGATCAAACAGGTGTCAGGCTTTTATTAGCATTCTTCTGAGGATTTAATGAATGAATGTTTCTTGTGTTTTGGCCCGTCTTACATTCCAGCCTCTGTGTCTTCACAGGTAAAGGTGCCATGGCAGAGGTTTCAACTATTGTTGAAACTATCAAACAGTACATCCAGAAACATCCTGAATGACCTCAGACTAAACATACCAGGGCCAGCAGGCGAGAGACACAAGGTTATCCACACATCGTTATTATTATTATTATTCGTGCTATATCTTCTATTACATTTAACCCTGGATTTTGCCATAAAAAGCTGACATAGCACTGAGAAACAAACAAACATATATCATTTATCGTTCTCTGTAATTGTTCTATTCATTACATCCATTGAATTTTGCTCAAAAATGTATAATAGATGATCAGAAACTGACACTTTACACTGTAAAAAATACAAATAAACTGTTCTCTGTTTAAGCTTTCTCTCAATAAATTTCCTAAGTTACACAACTTCGTTTAGTCAATCTAAATTTGTTCATTCACTAAAGGCAAAATTCCTCATTCAGCCAATAAATTCTTCAAGACATTTTCTTGTTCAGAAAATTTTTCAATAATTTGATAGCTTTACATATAGACTTTTAGGACACTTATTATGTTAAATGATCCATGCTATCTTTGTTTGTGAAGGAGCAATCGTCCTACAAAGCAAACCTATTCAGGACCTCAACACTGGACACACAAACCTCAGGAATGGTGACAATCAACAAATGTAAAAAGATGAGCTCTTAACATCACGACTAGTTATGACAAAACACCAACAAAAGTTTCAATAAAGACGGCAAATGGCAAAACAGTAATCCTATTACAGTAAATGTATAATTTATTCACGCTGCAATGCATGTTGGGAACTCATGAAGCCTTAACATTTCGAAAGTATTGTTCAATTCAATTGTTTGTAATTCTTTATTGTTTGACTAAATGGGACAGAATTTGGGGGAATTCTGTTATCTATCGTGGGTTTTTATTGTTTCAAATTATTAACATTTCTTAATATTTGTAACTCAAAAGGTTCTCTAACCTTGAAAATGTTTAGTTTATTTATTTATATATATATATATATATATATATATATATATATATATATATATATATATATATATATATATATATAATTTAATAATATCAGTGTATTGTCATTTAATGATATCAGAGTAATGACCACAAAAGCCATGTAACACTTATGATCAATAGGGAGATAAAAAGGCTATTTAGATAAGAACAAAATATTCATGTTTGGTGTAGTTTACTTTATAAAAAACTGCTTTAAATGTTTAAAGTGTATGTGATCTAGTTTTGGGATACATGTTCTCTCACTGAACTCACACCTGTAAGCATGGGTCGAGTGAGGGGCCTCTAACCGCAACAGTAGCAAGCGGTCATGAAAATAGCCTCAGGTTGTTCTTGAAGATGCTGATGTACTTAACACCTCCAAATATATTTTTTCAGATGCATATCCTGTTTGCAAGTTGCCGTTAGAAATGGGTTCTGTTCTTTTATTCATATGTGGTTAACCACCCATGTTCTCATTTGCCCAAGATGCACCAAAAGCACAAGCATATACTATATGATTACCTTAGATTTGGTCTAAATAATAATAAAAAAGTTTTTTTTTTTTAAGACTTTGTCAAATTATTGAGTGCAGTATATGGGTGATTGTTCAATTAGGGAAACATTTCTGTCCACTAGGAAGATTTTAAGGAATTTTAAAATAATTTTAGGTTTAAAGGGTAGATTATAATAGCAATACTGTTTAATTCTCTTTTTAATTATTTTCTCCTAGTTTTTAAGTGTTGAATTTCCTAGAATAATAATTCGAGGATTATCCTGACCAGGGGCCGTATTCACAAAGAATTTTAAGGCTAAAAGTAGCTCCTAACTGGCGAATTTAGGAACAACTCCTAGAAATAATGGGCGTGTCACTCGTAACTTTAGGACTCCTATTTTTTTGGACTAAGAGTAATTCACGAAGCATTTTAGCCCTAAAAGTAGCACCTAAGCCTGGGACAGCTTAAAAGAAGTCGAGAGGACTCCTAACTCACTAAGACCTATTCACAAACCGCTTTTTGTGGCATTTCACGTTGCGATGTTTTGAAATGCGGCTGAGCTTCCAATCGCGAGGGAACAATTTTGCATTGTAGGCATAAGGATGCAATAACGCCACCAACAACAACCAAAACTAGGCTACTCATTGCATGTAAACTATTTGTAACGTTTCATTGTGAATCAAATTAAAATGTTATTCTCTTTGCAAACGTAGGCAGAGGCATATAGTGACAGATTAATTCAATAATGTTGCAAAGATATTGCATCAATCCATATGTTTCATTAGGCTACTAGGCTATTTGTTTTGCCTTACTCTTTATTCATTTAGGCTATTTATTCAGTTATTCATCATCTTCCGTCCTTCGCACTACTTGTGTAGCGCACGCATTCTCAGACCTGTCACCTGTCACTCATCGTCGTAGGGGAGGTGTTTGGAATCATTCCCGCGTTACAATCATCAGCCAATCAAGGTGGTCACTTCAGTCAAGCTCGTGCATGAGTAATGACGTCATCCATAGCAACGAAGACTCACTCTTAGTTTAGGAGTTGTCATTTTTCTTTACTAAGAGTAGGTCTGAAAGGCGTTGTGAAGAGAAAACTCCTAGCTAAAATCTTTTAGTGCGATTTAGGAGTACTCCTAGTGGTAAGATAAAATGCTTTGTGAATACGGCCCCTGATTTTTAATGTATAAATTGTTTTTTAAAACAATCATTGTCCCCAATATTGCGGTCATTAACATCATGCCAAGCATTTTACAGTTTTCAGAGGGAAAATATATATAGCCTATACTATATATATAATACTGACTAAAATAATTTCTGATCTCTAATCAGTGACACTAATTTCTATCATAACCAAAAATTTATATCAGAATTGAAAAGTTTTCAATCTTTCTCATAATACAAGAGACTGCTGTGATAATTGAGACCTAATACCAAAGATGAAAGGGAAAAAACAATAGATTCATTAGATAAATCATAAGTGGTATATTGTAGGTGAACTTTTAAGTGACTTGAGCCAGGGTGAAAGGAGGGGAGTAGGGAGAGGTTGGCTCATAGATAAGCAAGGAGAAAAGTCTGGGCAAGGCAGTGTCCTATGCTCTTTCTTTGAGATCTTCTCTTCAGATTAGAGAGATTTATTGTTTTATTGCAGTGTTTGATCTCATGTTCTGTCTTAGCAGGGAAACCAGTCTTACATAGACATGGTCAGCAACAATACTCAGGTTGGCTGTGGCATTCTAATGTTGCTAGAAAATAAGAAAATATAAATACAAGAAAATATCCTCCACACAATTATACCACCAGCAGCAGATATGTTGATATGATACTAAATTCTGACCCTACCATCTGAATGTTGCAGCAGAATTCGAGACTCGTCAGGCCAGGCAACACTTTCCCAATCTTTTATTGTCCAATTTTGGTGAGTGGGTGTGATTTGTAGCCTCAGTTTCCTGTTCTTATCTGACAGATTTGGCACCCGGTGTGATCTTCTGCTGCTGTAGCCCATCTGCTTCAAGGTTTGGTGTGTTGTACGTTCAGAGATGCTCTTCTGCAGACCTCGGTTGTTACGAGTGATTATTTGAGTTAATGTTGCCTTTCTATCAGCTCAAACCAGTCTGGCCATTCTCCTCTGACCTCTGGTATCAACAAGGCATTTTCACCCACAGAACTCCCGTTCACTGGATATTTTATTTTCAGTCCGTTCTCTGTAAACCCTAGAGATGGTTTTATGTGAAAATCCCAGTAGATCAGCAGTTTCTGAAATACTCAGACCAGCCAGTCTGCCACTAACAACCATGCCACATTCAAAGTCACTCTAAAATCACTCTTCTTCCCCATTCTGATGCTCAGCTTGAACTTCAACAGATCATCATGACCACGTCCACATGCCTAAATGCAGTGAGTTGCTGCCATGTGATTGGCTGATTAGATATTTGCGTTAACAAGCAGTACATTGTATAGTGCCAATGCAATATTTTAATATTTTGTTACATTTTTACTATTACATGCTTCAAATGTGCTGTTCTGTTTAAATTGTGCAGAAAAATTGCTGTTTAATGACTTCCATTGTGACATCTTACCCCTTTACATGTCCCACCATCTGGGCATATTGTAATTTTTGAATAGGTTTTTTTGTAAAATATAGAAATGAACATTGTTGCATGATGGTTAATTGCATTATATCAAAGGATCAATCATTTTCGTGTTAGTTCAGTCAACGATGCATACACTGGCACATTACATTTTAACATTTAATCAAAACACTTGTTCATCCTTATTTGCTTTGCAAAGCAGCTGAGGTGTTGTCATCAGATGTAGTCAGTGCTGCTTTACACACAGTCCCCGGTCTGATGCGGTGTCCTCCTGTCATTGGCTGCCAAGCCAGACTTTAAAAACAGGCAGGAGGGGAAACCTTTGTCAAGCGGGTACTGGAAAGCGATGAAATCAACTGAGCATAATGTGGAGGAGGCTCCAATCTCTTGGCAGGCTAAATAAGTGTCCAATATTCTTAGTCACATGTGGGTTGTAGATGGCACGGATCTGTGTTATTCAAGGTCAGTTCACTTCACAAAAGCTTTTTGTGACGGGGTAACAGGAAACAACATGGGAAATGTATTGCGAAACACCAAGAACCAATCGATTGCACAATTCTGGTGCAATTATGTTCACGTCTCCTTTTACTCTTTTGAGGACAACAAAAAATAATCAACATTTATTGTGGTTTTTCTCCATGTGTGAACCTTATGTTTCATCATCAGAGATCTAATTTATGATTTTTAAAATGCACACACAAACCTTGCAGACTTCTCAGGGCTCAGGTGTACCCCAGCAGATTGCTTGATGTTGGAGGTGTCACTAAGGTTGAGTAAACACTTGTCACATTTCCTGCTTGTAGTCCTATGGGGATGTTGACGGGCCCTTGGTGCTGCTTCCCCAGGTAGCTGAAATGTAATACAGACATAGCTGATGTAACTCTACAGCTGAGTGAACTCATAGCTCCTGACTAGCGCAGGAGCTGGCACGGTTTCATCACTTATATAAACATATCACGTTCAAAGTAAACGCATTCAAATAGCACAAATGTGATGCCGCTGCTGCTGCTAAAAAGAAAATGAAAACAACAGGAATAAACCCTAACACAACATGTTCATTGATAAATATACTAGTTTATAATACATGTCAATGATACTGTGTTAAAAATGTAGAAATGACCACAATTATTCACAAATTCATAGTTCATGGGAGGGGTCAGTGGAATCAGTGGAAATTGCAATACTTTCAAAGAAATGTTATTATGCAACAAAGCACATACAGATCAAGATCGAACGTTTCAATCAGCCTTCTTCAGTGAATCATCATTATTAGGTCATGCCTTTACTAATCTTAATAAATTAAACCTTATTGTAAAGTGTTACCAATATATTATTTTTTATATCATATATTAAAGGGGGGGTGAAATGCTATTTCATGCATACTGAGTTTTTTACACTGTTAAAGAGTTGGATTCCCATGCTAAACATGGACAAAGTTTCAAAAATTAAATTGTACGTTTGAAGGAGTATTTCTGTGCCAAAAATTGTCCTTCCGGTTTGTCACAAGTTTCGGAAAGTTTTTTTCGAGTATGGGCATGTGTGACGTCAGATGTAACGGAATTTCCTTATATGGGTCCTAAGGGCACTTCTCCGGTAAGATCGCGGGCGCGCGTGCACTCGTAGACCAGAGAGAGAGAGCGAAAGCAGTTTGCCATCAAAGCGCTATGCTCGGCTTTTGGGAAGCCAATGTCACCAAAGAAGTGTGTTTTTGGTTGCCAGGGCAAGACAACCCTGCACAGATTCCCAAAGAACCCAGCGTTAAGGAACCAGTGGATGGAGTTTGTTTTTCCTGAGCATAAACAGAGTTGTGTAAGACTGTTTGTTCCCTGCATTTCGACGATGATTGTTTTATAAACAAAGCCCATCGACGGATTTGCAGATCGTCTAATGCTTAAGGATCGAGCAGTCACAATGATAAAGGTTTGGTGAGTAAAACTGCTTCTATTGTCTCTGTGTGTTACTAGCTCGGCGCGTTAGCACAGCTAAGATGAATGTTTTATAAACAAAGCCCAGATCGACGGATTCTCTCTATGGCTCTGGCTTCGCCCACACGGCCCGCCTCCAGCCGCTCGTTTTTTTCCGGAAAGACTCGGTACAGCCTATCTTTCTTTTATAAATATAATAAAACTAAAGACTTTTTGGAGATATGAAGGATGCAATACTACTCTATAGGTACTCAAGATTAACAGGAGATTGAGTGAAAATGAGCATTTCACCCCCCCTTTAAGCATTGATTTTATTTGAGCTTCTACCATCACAACAGTTGTTAAGATGGTCCTGATAAACATAGCAATCATTGACTTTTCACTATCGCCTAACTATCATACTTTCTGTTGTTTTCTTCCTCATCCAGAGATGGTTATTTGCTGATTTCCAAGATATCTCAATTTCCTTACTGTAACTGCCAGAATGCTTGCAGAAGAGCACCCAGTCTCAGAGAAAGTCTCACCTTTATATGTGTTATTTCAGTTAAATAAAAATAGGAGTATGGTGTCAAATGTGACAACTAAGGGTCACATGTAGAACATCACGCTTTTGTGCATCTCTCCCCACCCCCTCCCTGCTGGAACTGGTTTAATCTGTCACAACAGTCATGTTAACTTTGGCTTCCTTTTTCTTTTATCTAGCCTTGTTATTTCATGACCTTTGTTCTCCCTCTCAATATTGTCCTCTTCTTGGGTTTGTAATGTTTTGATAAAATGGCAAATGACTATGGCTTCTGTATAAGAAAAATAGTGAACTCAAGAAGCTTCACATTATGCAAAAAAAGTGCTTTTTGAAATTCTTTAGGACAATGTGAAAGAGCAAAATGCGAGAGTATATGTGTGAGACAACTGATTTGATTTCATCTTCCCTTATAGGGTTTTAAATAAAGAACACCTGGTGACATGAAAACTGGAAGTGCAAGGTGTTGTAGGAAATCCTGTAGAGACCTGAAAGATCACTCCCTGGGGAACATTCGGTCTTACGGAGGACATCAACTTGTATGTAGTTGCAATCTCAATGTGCAAACAGTTAGACACAGTTGACAGATGTACTGTGTTTAGCAACAACACTGTAAAATGAAAGCAATCAGGTAAAAATGTGCATAAAAAACATTGACAATAAAGCTCAAAATTCTGTTCATTCTGAGTCATTCCACATGCCAATTATTTTGCAACTAAAATAAACACATTATATTCTGTTAATAAATTACCTAAATCTGGCTTCCTAAACCATGACCAACCATTAACAAGGGTTCAATAAATAACAGACATCTCTGCTATCTGTGTTGTGTCAAACCTGAAATGCAGAGATTCTGATGAACAACACTATACTACAACATTTATTAATCTCAGTTAGTGTTAATCTCAATATTTACTTATACATTTTTAAGATCAAAAGCTGTATCTATTCATCTAATGCATCTGTATCTAATGCACTGTGAACTAACATGAACATGAACATTTTTATATAAAAATGTATATATATATATATATATATATATATATATATATATATATATATATATATATATATATATTGAAGGGGTGGATTCTTGAATACTGACTCAAAAGGATTTAGGTAGTTATTCCATGTCTTCTCACTGGAACGTGCTCTCTCCTTGTTTTTGAGAGAAGCACGCAACACATGTTAAGATATATTTACTCTTCTAGCTGACCATGGTAGACTAGGTCACTGGGGTCACTCAGGCCCCAATTATCCTTACAATACCCTTCAAAATTTTGAAGAGGATTTGTAACATTTGAATTCACTTATTATTGCAGAAGTGTCTTCTAAAGTGCTCTGTAGTAAAATTGTCATGTGTATGATAAGACTGATGTGCCTTATTATGAATTAAAGCTACTTTGCCCTTCCAAGCAATGTTGTTTACTTTTTCTTATCTGGGTCAAAATACTTATAAGACATCCTTCTATGATTACAAAGAGCAATTTTCATACGGGTATTAATAATTAGAAGAAGTGCTGCATAAGTTATTGACCATACTTGTTTGCACTCAACCATTTATTATACAGGATGATACAATATCTTTGATATAGCACGCATTGAGATCAAAGCTCTTGACCATTGCGAGGATAAGGAGGTAATGGAACATACTGAGTGAACGCTTGGAATTTCCCCTCCATGTTAATACTAACAATCACTGAAAATTTAACGTTTTATAGGCTATCAAATTTTTCAAATTTGAATAGATTTAAAATAAATAGCTGGAATCTTTATGAAAGGAGGTGTGTATCGAGTATTTTCAGAAGATCTCTTGCAGATCTACAGTAGATGGATTAGAAGTGCACAAACATGTGCAACTCATGTTATAATTATCCAGAAATCCTTTGCACCCACAAGAAACAGTATCCATACAATGAAGGTATCCATACATTGCCATTTATTGTATGGACAAAAACAGTTAAAACATTCAGTGTCTTATATTGTGTTCTGTAGAAAAAAGAAAGAATGGAATGACAGAAGTTTCATTTTTGGGTGATCCGTCCCTTTAAGAGATGATACTTATTGGATTATGATGTATTCAATTGCAACTACAAAATCAAGTCAACCATGAAATCAAAATGTATTCAATCAATTCGTATTTTTTATGGAATATTGCACTTTTTATTATAAATGATTTATCTATACACATCATTATTTAAAAACAATTATAATAATGTGCCCTCATAATCTTTATTAAAATAACTTTGTTGGTGTTTACCAGTGCGAGGACGGGACAACCTGTCACTCACATGAGATCACAGCAATAGTAAACGACAACAATCCTATGATCCAATCAATTCCCGATGGACAATAAAAATATAAATGAAAAGACTATCGTGACTTCCTTTTCATGCCGACTTTAAGCATATTTAAAGTAAAGAAACTTTGATTTTGTAATACTGCTGTAGGCTACTACAGCAGTATTACAAAAGAGTATTGCAAAATCAATATTACAATGTGTGCGCTGTGAGATTTACATCCAGTGCAGTTTCAAAATGTTCTGAATTGTTCTAGCATTAGCAGAGTATAATGTCTTCTTTTAAAACATGGTGGAACCATGCAGAGGAAGATTAGGGCTATATGGTCAACAATTGGTACGGCTCTTTCTTTTTTAATTAAACATTATTTTATTCAATGCACCTGGGCACACACACACACACACTACCCTTTAGTAGACGCACTTCTTTAATCAGAATGATTATTACATTTCATTCTCCAATCAGTCTGACTGTAGAATAACATAACCTTCCCTTTTTTTCCCTCTAGCTGAAACTTCCCGATAAGCGAGAACCGTTGAGCGTAAACACTGAAATGGAATGATCATTCCCACCGGCAATGTTTGGACTACCTATCAGCTCTGTTATGCGTCCTAACAGGGGGTGATGGTAGCTTTGTGAAAGAGCACATGAGCAGTAAGTCTCAACAACTTCTCTAATTTATGGTGTCTGACACGTCGGTTTGAAGAACATTCTTTAAGGCAACGTTGTGTCATTCCTGGTCATGGGAGAATCATGACGGCTGATTTCCTGTTTAATTTTCTTATATCATGTTTAGTTCTATCTTTTTAGGTCAACGTGATCTGTTGTCCTGAAATTGTGTAAGGGTAAGCATGACGACTGGAAACATCTGCGTCTCAGGATAGATAAAAAGGGAAGTATTTCTGTAGACAGACAGAAATGTGGAAAGATGCCAGTGCTCAGAGGGGTAAAAAAATGTGTTTTTAGATCACTTAGGTGTGAGACGAAAGACAAAGACTTGTTAGTAAAAGAGTGTTGCATCATTTCCTTTGTTCTGCCACTAATATATCATTTTTTTTATTAGCAGGAGTTTATTGAGCAAACACAAATCCAGAAGAGCAGATAAATGTAAGGTAAATAATGTCATGAGGTTAGTCACCATTCCATATAGAGTAAATAAACTTCATGTATAACACATCTACAGTTGGACTAATGAGGCATAGTGAACTTTATAAACTTAAGCTGAATGGCATTTATAAACAAACACACACCTTCATATTAATTATGAGTTTATAATTATAACTTCCTGCACTAAGTATATTACACACTGCATTTGTCACACAAACTATATTACATATTGTGTCATAGTACTTTCTAACCACTAAGTTCTCAGCTTCTCTGTCTGTTGAAATGTGATGGTCAGTTTTATGTTCATCCCAAGTACTGACTGGTACTTTGACATTTTACATGAATGACATAATAGCATGAAGAAACTTGACAAAGAAGCCCAGTCTGTCTAAGCAGGCTACATTTCCATTTTCATCCCTTGTAAGAAAAGCTATTCAGTTAGCCGAGTGAACAGTTGGATCAACTTAAAAAAATTACTTCAATTGGTAACACCTAAAGAAATTAAGTTTTCTCAACTTACATTATCACATTTTATTGTGAAAAACATGATAATTTAAGTTGAGAAAACTTAATTTCTTTAGGTGTTACCAATTGAAGTAATTTTTTTAAGTTGATCCAACTGTTCACTTTTTACAATGAGCAACAAAACCAGGGTTTTGCTGTTGTGAGTTCATCATGCCATCTTAAACTGACAGTTGGTGAAATTTCCACGCAGAGGTGTGTGATAGGCATGTCAAACATCACAAACCACATGTAGGCCTACAGGATATGTGTGTTAGCTCATGGCTGTTAAGGCACTGTTTGATAGTAACATCCTTTTTTAAATTCGTTTTCTATTTCCTATTAAAACTAATGTTGATTTACACTGTTTTAATGAGATTTTTAGTGACTTTTAAGGGCAATAAATCTCCAGCGTCACTTATACATCACAATGTTTCCCAGTGTAGCAAGAAAAATAGGTCTATGGCATCCATTAAATCTAAAACAACATTAATAAGTTTAATAATTAATAAGTTGTAATTATTATTTTTTTAACCTAAAGAGACAAGTTTTGGAGATTTTTAATCATGTAAAATAATAATAAAAACTGACATAGATGAAATAACATTCCACATTTTTTTTCTAGGTCAGATTTGTGACACTAATCATGTGAACCTTTGTACAGGCGGTCAGATGTTTTTGCTTCAAGTGAAGCACAAAATGCTCTTTGGATCATTCTCAAATCATGCTGGAGAACATCATCATCAGGTTTGTCACAAAGTTATGGAGTTCATGCAGCTTTAGTGCTGATGTCATTAAAAATAAGGGTGGCCACGAATACAGGCATTGCTCATGGTTTGCAGTTAAACTCAATGCTGATCATTTAAGCTGTAAAGAAAAAAGCTGATTTAAATAAGAATATAATGCAAAATAGAAGCCTTTTCTCGCAGACGTTTGGACTGTACCCTAACTTTCTTTAATAACAATCTAGCCTATTTATGCTGTCTAAAATTCTGCATCTTTTATTGAGTGCAACCAAGACAAAATCTAATTTATTTAACATTTGTATTACTATTATGCTTGACCTGTGCTTGTGCTAAATATAGAAATGGTCAGAAACGGGTTAAGAGATGTTGTTGTTTTAAGTTGGAATATACGTTACCATCTAGCCTACCACTCACGCATGATTTAACTGCTGCCGCCTGTGCGTTTAAGCCCCGCCCTCTTTTTTTACTGTCGCCGTTCGATTGGCTATACGTGCTACCACCGACATACTTCGACTGCTAGTGCTAAATAACCTTTCGGAAAATAAGCAGCGACGTTAAAGGAGCATGCTTTTTCTCTCTGCTCTCCTGAACAATACTTCATCCGCTCCGAAATCGTTTGGGTTATACTTTTGGGTGTTTCAGTTGTCATGGATTGGTTGCGGACGGATAGGAATTTCAGTGCACGAGGTGAGTGTTGCTGTATAAACAAAAGTTGGTTTAGGGGTTGTTACAACTTGTTGGCGAAGATTGACGAGGTTTTACGAACATTATCAATACACAGATGAAAGCTGACAACTGTGTTTGGCACGGGTGTAAAGTTTGGCATTGGACTTTGAGACCGCTTTTCAGCTTATATGATAAACACTATCAGAATTATCCGAAGTAAAAAACAGTGTAACGTTAGTATATTAAAACACAGTTTACATCGTTTATTTAAATGTACGATGAATCCTTCACATATCGAAGGCTCCTAAAGTTTTGTCGCTTTCGTTTCCCCACAGTTTACAGAAGTGTCTAATACAAATATTTAGATCAGGTAAATGTTGACGAAAGTTTACCAAAACACCCATAACGTGTCCCAAATGGTGTCTTCTCTAAACGCGGATTTGCATGAATGAATTTGCATGTTCACCTCGCGCACATAATAGAGTCTTGTCTTCAATTTGTCAGGGTGCAATAAGGTTGTGTACGTTACACAGTATAACTGTAAATAATACCTTTACATTAACATTTGGTAACTGTTTAGACGTTTCAGTTCTTCACACACTTCTTCCTGTGTTACTCTGGCATCATATAGGCACATTAGGCTTATTTGGACATTATGGCCGCGTCCAAATGCGGCACGCGCCTATGATGCTCATAAAAGCTGACTACGAAGGTAACTCACTAGGTTTTGACACACAGCCACAGTATGCTGAAAGATGTTGGGGGTTGTTTCATCACTTTGCAACCTCTGGGTGGCCTCACCTGGGGACTGACTGTCTCCACCACTGATAAACCACTTAAATCCCCCTTCACTGCCAGTGTCAAGCCTTGTGTTACCCTCCTGTGAGCATCATTATGCTCTCTTTGCTCATTAGGGAACATCTCTGAAGGGAATGAGTGCATCTCCCCTTTATGTGAACACTGTTCAAATGGTAGCTATTGCATTTTATAAATATTAAGTTTTAAAAATATTATAAATGTTTCATTTTAAACTTTTACGTTATAAAAATATAACGAAATGGATAAAGATATGTATACGAATATTAAATATGTATGAGTATGACATGTCAAAATGCATAATTCAATTCTTTTTCTAATTTAGATACAAAAACATAATATTGATTGTAAAAGCACAGGAAGAGCAATTAGAAATGATTGTGTATACATGCATGTATATATCCTTAATTGTTATATTTTCTATATTAACTGAACTTAAAATGCATGTGACAGAACATTTGTGCGTATTCACACATGATTAACTTTGATATACGCCTATTTGCCAAACTGCAATACGCTCTTGCACGCAAAGGAAGGAAGGTGCACCCACTGTTGTGAAGCAGAAAAGTGCCTGTTTTTTTTTTTGTTGTGGTTACCGCTCAAACATTTCTTCCTAATGTTTGGAGGAACCTGTCACGTGACATTTATCAAAATAGAATGAAGAACCGTACAGCTAAGCGACTGTTTTAACAGAAAGGAAGGTATTTCTAAGTAGATAAATAAACCACAGAGGTAAAGCTGGGTGACTTAAAAAAAAAAAAAAAATTCACTCTTGTCAGGGTACTTATTCCAATGATTGTACAACACTGATAATGATAATTTAACATATAAACTCAAAATGTTTTTTTCCTATTTTCTTGTATAGATATGATTTAGCTGGGTCAAGTCAGAGCCTGGGAATCCAAGATGAGCAGTAAGCAGGGACGGAGCTGCATCAACCCTCTAGTTCAAAGTAATATGGAAGGTGCAGTGGGCACCGTAGTCCCCGTGGGGCACCCTAAAGCCGACCGCCTACAACACTATTCCCATGATAAAGCTCTACCAATCAGCAGGGCTTACTTCCCTTACTCTCTCAGTGGACAAGACACTCTTGACTTTCCTTCTCCATGGGGCCCTTCAAAAACCTGTGTGAGAAATGGGCCAAGCCCGAGGATTCATTCATCGGCCACGGAGGGGTCAATTACAATTCCAGCTGTTTACAGGCCTGATAAAGTGTCTTTCCCAGTGGATGTTGGTGGTGGCCGGTGTGCTCTACCGCAAGAGTTGGCAGCAAAGCAAAGATTGGCCTATTATGCCAGCAGTCCCAGACAGCATAGTCCCAGAGCAGCAGGGGTCATCTCACCAGTGGCAGTTCCCAAGGGTCACATTGGAGGTTCAGATGCAGAAAGCTGTGTTGGGCTGGCTATTCCAAAACCAGTATACGGTCATAGCCCCTGCTGCACTGAGCGTGGATGCACTACAGGGCATAGCTACAGCATTGAACATGGGCCTCATAGGATGTCCCCTCACATATATGATGGGGAATGGGCTGCTCATTTCAGCCGTCTTGCTTACCTGCATAAAAAGGGCACGGAGGCATTGACGCAACAGAGGGTTTTGCAGTTAGAGCATGGTGTGGAGGCTATAAAAGACGGAAAGACAGAGGGCTACCATGGTATCGGATCAAACGTGCCCAGGAGATCTCTTCCTTTAATGGAACCAAGCTATACTTACAACACTGCACGTCCATTTGTTGGTGCTACACCAGAGTACTGCCAGCGTGCCCCAATTCGTCCACAGATGCACACGGGTCTTCCCTATGCTTATGACCCAAGGACTATGGCACACCGTGGAGTCCCTTCAAAAGTATATCAGAACCATCCTCAGATATCTAAATACACACATATGCCTCCGTGTCCCAATGTCTATTATCCTCAGAGTCACCCTGAGGCTTACCGAACAGATCCCAATGCTATTACAGACGAGCATGGTCAACATCATCATATGGATCAGTTCCATTCCCCTCAAGCTGACTTGATGTCACCGTCCTGCTCTGTTGCCCCCCCACACCATCCATTGATCTCAAAATATCCTACTTATCCTTATGGGGTGCATTTAAATAGTAACCAAGCACCCATGCATGAGCAGCCACATCCCCCTTTCCCAATGCATCAATCAGAGCGACCACTTGATTTTTCTATACGAAGAGTGCAGACACCCGACTCCCCTCGGGAGCTTTATAGACAGTCTGGAACTTCTGGGGCTTTCCATCCTACTCCAGCCCACTACAGACGTCTCAGTCACACCACTACCCTTGAACACTCAGAAAAGTCTGAAACTGGTTTTCCTGTTGGCGGCTCCAAAGAATTTCCTATGAAGTCCTCTGAAGAGGTATTTAAGAACAGGCATCATGTTTCAGATTCACCTGATAAAGATGTGTTAGCTAAAAGGCCCAGAGAGAAACTTCAAACAGACATGGCCGGTAAAAAGCAAAAGATTGACTTAACCCATGAGTTGTCAGATGATGAGCCTCAGTCACCGTCCTCCCCACCAATGCCAGTTATTAATAAAGTTTTTAGCTTGGCTCCTTATAAAGTCTATTTTGAAGCTACAGGCATGTTGACGTCCCTAGGAGATTCAAAAAGTCCAAAGCCACAGCTTGAGGCGACCCGGCTTAAACAAGAGCCGGAAATTGAAAACCGTGATCTAGAACCAAATTCAGGTGAAAGGGACGTCAGGTTGAAACAAGAAGCCCAAATGTCACCAGCTAACAGTGACGATCCAGTTGAAATGCCAGATACTGTAAAGATCAAAAAAGAAAAATTGGATCCAGATGACGTAGCTTATCAGTCGGAAATGAAAGTGAGCATCGCTGAGGAGATGAATCATGAGGCTCATGATCCTGTGGTCAAAGAAGAGCAAAGGGAGTCAGACACAAGTATGTCTGGCTCTCTTTCTTGTCATGTTGTATTAAAAAATGACTTTGAAGAAGAAAGCAACCCACCCTTAGTGGAAAAGTATGAATCTTCAGCCACATGCAAGAATGCTGTGAAAGATGACATGGAGTCTATTTCATTTCCTACATTGCCCTCAACACCTCCAGTGCCGCCTCCGTTGACTAAATTCTCTCTCACTAAAATCCCACCTCATTGCCTTAAATTGTCAAATTTTAAGATAGTCATCCCTGCGGTCCTAAAAGCTCCACCAACACAACCTGTCGAGGTTCCTCAGTCTCCAGTGGAGGACAAGCCAATTATGAGCAGCAGCAAACATGCCCGTCATCAGTTTATGGAGCTTCACCAGTCCCTCTGTAGACTCATATACTGCTGTGTTACTCGAACCCCGTGTCAGGAGCTCAGGGACTGGTTATGCAAACTGGACCTTCGAGAGTCAGGCAAAGCTCAGAAAGTGTCTTGTCTCTTGGGGTTGAAAATGAGGCAATTATGGCTGAAAGGTGAGGAAATGGAGGTGTCTCTTCAAAAGGTGGTCTGTCAGCTTCAAAGCTACGTCGAAAACTGCGACTGTCCCTTTCCTCATGTCATGAGGACTGGTGCGGTGTTCATTCCCATGTTGGTGGTCAAAGAGGTGCTGTTTCCTCAGGTTCAAGGCACATTCATAGACCAGGTCCTGCAAGAGCATCGAGTGGAGCTCAGGCCCACCACCCTCTCAGAGGAGAGGCAGCTGACTCAACTCCACAGAAAGGCTTTCTCTTCGAAACTCCGGAGACTTATGTCCCTTAAACATCTGCCAGATATATACCCTGATGTCCTCAACCTTCTCTACTATGACAACGTCTCCAAGTTCATTGGTGAGTGCTGGATGGTTGACCACTATAAATAACATAAGTCGTAGGAATGCACAAAATGTTGGTACTGTGTCAGTTAACAACCGTTATTAAATTTTTTTTGTTGTTTATCATATCAGTTGATATTGGATATTTAATTGTACATGCTCATTTTCTCTATTTTTGCATTTAGATTATCTTTGTAGTCAAGTAAACGCTCACCTAAATTTAAATATAATTCAATGTAATTTTATCAAATATCAAAATTAATATAAATGTTTCATACTTTGCATTATACTGTTGTGCTATTTATTTGAGCTTTTTAGCTTTTAATTTACATATATATAATGTAAATACACTGCCTTGCAAAAATATTCATACCCCTTCTGTTTTTCAACATTTTCTTATGTTGCTGCCTTGTGCTTTTAACTACTTTAAATGACTCATTTTTTCACATCAATCTACACTCCATACACCATAATGACAAAGCAAAAAACAGATTTAATTTGGAAGGGTACACACCTCTCAATAAAAGGTTTAACAGCTGAAAATGCATATCAGAGCAAAAACCAAGCCATGAGGTCAATAGAACTGCATGTGGAGCTCAGAGACAGGTTTGTGTTGAGACTAATCTGGGGAAGACTACAAAAAGAAGCATGAAGCCTCCATAATCCTTATTGGAAGAAGTTTGGAACAACCAGGGCTGTGTTTCTCAAAGGCATGAGCTAAGTTGATCATAGAGACCACTTGTAGCAATGGCTCTATGTTCCACTTAGGCTTACGATTAGGGGTGCACCGAAATGAAAATTCTAGACCGAAAACCAAAACCGAAAATTATTTTTTTCTTAATTATTAATTAGTTTTTTGTACACTTGTATTAATATTAGACTTTTTTTTAATTCAATTTAATAATTTTATTGGATCTGAATTAGGGCTGGGCGATATATCGCATGACATTGTTAACTACGGCTCTTTGTAGTGAATGCCGCTCCATCTGAAAGCAGGTGATGGCGATTTACTACTAATCAAGGAACCGGCTTTACTGACGAGATGCGCCTAACAATGTCATGCGATATATCGCCCAGCCCTAATCTGAATTTATAAAATACATGCCAATAAAATAAAATAACCACACTCATTTAAAGTAACACCAAAATTGGACAAAATATATTAAAATAATATTAAATATCAATATATTATTCTTATTTTTTGACCAATTATCAAAATAAAATATAGTCCTAGAAAACTATTATCAGAGCAGATAGCAGGGAGCGGATCAGTGAACAAGAGGGTAACGTCATTTTACCAGCGTTGCCCAGCAGTACGGCATTACCACACCATGTTACAGCAAAGTGCTGCTATTGCAAACAGAAACAAGTCTACTACAGAGAAATTTCATGTCATCATGTTATTTTAGCGGACTTTGTTTTTCTGGTGAGCATGAGCGGTACATGAGTGGAGCGTTCACTTGGGCCGTGAGCAAACTGGGTGCTGGTACAAACTTACAGTCTCTTCGCTTGGCGGCATGTATTTTCAGCTCATGTTTTTTGCCTTTTTTTCTGTTTCGTCCAAAAAAACGAAAATACCATTTTCGGAAGATAATTTTCTACTGCAAGAATGTTGGTGCATCCATACTTAAGATGCTTTTGGGAAACACAACCCAGGACTCTTCCAAGAGCTGGCCTTCTTGCCACACAGAGCAATCGATGGTGAAGGGCCTTGGTTAGAGTGGTGAGCAAGAAGCTGGTCACTCTAGTTGAGCTCCATGATCTCATATGGATATGAGAGTAACTTACAGAAGGACAGACATCACTGCAACACTCCACTTATCTGGGCTTTGAGCACCCAGACTCAAGCCTCTCCTCAGTGAAGACACATGAAACCCCACTTGTAATTAATAAAAAAGCACCTAAAGGACTCTATCAGTGTGTGAGAAACAAGATCCTCTGGTCTGATGAACCTCAGTTCCAAGCATCATGTATGGAGGAAACCAGGCACTGCTCATCATCTGCACAACACCATCCCAACAGTAAAGTGTGGTGGTGGCAGCATCATGCTGTGGGGAGGGTTTTCAGCCACAGGGACTGGGAGACTCATTAGGGTAGAAGGAAAGCTCAACGCAGCAAAATATAGAGTTAGCCTTAATGAAAACCTAGTCTGATGTATCCAGAACCTCAGACAGGGCAGAAGGTTCACCTTCCCACAGGACAATGACCCTAAGAACACAGCTAAGACAATGCCAGAGTGGCTTGAGGCTGTAAAGGTGCTTCAAACAAGTACTGAGTTAAAGGGTACAAATACGTGCTTATGTACTTATTTCAGTTTTTCTTTTTTAATAAATTTGCAAAGGTATTACAAATCTGTTATTTGATTTGTCATTATGGTGTATGGAGAGTAGATTGGTGTGAAAAAAAAAAAAAGTAATTTAAAGTATTTTAACATATGGCAGCAACATAAAATTGGGTGGGGGTGGGGGTGGGGGGAATGCAGTACAAATACTTTTGCAGGTCGATATTAAAGGTATAGTGGAGGATCTTTCCGAATTTTAGATAAGACCCGCCCTCTCCACTTTTTGAACAAGTTTGATTGATTCCCCAGAATGATTGACAATTAGGAGGACCAATAGTATAGGTGATCCACCCGGAAGTAAAAAATCCTCCACTATACCTTTAAAATTCGGTTCTATTTTGTTTAAATACATTAAATTAAAAATAAATATATGTTTTATTTATATAATTTATTTAGAAAAAAAATAGTACAGAATTTTAATATCAACCTTGAAATATTATGTAGTATTGGTCAGCATTTTAATATTGGTGTAAATCTAATAAAACTGTTTTTGCCATTCTTAATAAAATGATATTCATTAAATCATTGTTCATTTTTGGATCTTGCACTATGGTAATGACGGTACTGTTATCTTCATTGCCTGAAACATACTGCAGCATATTCGGTTAAAGGATATGATTTATGGTTCCTTTTTTTTAGTTTTGCAACAGGTCTCTTAAAATAAAAAGCTGTCATGAGGAGTGAAAACATTGGAAGGATAACTGTGAATACTGAAACTTTGTTATAATTTTAGTAATATTAAATTTCAGTTCACATTTAAAAGAGTTATAAAATTGTTTTGTCTCTTGATTGTATTACACATTCTGACTGAATTCTTACTCTTTAGATAGGATGTTTAACATTACATAATCCCTTTAAACTGCAAAATTATTAGAAATTTTATATTTTTGTATATTTGATTTTTTAAGGTCTGTTATTTGAATTATTTTGATAATTTACATTTACTTTAATTAATTTAATTACATACATGGTGCATACCTGTGGTGACATCACTTTTATTGTTCATGCTTTATGATTTATTTTTAATTATACTTTTGTCATACTTTTTTGATTTGATACACATTTTTTGTTGCAGATTCCACTGCTACAGATGGTGTCCAAAAAATGCCCAGGTACCTTCTTATTACTTTGTCCCCCCAAAACTCTCTCTCCAATCACAAACAGATCTCGTTGACAGTTGTAGAGCACACTTTGTGTATCTTTGAACTGCTCATGTTTCTTCCTGGTGCAGTTTTGTTGCAGGTGTTTTCTGATCAGATATAGTTTGGAACGGAACAGTGATATGCTTTAGGATGTCTTTCAGTTTCAGATGCACGCACTTTAGGGAAGGAAGTTAGAATTCTTTTGGAGGAATGCTAAGGCGGGTGGGGGATGGAAGTGGTTGCCTTAGCACTAGCTAACATTTCTCACCTGCAGTGCAATTACAGACCACCAGGGGTTGACAGCTGTCTGTTATTAGTTACAGAGTTCAGATGGGGGTTTTTTTTCTTTTCTTTTGTACATTTCAGTGCAAATTCAACTTGGGCTACATCTATTTTTATCTGGATAGATTTCCAAAAGTTTCTCATCTACACTGAAATGTCGGAAAATGCTAAATTCACCTTACAGTGCATGCGTAAACCCTCATAAAAGCTCACTGAGATGATACAGACAGAACAAGACATAATCAACTTATCACGCAATTCTTCTGGCAGGATCATTTTATTGAGCAAAATATCTCACCATTCACTGTTGCGTTCCAGATCTCACTCACCATTATATGTTTGGTCTTAAATACAAATGCTCTCACGGTTTACCGCAGGACAGCGAATCTTTGCAGGACTGTGATATGTGCAAAGTAACATATTTGAACAAACTGTGTGAAAGTGAATAGCACATAACGGGCACGATACCAAACATATTATCTGTGGGTTCAATATGTGTCACGTGACCAAACTTTCGGCATTGTTTTTAAATACCTCCGTTTTCACTGTCCACACTACAATGCAACAGTGGCGTTTTCAAATGTATCCACTTTGGAGTGTTTTCAAAAAGCTTCGTGTTAGTTGCTAAAAACGCCGTCTCAGTGCGGATGGAAGGTCAAAACCGAGGGAAAAGGATGTTTTCAATCGAAAACATATTTGTGTGGACAAGGCCTCAAATTCAGAAAAACAGACTTAGTGAAAGCTCCAATCTTTTAGACAAATTATGCAACGGAATTTTTTTTATAGTGACCCATTGATTGGTGGGTGATTTTTGGGGGGTGTGAACTCAAGCATTCCACATTGTGGATGTTTTATAATGTTGCCACTTCCAATATGGGGTCTGGGGAGACCCCAAACATCCTGACTGGAACACTACAACCAGATATCATTCCAATTTATTTATTTAGTTGTTTGTAGAGCTAGCAAGTGTCGACAAAGTCAAGTCTTATGCCATTTAGATGAAGGGAACTTTTTTTTTTTATCCAGCAAAGTTGTTTTTGGGGTTTCCCCAGACCCCAACAGTGCATAAGGGTTAAGAGATCATCCCTATTTTTTTCTCTTTTTTTGTTTCCATCTTTTTCTGCAGTGTTCTAACAATTTCAGAAACCATTTAATTGCTCTTTCACCTATTCTGTTTCATTAGATGGCTTATTGTTCTTATTGACATTGTTAGGTAATACAGCTTCTATTAATAGTAACCTGTTCGATTACATTTTATTTATGCTCCTGTTGTGTTGCTTTAAGAATGCAGGTGGAGAATGCATGACTAAAAGAAAATCAGGTATCAGGTGTGTTCATATATAGGTGTGATATATAACGTCTTAAAAATTCTGGTGCAAAGCAACAAAGATCTCAAAGTTCAGTCTGACTCATTTACACGGTCACTAACAATTCAGACAGAATGCAAGAGCGTGTCCTGAGTAATTGCCCTTCAACACTTCAAAATACTAGTTCACCAAAAAAAAAAAAAACTAATTTATTTCATCTACTCACACTCATGTCATTCCAAAACTGTATGATTTTTTTTTTTTTTTTTGGTCTTCTGGAACACAAAAGATATACTCCTGGCTGTTGAGTTCCAAAAAACACACCATAAAGGCCCGTTCACACCAAGCACGATAACTATAAAGATAACGATAAAGATAACTATATATGCGTCCACACCAACGACCGATAACGGTCTTTTTATTCTAAGCACGCGCGCGCCCGGATGATCCAGATCCATTTTAAATGCGCGAGACCTTTAAATTAGAATGGATTCTGATTGGCTGTCAGTGTTTTATCGTTCGACAGCTGGAAAAAAAATCGTTCTGAAAGTGATCCCAACGATATCGTTCCTCATATCTTTATCGTTATAGTTGTGGTGTGAACTCTGTTATTCTTTAATATGGAGAACGATTTTTAGAATTATATCTTTATCGTTATCTTTATAGTTATCGTCCTTGGTGTGAACGGGCCTTAAAGGTCCATAAGTGGTCTGAAGTCATAGGATATTCAATATTCGCTGAAATTCTTCTTATGCTTGCATACATTCAAAAAGACTCTGTCAAGTTGTTTGGATTTTATTTTTTTTAGAGAAGATAACTACTGTTTATATGTGTTATCTGACATACATTCTATATATATATATATATATATATACCGAATTTCTATTTAGAAAGAAGAAAACTATTCAAAGAATTTCTGTTGTGTCCTACTGAAGAAGGAAAGACATACCATTTGGAATGACATGGCTAATTAGATGATGACAATTGGGGTGAACAGTCCCTTAGTTCAATATGAGTCTGTATAAACCCATTCTAAGTCTGGTTGTTCACATATTATTAATATAATAATTATTATTATTATTTATTGCAATCTATCTTTAATAGTGGTCATTTAACAAATGCTGAAACTAAATCCCAGTTTGTTTTCTTTCTACAGGAGCAGAAACCAGCTTAACCTTCAAGAGAGAGAGCACGGACAGCTCAGATAAATCGTCCGGCCGTGTGAATGGCACTGAAGGATTCTACCTGGAGTCCTCCAGACCACTCACTCCGAAAACCACACGTGTGGACAAATATTGCCTGAACACCGAGAAAAAGAAAGGGAGAGTAAAGATTTCCTCCAAGAGGACATTTTTAGATGAGACCAGTTCATCACAAGAGGATGAGTTTACTGAGGAACCGGTGAGGTGGAGCGTCGTCAATTCCATAGAGAGAGATGAATGGGAAGTGTCTCTTGTGACTCGCAATGACATGGGACCACATGTGGAGGTAAACATTGAAGATGAAACCCAGGAAGAGCCTGAGAGCTCCTCCTGGGCACGACCTTTGACCTCTGATGACCTCACTTCTGATAGCTCCGAAGAGACCGAAAGCTCGTCATCAATGTCCTTTCAGGTCTGCAGATCCGGCTCAGCAGGGTCTGCTCAAGCCTTGTCCAAAGGGCCCTCCAGCATGGTCCTCAAGCTGAGGAAGGTCTTCTACAGTGAGGGTCACAGGGGCAGAGTCCCCCACTACCAGAAGGTCACAGATTCTTCCGAAACTCCAGGGTTCAGACACACAGACAGTGGCCATTACAGGAAAAAGAAACGCAAATCATCCCAGCACAAAAGACGCCACGCAGACAGGGAGTTTTCTTTCAGTTCGTACTCTCAAAACCATCCCTACCTCTCAAAAAAACATGGTTCCAAGCACCGGTGCAGATGGGTCCTGCGCTCCACTGTGCAGTCTGCCCACCAGGCCATGGACGACAGATATCCTGAGCTGGTGGGGAAGAGAATATGGCATTTGTATGAGGAAAACGACAAAACAGAAGTGTGGTACAGGGGAGTAGTGCTGCGTATCCACGAGCCACATACCAACCCACTGAAAACTGTGTTTGAGGTCAAATATGATAGTGAGCCCGAGTGGCAGTACTATCTTGAGCTGCTGTTAGACTATAAGAAAGGATGGTTGAAAGTTGAGAACTAAGACTTCTTGACGGTATTATTGTTTTTATTTTGCACCTGAGAACTGAATTAATTCTAAACTGTGAAAATAAGTCGAATTGATGACCAATGAAGCAGTCAAACGATTATTGACTGCAAGTTTTGAATTAATTTTTGCAACAAAACCTGACACGTTTTAAGTTACAGTGTTTTCAGTTTCAACTCATCTTTGTTTCTGGTGTCAACAATGTTTCAGTTCTTGCTGTAAAGTTGTTGGCGAACATTCCCAGCAGCTGACATTTTGATTAACTGTGTTTAAGCATTCCATGTGATCGGGATGAAAGGAAATGCTGTAAAGCAAGATGTTTAACTGTTTACAGAATAATTATTTTTTTTTATATTGGCTGTTGTCATGTTATGTACCTGATTTTTAACCCTTTTTAAAATTCTTTTTTATATATATATAAAAATCCTTAAATTGACATTTGAGATTTCCTTGTGACGTTTTTTAAAGAGCTCTTTAGTGAATGTTCTCATGTTTTTTTATTGAAATGTTTATGGAAACATATTCCTACCTTAAGAGTTAATAAAAGATAATTGTAACTTTGTACACTAACATACAAATGATTGGGATCGGTACGATTTTTTTGTTTTTGAAGTTATTCTCACCAATGCTGCATTAATTTGATACAAAAATACAGTAAAAACTGTAATATTGTGAAAACTGTTAATGATGAATTTATTCCTGTGATGCAAAGATGAATGTTCAGCAGTCTTCAGTGTCACATGATCCTTCAGAAATCATTCTAATATGCTGATTTGCTGCACAAGCATTTCTTGCTATAAAAACGGTTGTGCTTTTAAAAAATTTTGTGGAAGCCATAATATCCGTATTTTCCGGATTTTTGATGGTTCGGAAGAACAGTATTTGAAATAAAAAATATTGTGTAACATTATAATCTGTCACTTTTTTAAGCGTCCTTGCTGAATAAAAAAAGTATCCATTTCTTGAAAAAATAACTGACCCCAAACTTTTGAACATTGTGACTATTTCACAGTTAGATTTTTTTTTAACTTAGGTTCCTTAAATATGAACTTAGAAATCAACATTTCTCCTGCGACAAAACCGTTTTAAGAAACTCTTCAGAGAAATTACATAGTGACATTTTTCTACATCCCATTTGTCTTATAGGCTTTCGTTTTAAAAAGGATTTCCACAGTACATTCTACAAGCCTGGCGGTAAATGTTGCTATCTTAAAGTGTTTCTCACGGGACACAAAGTTGAAGAGAAGGTAGAACAGATTAATAATTTAGTCTCATACCTGAACAATGAGCAATATCTTCCATTTCCGAAGGCCATGCTTTACTACCGTTACAATTCTTCAGTTTAGTCACATCAGTTAACACTGGTCTCCCTCTTGTGGACATTTTCACCGTGAACATTGAAGTCAAAACTACGCTCCCTCTCAAATGTCTGTCATCTATGTGGAGTCACGACATCTATGAGCTTTACTTGTGGACTGCATAATCCTTTGGATGAGGATTTTTATATAAAGCATAACATGCTTGTGTTAATGACAAACAATCCAAGCCAACCAAAACCCAAGATACGCCAAACTAGCGCTAGCTTGAAATAAACAAAAGCACACAAACTAAAGCAATGTTTGCAACATTTTGCACTTTAATATTTGTTTTCTTCAAAAACAAACAACTAATTTCTTACACATTTGTACACTATGTATACAAGAAATCAAAAAAAAAAAAAAAAAAATTAAATCGCATAAAGAAAGGATACATGTAGAAAAGTATTAAAAGTTTTTGGATGTCTCAACAAAATGAGAGTAGCTGCTTTTTGTTACCTTGAATGTTAATTTTGGATGCTCAAGAACTACCAGACATGATCAAATAGGCGTAGCTGAGAAGCAAACAGGCCGGAAGGAGACAGTTACACACACACACACACACACACACACACACACACACACACACTGCATACAGGGCCAGTATAACCATTCCATGTTTTAGCAGAACACACCGCGCATTCCTTTGTAATGGAAACTACAGGGACCTGCAAAATAAGTAGCCAAACTTGGAAGATTTTCCCATTTATTATTCTGCAATATGCTTGCATGAAATGTCTAATTCTCATTTAATAGTCAATTGATATATGTTTATACCTGGAAGACCATCTCGGCACTCAAAACTTGAAAACAAACGGCAATCATTCCCAGCACACAAAGCAAAAATGATTAATAACACAAGAGAATGATATTACTTTAAATGAAGAATGCATTTTAGGACATTTATTTTAATGGCGCACATTTGAAACGTAAAAAAAAGAAAGAAAGAAAAGCCAATATATGAATCACACTTCCAGCAGAAAGAGAGGGAGGGGAAAAAAAAGAAAAAAAATCACCAGTTTGAGACTGACACTTTGGTGTTGTCTGAATAAGCCAACTTGATCTACAATGACACCGTCCCACCTGTGTCTATCCCGGAACCCCACCCCAGTACCCCTGAAGAGAGGGTCTCAGTGCTTCAATGATAGCCACGGTGTGTCCACACACACAATGCATGAACAAAGTGTACACAAATGCAACATCACAGTACAAAGGTTACATCACATTCCCTGCAAACTATATCATGACTCAAACGGGCCCTTTGGAAATCCATCCCGGGTGCAAACGTGTGATTATTTTACACTAAATTAATTTAAAGCAGTGTGGAGATAACAGTGGCTTCTGACTACTAGTTCTGCGGTGTGCCAAAAAAAAAAAAAAAACGGATCATGTGGGAAATGCCTAACCCTGTTTGTCAATGGCTCAGTCAGAACACTTGACAACAGATGTCAAGAAAGCAGCTCAACGAGGCCCATCGGTTCAATTTAACCTACGTGAATGATGGGCGGACAGAGAAAAGAACCTCGAGCCGGGGTCAGGAACGAAGAATTAACTTCAGAGAGACAAAAAGAAAAAATATAAAAGGTTATATGAGTGAATGTCACTCAGTTTGGCTCTCAGAAATTATTCATATAACTCTTAAAATCATACGATCCTAAATCTACCTAGGAGAAGAATAACAGCAAAGAAGGCAGAGCAGAGGAAACCACTGTTCTGTTCGAAAAATCTGAACTCTTGGAAAAAGCAGCGAACATTAAACTACCCCCATTTCCTCCGACTGTAAAGCCAAGAAGCTCCCACAAAACTTGTAGTCGGCAGAAGCGCACCACCTTGGCATGATCTGCTGGATTTGGCAGAATATAGCCCTGCTCCGTCCCTGAGGAGCAAAGGGGAGGAGCGGAGGGAGACACACGGGCTCCCCATTTACGTCAAGCATATGTCGAGTCCAAACCGATCCAAGATAGGAAAGACACTCAATCTACACAGCAAATATACATTTTTTTTTTTTTTTATATTTGTAAAGATAAATATCTTTTAAAAATGATGCAAACACATGCCACTCTTACTCTTTAACTTCCATGCATATGCATTATTTACAAATTGAAAAATACCGATTTTTGTTTTTGTTTTTTTTGGTGTTTTTTTGTGTCCTATTCCACTAACGTCTGTGTGCCAAAAATGTCGTCTCCTTACAATCAACCAATCAACATTCAGCAAACCCTAACACGGATCTCGCCAGACATGGTCAGAATTAAAGCCATTTTGAAAACAAAGTCCATTTTCAACACGCAAAAAGATTATATAAAATAAAGTCAAAACGGAACACGTCCACGAACATAACCGATAAGAAGGAAAAAGACTTCCGAGGGCAAGAGCGTTTTGTTGGATTTCTCAGGTCTTGCGCTTCACGCTGCTAACAATACTGTTGAACATGTAATATTTGTATTTTTAATATTCTCTAACTTTTTCAATTAAATATAATTTACTCTTATGCTTTTCATGGAACAAAAAAATCTGGAAAAAATTCTGCAACGCAGGGCGGTTTGCCAGGGAGGAGGCAGCAGAGCTCTTGTCGTTGCATCGGCGCTCTAGTGGGTGGAGTTTCTCTCAGAGAGTCTGTGGTGTGGTGTGGAGGTGTAGCCTCAATCCTCGATGTACTCCCACAGGTCCTTGTCGTAGCCTTCATGAACGTGTTGCAGCAGCACTCTCCGTCTGCTCTCACAGTATCTGCGCACAGGGGCATCAAAACGTGGATTGTTATAAAGGAAGAGAGCACGGTCAAGCACGGCAAAACAATATATTATATATAAGACCTTAAGACCGTAAGACCTGTGAACGTGATGTTTGAGTTGAGGGAGGCACAACACGCAAAAGGGGCGCTTGCAAAGTATGCAGTATTTTTGTAATTCCGCTAAGTGTCACTAATGTCGCAGAAACAACAAATTTCACCTTTTAAACGGTACGGTGCATCGGCTTAGGACACACAAAAGACGTATTTAATGCATGCCGGAAGTATTTTTTAATTAAGAATGTAATAAAAGCGTAATATAATAAATATTAGTTGCCAATTATAAATCAAGTAAGTGAAATTTAATTATAATAAATATAGGTATAATGAATAAAAACACAATTATTCTTTAAAAACCAGTTAAAATAATGCAATGACTTTAAAGTCATTTTACTAGTTCCGCTTCCGCATGTTTTCAACCCACCCATAGGGGGTGTGATCTCACGATAAAACAGCGTCTTTTCAGTTTCGAGTCAACTAGTAGCCTAGTTGTATCATTTCTTCCGATACTGCCCTCTGTAACCGGTAGGCGTGGCTTGGGAGTGGCCTCGTAGGGCAGCGAAGCAAGTGCATTATGGGAGTTGTTGTCTTTCATCCACATGAGCCAAAAATACATTTTCTGACTTTTCTCAGTCTAGAAGGCACCAACTTCTAAAATAATTTCACATTTCTATTACATAAATGACCCAATTTAAATACAAATTCATCTTTCCAGCGGTGAAATATCCCTTTAACAAACGCATAGACTATTGATTAACAACCTCGGATAGTGACAGTAGGTCAACTTACAGTAGGTTTGTCTTTAACGGTTTATTCGTTTTCGTAAAAAGAAAAAAATATATTTAATCTATTTAGTTTTGGATCAAATACAATGTGAATTTCGTTGAACGAGATCTGGCAGCAACAGCACATTTTTTGTCTTGGGCGAGTGATTTGTGGACGGCTTTCCCTGATCATGAAATCCCCTAGCCTAGAAATCTAGACGCACCCTAGTGGCAGAAAAATGTATTTTGCAGCCAGGGTAGTCTAGCAACTCTCCGTTGACTTTCAGAGCTGTAAAAACCTAAATTGGGTCAGGCCAATCACATCGTGTATAGAGTAGGCGGGGCGGGCTTAACATAAGGACAACAGAGTTGCGACGGTTCCCTGCTACTTGAAAACAAAGAAGAGTTGCTGCTTCTGGCGAACAGTCTTTCGAATCGGCTTTGGCCGCGACTCTGGAGGACTTGGAGTTAAGTTTTTCTTTGAGAAAAGAGCAAAGAACGGCACTTAATTCATTCTTAAAAAAGGAAGATGTGTTCGTAGTTTTGCCGGCCAGATTCAAAAGTTGAATCTATCAACTAACGTCAGCTCCGCTGTTGGGAAAACGCTCTGGTTGGTTGAAGCCCTATTGCGTGCAGAGGGAATTTGAAAGACAGCTGTTTATCCCGCCCCTCGGATTGAGCCGTGTCTATGGTGAGTTACCAGACCTAACATCTTGATGTAGGTCTGGCTTGCCAGGCTAGAAATCCCCCATATGCCAGCAAACCAATGAGAACGCAGGACAATGATGACGATACATAACAACAGAGCGTAGGCATCAAAGCTGTTGTGGATCCTTTTATCCGAAGCCCTATGTAACTGGTAGATTTGAAGAAAATTACAGTCGTTTGGCAAATAAATAAATGACAGACAGTTACATACTAGGGTGGTCCTTATTTTTAAAGTATCAAATTGTCATGCTCTTAACCCTTCAAATTGTTCCTTTATATAAGAAAATACTGCCAATTTTTATGGCAGTAACATAATAATTACTGGTAGCTCAATAGCTTTAAACTTTCTGAGATTTTGATGATTTTCGTAAAAACAGATCATTTGATTTTGTGTTGTACCTGGCTAGTAAAATTAAAAAAAATCTCCATAAAAGCATCTAATGCATCATATATTCCTAAATATGTATTTTAGATACATATCTCAGTTTACTTATTGTAGAAACTAAATCCAAATTAATCCATCCATGACCCGGTTTAGCAGATTTACCTTTCCTGGTGGAATCAATACATATTTCTATTGATGATCACCTTGGTTATTGTTTGGGTTTAGAGCACATTTTTTGGTTTAAAAAATTACATTACGTTCCTTGAAATTGACCCGAAGCTTTGGCCGAATCAAGCAGATTATCAGGAGGCACAGGCAACCATGCAATGAAAGTAGTCAATGATCACGCCGAGAGAGGAGTGGCTCTGATTCAAGAATACAATGGCTATCTCACACACTCTGAAGAACAATTGCAGTTTCTCCTTCATGTGGTGGAAGATCACCGACGGATCTATCCAGACTGCAAAAAGTCAACACTGGCTGCTGAGCATCAGAAATGAGGGATTGTTGAAAACTTTGTGCTTTTTTGAGATTGTTGTCATTGTTGTCATGTCAGTGTTGCTCTGATTTCAATAAAATGTAGTTCATTTGCAGCAACTTTTAATATTACTTGCATATCACAATAACGCCTCACAGCTTAACATAGGCAATCTTCCACATGATTGAGCTACCTCTAAATATCATTTTTTTGTCAACATTTTTGCATATTTCTAATTTTGAAGTTAAAAGGAACAGTTTAAAAGGTTAAGACACTAACATTTTGCACAAAAAAAAAAAAATTGGACTTGATAAGGACCACCCTATTACATACGCAATACCATTCGCAGCTTATATTGACTGCACGCCCCTGAGATATATATATATATATATATATATATATATATATATATATATATATATATATATATATATATATATATATATATATATATATATATATATATATTTATATATTTTTTTCTTCAGAAAATGCTGTACATTTGGCATTGCCTTATGTGAATATTTTTGCTGCAAAAACTTCAGGCAAACATTTTGTTTTTTTTAATGTTACATTAGACTTCTTGTGAATGGGTGTTAAATCCATGCTTGTCATAATCAGACAAATGTTAGTGTTAAACAAAATTTCTATTTGTACACTTACCTATATTTATCTTGTACTTTCTGCTTAATGTCCTGCAGAGAATCTTGGGAGATGTCTCGTTCCAGATATCCAGACAGAACCTCTGTGGCATTCTCCAGATCTGCCTGGTTATTCTGGGTGCAAACACACAAACCATCAAACATTTAAAATGACAGATTTTCCATTTTTTGGACAACACAATTCAATAATTCACATTACAAATGACCATCTCCGGTTTACCTCGAAGATGATAGACTGGTTGTTCTTCTTGAGGTAGAATGCAAAGACGTAGGTGAACATGAGCGTGGAGCGGCACTGGCACAGCACGTCCACGGCCTTCTTCAGAAACTGCACCTCGATCCACGACATGTTGTGCTGCTGCATCTCCTCCATCTTCTGTTTGACCTGGGCGTACAGCTTGTGCTCGAAGCGCAGGCTCTGCATGTGGTTCATGTAGCGGTTGCAGTAGAACAGGTACCTCTGCAGGGCTGCTCTGGAACGCTGCGCAACACAGATCAAACACCGTTATTAGAACAACGTTTAAGATTAAGAACAAAATTTGCATATTCAAACACCAGCACAAAAGGACTGACATTATTTACCTCTTGAGCATCCCGCGCTGCCTTGGCATCATCCTCGTTGTAGCGATTGCAGTTATACCTATGGGTAAAAAAAACAAAAAAACACACACACACATTCCAAGAATTAGTTCTATTAGCCAATAATGTTTTGCACATCAATAAAGAAATGTAAATTTCAACAAAATCTGTTTACTAACACATCATAAAACATTAAACTCTGATTTTCAGTGGTTGTCAGCTGAATGAGTCACTTTTCCTAAGTGATGTTTGCAAGTGATTTGTAAATGGATGACTGCATGGAACAAGGAGGAGGGGAAAGCTCGTCTTTGAGGTCTCATGTTTAAGATGGACCTACTGATCCCAGACGTGCATATGTAAACGTTGCCTTGGGAAAACGTAGAATAGTAGATTGAAAGTTGTACTTTTTAGTGTTGATTTTTTGTTTTTAGTGTTGAATTCTTGAGACAAGAATTTCAGAACATTAAAAAGCAAACATAATGAAAGACCTTTGCAGTGGATCACCAAGAGTGAGCAACATTTTTTTGGAATCCGGTTACTTTCACCAGTGCATAGTGAAACATGGAAAACACGGAGTGGAGCGTTTACAGAACACTTTGAATTAAAGTCACTCCACTCTTCTCATATGCTCTCATTGGGGCATTATATTCACAAGCTAAGAAGATAACTGCGCAAAGTACTGAAGTCCAATGAAGATGAATGAGAAATGACTGCAATATACAATGCACAAACTTTTGTCCTTGAAGCCCCCTTCTTGCATATAAGAAAACCTATGGAAAAAGTGGAAGGAGAAGAGCACACGTATGCAGACTGAAGAGCAACTACTGTTATTGCCGATTGGTTAGGAGTTATTTTATAAAGAGGCTTGAGTTACACACACCTTGTAGATGCTGAGCTTCGCCATACCTTAATTCACATGATTAAAATGTGATCGCCAAGTTGCGTATCGAATCAATAAAAGTGATTATTAGCTGTTTGCGATCAGTAGCCGATTGTTTGGAGCATTAAAAGAAACATAAGGGTTATGCATCCATATTTGACCGTAAAGCATATAAGTTTAAGGTTGGGAACAACTGAAATCCTTGCGGATAAATACTAACAGCTCAGAAGGTATGAATATTGTGATGTCTTTACAATCTTTAAAAAAATCATCACAATAAATTCTATATTTCTAAAAAAATATATATATCTGAACCTACCATGCAGAGCCATGTGGCTCCCAGGGCCCCAGGCAAACCCAGCAGAATTCTGCTTTGCAGTTCTGGTTTCGGCACACCATGTGGTTGCAGCCACCATCTTTCTCTATGGTGACGTGGCATTTCGGACATTCCTGCAACACAACAGCAAGATGGCTGTTATTCATCTGGGTCATCAGATGCCACAGAGAAAAATTCACCACACAAAGTGAGTCTAACCACTGACCTTTGTATTTGCTGCGATCCAGTTTGATGTCTCACTGTCATCGTCACATTTTTTAATCCATTTCCTTAACCACTGGGATCGAGAGGTAAAATAACATCAGAGGACACAAAAGAATCAAAAGTGAGGTATTCATGACACAGAATATTACATAAAAACATGAACAAGAGCAGGGAGTTGCGGCAGTGCTTATGAAGGGTTAAATGTTCTCTCTCAATGGAAGATGATTGTAATCCCCATATGAGAAGCACAAGGGACTAGAAGATTCCTTTGTTTTTGCCAAGACTACCCCCACAATAACAAGACAAGTCTCTGAAGAGCCTCTTAATGCTGAGAGGAGGAGAGGTGGCAGTCTGCTAGCTTTCTTTGTTCAGATAGAAAAACTTGCCATACCAAATCAACACTTTCTACACAGTGAATGTGCATTACTTCATTCAGTGCTGTCCTTTCAGAATGGAAAAGGGTATTTTCATTACTTTCAGTCTATTAAAGGTAGGGTAGGCAATGTTTTTCATAAACAGTTTTTGTTATACTGGTTGGAACACTCTTCACATCCTGATAGCAATCAATAATAGTAGTGGTCTAAATAATAAGAAATGTGCATATATCTTCTGTGGAAGTCTCAAGACCAAAACATTTTCGTCCAATCATTGCAATGTTCAAACATTTTTGCAATTAATTCAGCCCGAATGCAATAATAGGATGTACTACCTGCCTGTCAACCCATGTATTTGCATACCTCCGCGCACCCTGCTCGCGCAAACATCACACACCGCCGCAAACAATCAGCAGCCACCTTTTACAGTTCCTGCTGAACTAAAACAATGAGCTTATGTGTTCACGTTATAACTACCCTAATTAAGAGATGGCAACCTGTGATGTTCTACTCTGTGCGGTTCACATCCACAGATTCATATTTGTGCATTTCTATGGCAAGACTATCAACGCGAAATAAATCTGCAGCAGTCAGGTGGGTACAAGCCACGTTACGTTCATTGTTATTGTAATGTTATGTGTATTGTGGCATGAGGTAATTTAACGCCGTCTCTCGTGACGCTTCGGATACACTGCTCTGGCTGTAAGCGTTCATGTGTTTTGGAGGAGGCTTGGCTTTGGAGACACTCTGAAAGGAGGGGGTGGGATCTTATGATTTCAGAGCTAGCTTGCTATTGCTAGCCTCTCCGAAATTACCAACCCTACCTTTAATGGCAATGGAACTGTGCATTCTACTAATAAAAAAATATACTCATTTTGCCTCAGAATTTAGACACTGTGAGTGTTTTGCACATACATTTTTTACACATCAATGTAAAAAATAAATAAATCAGTGCATTTATAGAAAAGTAGGATCCTGGTTTTACTACCAGAAATAACAGTAACTGCTAAACTGTGAAAAACACAGAAGCCATTGTTGACAGTAAAAAAACTTCAAAAAACGTACATGACACAAATACATGACTCGATATTTATATATAAACACTGATAGCATTGTTGTGCAATTCTAGTTGGTCTTAAAGGGGTAGTTCACAGAGGGAAGAAATTCATACAGGTTTGGAACAGCGTGAGGGTGAGTAAATGATGACAGAATTTTCATTGTTGGGTGAACTAACCCTTTAAGGATTTTTAAAAATACAATGAGTCCTCAACATACCTTACACTTCACTGGATCGTGCCAATTTTCTCCACAGTTGAAGCTGCAAATGAATTGAGAGCACATAAGCATTCTCTGATCTAGCACAAACATAACAAAAACACATTCTCTTTTAAAAGTGTGAGTGTATACATGTATGCACATTTTCTAATGGCTCTAATGACTCTTTGCTTCGTAAAATTAACAGGTAGCTTTGATGGCTGGATAAGATTACCAGTGCCATCCTGAGTTCTAGTGTCACTGGCTTGATCAGGTCTGCCCTGAGCTGTTGGAAGCCCTAAACCTGACCTGAGGCCACGTACTAAAAGTATTTGATCTCATTATCAGTTCAGTGTCTTACCAAAACTGCCGACCACATTTGCACCGTACAGGTTTGGCATCTGGGTACTGTACTTTGACAACGTGATGACAGTCAGGTGCTGGACACCATTTTAACAGTCGGTTACACTGCAGATAAAGAGACCAGAATAAGCCAGATTTACAAATCACAAGTGAAGCAACTTAATGCTTCCATATATGATGATTCGTGTTATCCAGCATTATTTGAGAAAAGTCTTGTTTCAATAAAAGCAAAGAAACCTGACCTTTAGTACAAATTGTTCACATGGTCAATGTCACAGATTTGCTTACATTTGATGACCAAGAAATCTTAAAATAATCTTAGACATTTCTTCACTGTATTTCACAACTTTATTTTAAATTAGCCAAAATCTTAAAGCTTTTATTTAGGTTTTTTTTAAAAATCCCAGATTACACTATATAATAGAATGGAATGAAATCCCACCTCTACAAAACTATTGGTTATTAAATGCTGGTACTTCAACTTCACTTTCGAATCTGTAATCAGTCGCCTGTTGAAAGAATTGAGACATATTTAGATCAGAAAAATACAGACACATGCATGCTTCTACATAATATATTTATTATCCACCAGAGGCCACAAAGAGCATATAAAAAGGATCAGACCCTGTACCTGCGTCTTAAAAGCAGCAGGGAGATCATATGTAGGTTAAGACAACTGTGCGGATCCAAAATAATCTAACTGAATCGACAGGAGGTGCTGTGTTGTGACTCACACTTCCAGCAAGACATGGTAACAGAGTGTCCTACTTCTGAATAAACTATCAGCTCATCTAGGGTAGCCATAATATACTTCAGAACACACCATTAAGAAGAATTAATCTTATGAGGCTTTTATATATCATGAGAAATTGTGACACTGTAATACTGAGATTAAGATATTACCTTTACTGAAACAACTGCTACATTAAAAAAAATGTTTGGAGGATGTTAACACGATGGCCACAGAGGGAGGGGTAAAAAAAAAAATACTGATTTATTTCTCAAACACTTACATGACTGTGTTGTCATCCACCAGAATATCACAGCTATGAGCAGGACAAGAAATGGTCTAGAATGGAAACAAAGAAGCTTGTGTTACAATAGGTCAGAGAAACAGAAAAAATGTCAGTTGACACAGAAAAAAAAAATCTGCTATGGCCAGTGTGAATAGCTTAACAGCTAAAAACACAACCGCTGCAGTATTTACATCAGCCTGTCAGAGTGATAGGCTGCTTTCTCATGTGTATTTGTGTAAGAGCGAGTGCTCTCAGAAGAGAGACAGCATCTAATAGTAATGCATCAACTGTCAAATGCACTTCTTGGTCAAAATGCTAGAAATATAGTCTGTTACATTTACATGAGACAAACAGTCAGTGTCAAAACATTTGGTTTGTGCATTAGACCTTGCAGTGTAAATGCAGCGACTGCCAGTTATGTCTACAATATTAAGCAAGCAATATCTACATATGAAATGTGTGTGTGGGGGGGGAATCACTGCTCTTCATTTTACTTTACTTAAAGCAATGTTTACTTAATTGAGAAGTACTTGATGGCTACAATACAGTTCAAAAGTTTGGGATTAGTACGATTTAAAAAAAATTCTTCATTTTATTCAGCGAGGATTCATAAAATTGATTAAAACTGACAGTAAAGACATTTATAACATTACAAAAATATTCAAGCAAATGCTACTCTTTTGAAGAATCTATTCTTCAAACAATCCTGCAAAAATGTATTGTGGTTTTCATAAAGATATTAAGCAGCACAACTGTTTTCAACATTGATATTATTAAGAAATGTTTCATGAGCACCAAATCAGGATATTAGAATGATTTCTGAAGGATCATGTGACACTGAAAACTGGAGTAATGACAGCTGAAAATTCAGATCAGATTCAGATCAAATACTAAATATTAAAATATAAAACAGTTACTTAAAATAAAGCAATATTTCACAATATTACTGTTTTAACTGTATTTTTGATCAAATATCCACATGTATTTATGCATCCACAATGAGACTTCTTTCAAAAACGTTTTAAAAATCCTACCGACCCGAGACTTTTGAACTGTAGTGTATATTATTCATCTTCAAATGTTTAAATAAAGGTGTGTTCATATTAGTTTTGGTGTGACATTAAGAGCCATGAAAATCCACTGGTATTGGTATCAACTACTGACATTTTGGTATAACAACAACCCAATCTAAAGGCTATGTGTGTACTGAGAGCTGGAATATGTACCTGTCCCATTCCTTCCTCTATGATTTTGGTGGTTAAGTAATCGCCCCAGCACTGCATGCAGAACTTGTGCCCACATTCCAGACCAGTGAAGTACTGCAAAAGAACAGCCAACACCAAATCCACATTTAAAATCAGAAGTTACAAATTAATAACACAAGTTCTGAGAACAGTGTAAATGCATATAAATACAATTTCATTAGGGCTGGGTTAAATATATACATTTCTCGACTTTAATCGATTCTCATTTTGATGAATATTGATTCTTAAATCCCAAGGATCAATCTTTCAGTCAATGCTGTTTTCGGTTGATGAATGAACAAAACATTGTAGCATGTCTCCCATCCAAAATATCACAATAAGCTTAGTTACTTTTGATATGAAACAAAGTCTCTGCTTTCAAATTCTGTCAAATTTACGAAATTCCAATAAATTATGTTTTTGCGTTCTTTAATGTGGCGCGACAGATTGCTGTTGGTGCATCAGTTTAAGCAGCACGTGAACTGATCATCTCTTTACTACTAGTTAAAGCACAAAATAAACATGAATGAACATCAGAAGGTATGTTGAAAGATATATAACAACTTACTGAAACGTATCATGTCTGATGTAATCAATTAATCAGCGGTTTAACAGCGTAAAGACATCAATAAAACAGCTGATACACAATATTTCAGGTAACGTTACATTTACCTCAGAATTGCCAATCAGTGACCATAAACTCGTTGGTTCGCTAGAAAAATAAACTCAACTATCTCAAAATGTATTAAAATAAATATTTTGATAGATATATGAACTATATTGCATATCATTGTATTTTTACTTAACCTACTTATTTGAATAAATCTGTCATGTTTTTTACTGGCCACCATTTAAATGTTTTCAAAAAACAAATAGAAACATAATTATCATAAAAATATTATTATAACATTATTATTATTATAAAAACTTCCTATTGTAATTTAAATGCAAATAGCCTATACAAACTTTAACCTTTAATATTATATTAATGAGCCAACTGGGGTTTCCTGTATAGTTTACAACATTAGTTGTAGAGATATTTTTTCCTCTAGTGATTTGCACCCGAAACATACCCCAATTATTGAATCGAAATTGGAACTGGATCGAAACGCGAGCTTGTGAATCGAAATCAAACTGAAACGTGAAATTTTTGTCAATACCCAGCCCTAAATTTCATGACATGAAATAGCCTAAGAACTGAATGTCTTTCTTCTTTTGGATCTTGCAGACTGAATAAGGAACTATAATATACAGAAATACAAATGTCAAATAGCCTACTGCAAAACATTAAACCTAAAAAAGCAATGAAAAAAAATCTAGCTAACAGCTATCCAGTGTTGTGTGCCCATGAAATACAATGAGCCTGGTTCTCTTCAACAGATCGATAAAACCAACAACCCTGTGTTTTTTGGCTCAGATAGTGATCTTATGAAGCAGTTCTGAACAGGTGACAAGAGTCAGCCATAGTGATTATCTACTGCTCCAACAAAGTATCCCTTTGTCATGCGTTTACCATGTGTAGGGGTGGGCGATAAGACCAAATTCTTATTTCATGATATGATCAATTGTATTTCATGATAACGTTACATATCACAATATAGTTATTTTGTGTTAATTTTGTCTAATTTCTGTTATTACAAATTTGAAAAAGAAGCAAATTACAAACAACAGGACAAATACAATAACAAAAATATGATTTAGCCTAAACAAATTACATTTTCAGGTACATTAGGTTTATTTAACATGTGGCAAACTAGATTTAAAAAATAATTGTACAAAGAAAGTTCATAAAACATTTCAGAAACTGTCAAGGATAATATAACACAAAAAAGCCATTGATTGTGGTCCTCTTAGTTAGTACTAGTTAGAATTAGTACAGAAATTTAATCAAATGTAAAAATGTAATATTGCATAGTAGGCACTGTTTTAATTACATCTAAATGTATTCTTATTAAAGCTGGAAAAAAAGGTTATTTAGTCAAGAGCAGTAAGTAATTTTCTCTTTTGTTTGATTCACATTAATGTCACAGAGCAGCAAGTAGGTATATTAGGCTGCTGTCACTTTAAGACCAAAGCACGGATCCAATTTACTGATACACATCCGATTTACACCCAACCGTTTACTTTACTGGCTGTGTTTACATGAATACTCCACCACACAATGGGCATTTTGACATAATCACGTGTGTATTTGACCATTCAAGCACTACTCAACATCGAGCACGACCCAAATTCACGATCGCCTTCTGAGAGAGGCAGCTTTCTGTGCACACACTTTGGCAGGGTGCCAGTCAGCACGAGCAGGATATATTGCACTTATAAGTCTTTTTAACATCAAGCCTGTTCCACTCTTTATATTCTCATTCATGCATTTCATCACTCTGAAGTGTCAATAATAGTGCTATATATTTACATACAACGATATACACGTTATAGCAAAATCTCTAAGGATAGACATTTTATACCGTGGTAACCAGGGTTTGAAATTAACAACCGCCAACCTGCCAAATGCAGGTACAAATCAACTGTGGCGGGTAACGCTGTCAAATCACTAGCCATTTCTACATTTTTTATGTTAATTATGTTTATATTTTTAAGATGTGACATAGTTAATCTGGTTAATTTCTTCTTTTTTTGGCTAGTAGAAGATCTGAATAGCAGGTAACTTAAAAATTTAGAAGCCACATTGGCCGGTGAGTGAAAAAGTTAATTTCAAACTCTGGTGGGAATGATATATATCGTCATACCGCCCAGCTCTTGTCTCAGGCCCCCTGGTAGTAAATGCCTGGTTCTCTCTCTTGGGACAGCAGACAACGCAGGCAAGAACAAATCAGCTTAATATTTGTGGTAGGACTGACGCAAGCAGAGTATTGCTTACAACAACATCACAAGTACTTTAACAACACTGTGCAGACGGCACTAATGGTATTTAGGGAACATCTCTTGGGAACAGAGTGGTGGTCAGCTTTATGAAGCAACACATAAACATTGAAATCTGAATTAGACATTGGGTTAAATGAATCATCCTAATAAACTGATATACTGCATACACCCGCAATCAGATTAAGCTCAGTTAAGCAGAACTCTCAACGTCAAAATGATGATAGTTACATTTGCCAAAGATGAAGTTAGCTGTATCATGTGACCACCAACTGACCCTTTACTTCGAGCTGACAAGCAGTGAGAAAGGAACTTTCACCGGTTGCTATTCCAGTTAAATAGTTCAGTCACAATTCAAAGCAATAAATAGAACAGTTTCCAAATCCCTGATGCTTAATCCAGAGTTTTATTTCAGACAGTCACATGACAAAGCTGATCAAAACAATTCATGCATGCCACAATTAATCTATCCTTTCACTGACATACACACAATATTTCTCAAGGTTCCCTGCAAATCCAAAGACCCGCCTGTTCCTCTCCTCAGCTGCTTTGTATACAATATGAGTAATCCAGTGAAGAGATTACTGACGAAAAGAGCTCATTAGAAATCCGTCCTGACGGCTGAGACACTGCAGTGTGTAGCACAGAGTGGCAAACACGAAAACACAAGATATATCCAAATAACACTGCATACCACCTTAACATACCCCACAATGCAACAGCATCCAATCCATGTGGTACACAATCTGTTCACACTGCTAAGCGATTCAACAGATCCACTGAAATAAACAGCCACAGATGGAATCTTCATACGTTGCATTTTATCAAATGATTTTGGGAGGAAATCTATGTAGAATGGATTTAAATATAGCAAACACACAACTGTGCAAAAGTTTGGGGTCCAATTTTTTTTTAATGAAAGTAATTAATACTTTTATTTAGCAAAGACACATTAAATTGATCAAAAGTGACAGTAAAGAGACTATTACAAAAAAAATTATATTTCAAATAAATACTGTTCTTTTGATCTTTCTATTCATCAATTCCAAACAATTTTCAACTAATAGTAATGAGAAAATAATATCCGTCAAAATTATATAAAAAAGACGTATATAATATTATCATCGAATTATCAATAAGAAATGTTTCTTAAGCACCAAATTGGAAGACTGGAGGAATGATGCTGAAAATTTAGCTTTGCCATTATATTAATAAATTACATTTTAAAATATATTAAAACAGAAAACTATTATTTTAAATTGTACAAATATTTCACCATTTTTTTTTATTTTGATCAAATAAATGCAGCCTTGGTGAGTATAAGAGACTTTTCAAACACAATCTTTCCAAAACCAAACTTTTGAACAGTAGTGTATATTAAATGGACCTGAGAGTACCACACTTTTTTTATTGACTATAATTATTAATCAAATGAGCCAAACTGTCTAACAAAGAACATTCCAGGGATAGAGGATGTGCAGAACTGTGCGAACGATGGCAGTTGTATTTCCAGTGAGCCTGCTAATAAAATATCAGCACAGCAGCCGTGGAAATAGATTAATCAGAGGCAACGAAAGCGACTGCGCTGAGGGCACTGACCGAGTTAGGATAGTTGAGATAGCAGATCTGACATGGCATGTCCTGTGCCGACGATCTTGTGTTCATGAGGCGTGTCCGAGACTTCTTGCTGGGGTTTATAACATGACACTCTGAGAACAGCTTGTCCAGGTTACCATCAAAGTACCTGCAAAGAGATAAACGTTACATTATTCTCAAACTTTGCTGGTTCAGTATTGAATAGAGACAGGTGTTAGCTGACTAATAATCTGGTGGGAGGGAATAGACCACAGAGAACAATTACCTTTCCATCAGCTTTTCTTTGTCCCAGTTGAAATGACTAAGTAATATTCTAGTGATTGTAGCAGGATTCTGTAACAAGAGACAAAAGGCATAAATAATTGTATATACAGCAAGTGTGTGTCTGTGTGTACTAGACAGATAGTTTACATAAAGTATATAGTTTTACTTTTTACTTATACTTTTGACTACCATACTGACACAGAAGACAAAAATATGAATAAACTAGCCTACACATTGAGTTAATGGTCACTCACAAACACCTAATTTTCTGCTTAAATCATTGCTAAATTAATAATTTGTCAGGAAAACAACTGATATTGATTATTGGCATTATTATGACTTGACAAAATACTAATTAAAGCCCAAATAACTGCTAGTTATTTGAATGTCTAATAAATGTAATATATGTGTAAATATTTCACTACTAATGTCAATCACAGTGCTGATTGCCTACACAATGCTACAACAAATACTAACCCCTTGTAGGGGGGGAATGACACGTCCACTATATGCATTGGATTTAATCCAGTACGTCATCGCGATACAGTCTGCGAGGACATCTTGGGGTTTGTGGCATGAAGGACAATGCTTCAAAGAGCAGCAATGACAACAGAGTGCATTCTTGCTTGTCAGGGAGACAAAGCATGTACCACAATACTCCAAAAAGTTTATCAAAGTGCATATTGGCAGGCAGTGCAGAGGGATACGAGGAGACATAACCTTCTGAATTTCACAACCACCCCAATTTGACATTCCTGAACTAAACCAGGGTCTTCATTGGGTTCAGTTGAAAATGTCAGGCATGTTGAGAAAGCCTGCACTGCACTGGGACAAACAGACAGATTAAACTCCAACACAGAAATGGGTGTACTCACTGTAATAGATATATTATAAAGTGAGGCACAGCATCACTCATCTCACTTCAACTTATCACAATAACAGCATGCACACATAAAAAGGCGTTTGCTGACTGCACAGAAGGTGCCAATCTGATAAACAAACGCAAAATCTGTGAATTAACCAGAGTAAACTAAACTAAACAATCAAACTGCTGTTAGCAGAGTGAAATGTCGAGCTTCACGAGACTCCAAACAGCCTGTGGCTATGACTCCGCAGCAGAAAGCAAACATTAATCATGACTCAAATTCACTTCGATGAGCTATTTTTGAGATGTTTAATCAAACATAACCAGCCATGATGAAGCATCGGTTCCGCCATGTTGTTGTCGGGAGCAACTATAAGACTAGGTAACTCACACATGCTAACGCGACCTAACCCATATCCCAGCTAAACGGATGATGAAGAGGACACCTTCTTCGTCGGACTATCAACAACCAGCCCTGAAGACATATGAAACATATGAAGACATCGCAATATAGCTTTTTTAATGCACTTAAACTGGGGCTGTTTGCTCGTGGTTAGCTTACTAAGCTAGTGTGACCAGGAACAAGGGGACTCAAATAAAATGGAGAGATTATTTACAATATCATTATTTTACTTTATGTGACTTGGTTTATGATAAGTTCTGACGCAAACGTTTTGGCAATAGAAATGTACTTTTGTTTAAATTAAGCACAGTGAAAGGGAGACATGTCAGCATGATTGTATATGCAGGTGAACTAGAAGCTAGTTAAGCATCTTATGTCATTACTGGATGAGCTAAGGACAGGGTTGACGCAAACATGCTCCTTCATAACCATATATGTATCAACACTGTCTTTTCATTCACTTTGGTTTAAAGGACAACTGGTGGCTTTTTCGCGTCTCGTGCGTTGCCAACGGCGGGGCAAAGTTTCCCAGAACGATGTCAAAATGTTCTCTTTTGTTATAACGGGTAATTCCAGGGCGATCTGAGCCCAAAGGGTGCCCTGAAAACACTTACCTGGATGACCTCGTTGACCTCCCTTATACACTCCACCATATGCTGCAGGATCTGTTCGGCAGTGAGAACTTCAAAGCGGTAGTCTTCCTCATCCTGCCCGGGCCCGAGGCCGCTGCCCCCGGTCTCCCCGCAGTCGTCTCGCTCCCCGCCGGCCACAACGGGATCAACCAACTCCACCTCGCCGAGCTCCAGGGTGTCGTCCGCGGTCTCATCTTCGCCGCTGTCTTCGCTGCATTCCTCTTCCTCGTCGTCGAATTCGTAATTGTAACCCTCGTCTGAGTCCATGACTGGGTTGCGTTTAGTGTAGCGACACGCCAAGTGAGATAAGTTCGATGTGTATTATTTGGCAGACAGAGCAAAAACAAAACGAGAATACTTCTTTAGCTGCTAGCATTCCAGTTTTTCCAGCAGCAGAGAAAACAACAACAGAGGAGCGACGCGACGCTGCTGCTGGCCCAACAAAGAGACGCAGCGTCACGGGCCGACGCCGAGTGACGTCATGCGCGTGACACAAAACAAGGAAAGTTGTTCGGCAGCTGCGTTAAAATGTTGATTTGCGATCATATAATGAATTTTAAACTACTATGCCGAAATATAAAACACAGTTTGAAGAACTAAAATAAGTGTTTTTGTCGATTTTAAATCATTTACAGAAACAGTTCTTCATTTGTTTTACCTATTGAATATCGTTCCAGAAGAAATTGAAATATATATTCGTTGGGATGTGTGGTACGGATTAGTGTATCTAATGTGGTATTTTATTTTAAAGATGACATTTTGCATTGAAAATAAATATATAGTAGGCATACAACTAATAATTATATTCGGTAAACATCAGATATACATTTTAGAAATGTGAATCTAATAATTGCATTGCAGGGTGGCTTTGCCTTTGTATAAAGTGCTGTTGTGGAATTGCATTGTTTCCTTTGTTTTACTTATTTTTGTTGTCCTGTACGTTTTTACATTTACATCTTCAATAAAAAAAATTGTTTAAAAAAAAAAAAGGATAGATTTTTGTTCAGTGTGTCGAAATCAGACAAAATGGCTATATTTGATGATGCCGGTTATAGGGCATGATAGCATCTAAATAGGCATGATTTCTTGTCCCTCCACAATAAGTAGGTCATTATTACAATTATTTGACCTATTTTCTGAGTGCTGCCTCTTGGTATGATCTTATCAATTTCGTTCAACTTTAAACGCGTATCACCTGACTTATCAAAATCACATTACTTAGAAAAGGCCAAACGCAACATCTAAAACCCTGTGTAATGGTCCGGAAATAGCATACCTTATTTTTCTGGTGTTGGGTTGTCCTGTGACTCAAATAGGCGGAACTATATGAAAGGAAAGTTGTTTCTACCGGAAACATTTCGAACAAGTACGCGTTCTCCCGTTGCCGTGGCAGCAGCGACTTCAGGAAGAACGTTAGGGCGATTTATGATGGATTCTCAAGAGACAGGTGATTAATTGGTTTAAAATATTCATAAACGTGCGAATTGAAAATATTCGACTGTATCTCCCGTTTGACTGTGCACTGGCGTCTTTAAAGCTTCAGTGCGTCAGCCACGCACCTGCTCCACAACCAGCTAGCTTACTGAAATCTGTCAGACTAGTTTCATGATTGCCTTCATATCTATCGCGACTGTTCGCAGGATATTTAAAATTCTAGCTGTGGATTTTGTAACGTTATTATCTCAACTTTCTTTGAAACCCTAAAGATCTGCTGAGTGGCATCGAGAACATAGTTGACATGCAGAATTTGGAAGAAGAGGACTTTGCTGTTTCAAAGTGAGTTATAAAGATTGTTTTCTGTGAAAATGCAAGTAGCTTTATCAAATTTACACATCCTTAATATTTTGTCTCTCCAGATCATCCGATGCTGATGCAGAATTTGACATGGTAATTGGGAACATCGAGGACATTATTATGGGTATTCATCTATTATTTTATTAAATCATTTATGGCCATAACTTTAAATCATTAATATAATCTAGTAGAATTCATCTTTAACAAGGGTGATTCTTACATATCTGTCAAGAACATGTCCCAATCAATTTATGTGAAAAATGTGCTTAATATAATTCATTTCTTTTCCCTCCTTTTTTATTATGTTTTTTTTTTGTTTTTTGTGTGAAATATGACCTAGTTATCATGAAATTCCCCAAGTTGTAACTTACACATTTTCTCCACAGAGGATGAATTCCAATATCTTCAGCAGTCTTTCATGGAGAAATATTACCTTGAGTTTGACGAGTCTGAGGAGAATAAGCTCAGCTATACACCTATATTTAATGAATATGTACGTGATACTTTGAGTTTTTATATCACACATTTGTGACCCTTCTTGAGATGGAAATATTAAACCGTCATTTATGATTTTTTTGCGATTTCAGATTGAAATTCTCGAAAAGCATCTGGAACAGCAGTTGGTAGAGCGAATTCCTGGATTCAACATGGATTCCTTCACCCATTCACTTAAGTATGGCGAATTCACCAGCTGTTCTAAACCCGAGTATAATATAATATATATATATATATATATATATATATATATATATATATATATATATATATATATATTCATACCATACAGATAAGAGCAACCCAGTCTAAGTCAGATGGGGGTTTCAGTCTTTTAGATGCCATGTGCCCCTAAATATGATAATGTGATGTGAGGGACCCCCATCCTAAAATTTAAAGGGCAGCTATATATTTTCAAGTGTAAAGACCCAGTTTGTACTATAAAAAATTAGATCACAAATATATGTAAAATAATATTACTTTACATCATGACTTTTTCCTATTCACAATAGTACTGGACAGATAGATGTTGTATTTATTTTTTTATTCTTTATTATTGTTGTAAATACATTATTATGTATTTATTTTGTTTTATGTTATTTTTTTATACATATATTTTTTTACACTGTTTTTGCGGCCCCCTGGACCCCAGTTTTAAAAAAACCTGGTCTAAAATGTCTTAATGTAATACACATAATTTACCACTAGATGGAGGTGTTTACATTGAAAATGATTCCTTAAAACCTCCTGAGACCCAGAAAAAAAAAGTTTTGTGAATTTAGTTTTTTTTTTCCATGTCATCACACTGTTTAGAGCACAATAAACAAATGGTAAAAAAACATTTTTGAAAAATACTATTTTATTCATACGTTATGCTATGTTCTCTGTAGTGGACGCCAGGACTAAGTTGTTTAAAAAATAAAATGACATGAAATTATATGTATAAGCAAAAACAATGGGATTTTTTTTTCAATCACCAATAATTTTTGGGGTTTCAGGATTTTTTCAACCAAAATTTGTATAAAGATTATTCTCAACTATGTTATGAAAGAAATAACGGAATTAATTGATACACCATTTTACTTTATGCAATATGTGGGTGAAATGGCCATAAATTAATATTCCCATTCAATGCAATGTATCTATACACTGTATCTAATTTGCACATTAATGTGTTCTTGGAGCAACATTTAATGAAAAAAGAAGTGTAATAATTGGAGTAATAATTGGCAACATTTTAATAATAATATCTAATATTTCATAGGAATAGTGATGTATAATTTATTTCCATATTCACTTGTTGTGTCTCACAAAATGCCTGATCAACATGATTTAAGTCCTGATGTCCTCTACAGTGGACACGTTTGAAATCAACGCCCTGTTCTGTAACAGAAAGTAATTTTTTTATTTGAAACCCCTTAACATTTTCCTGAGATGTTGTTTTATGAAATGCAATTTGAAAAGTAGTCCAATTTAAATTATAATTACAATATATTATCATATTTCCATAAGAGTGCTACATTTGATCACTAAATTAATGTCAGACATTTTTAAAGACCAAGGAGTAGTTGTTTTCATGGTGAAACATTTGGTTTCTCTGAAAAGTCCTGAATGTGCTCTTTACAGGACACCCAGGTTGTGTCATGTGACATGTATGATGTCAGAGAAATCCACTAAAATATAATGTCCACTACAGTGGACAAAAGTCAATTCTTGGGTCCCAGGAGGTTAATGGTGACTTTAACTGTTGATTTGTAATCCTTTTTTTTTTTTTTTTTTTTCAATTAGACAGCACAAAGATGAAGTGTCAGGTGACATACTTGACATGCTGCTCACTTTCACTGACTTTATGGCCTTTAAAGAGATGTTCATTGATTACAGAGCAGTAAGTAAAAAATCTGTTCTTTTCTTAAAACTTCAAAATATAGGATTTATAATGTAAAATAATGTGTATTCAGATTCTTCTACAGTTAAGAGAAAGGCTGTTCTGCTTAGTTCACTTCGGCCTACTTTTCTACTACCATGAACAAAAGCTATAAATGTGCCAGTAGTCTGTGGCAGAAACTCATTTTCCCAATCTTCTTTTTATAGGAAAAGGAGGGTAGAGGATTGGACGTTAGTACTGGACTAGTAGTGAAGTCATTAAATTCTGCTTCAGCTTCACCTCTGACCTCCAGCGTGGCCTCACAATCGAGCTGAACCATTGAAAATGGGGATTTCATGGAAATGAACTTAATCAACAATTATTTCTCCCCTTTAAAAAGATGAATATCCATTGAAAATTCCTTTCTGACAAATCCCAAAACAAACACTCATTGTTATACTAAACTGACAGATGGCAATCTTTGTTTAATTTAGGTTAATGTTTAAACGTAAAATTCAGGTTAACCATCAGCTCATTTAGTGAGACTCCTCTAACAGTATTCCCATGATCTGTCACTAAATCCACTCGGTCTGGATTAGTTCTTCATATCTTGTTTTGGCCTACAGTGCATAAACACTATCTCCGTTTCTGACCAAGTTGATGTAGAAAGTTTTAATGAGCCTCAACATCTCAAAGCTGCCATTGCATACTTTCACGCAATAACCCCTCCATTTTATTTATCATTAGATACCAAAATATTTCCTTTCACTTGACAATCAAAAAGGGCTTTTCATTAAAAAAGTATTATACAATGTGCCTGATATGACAACAGTTCTGAAAAACCCTTTTAACATTCACAAGGCTTGAAGTTTCCCCAGGTGAAATATTACATTGATAAAAAAAAAAAACAAGTTTATACAATTACCAGAAACAATGCAAATAATCTCATACAGTTTTCCATGCTTTTTAATGTGATGTTGAGTCCATGTTTTGGATTTCTCCCATATATTGTGAAAGTGAGTTTTTTTTTAAATGATACGTTTTGTTGATGTATACAGTGCAAATTTCTGCTTTTTTGCTCCCTTCTTTACATAGAATGTGTTGTTCCTACTAGATGAATGTTGTGCAATTGTGTATATTTGTTTATTATTTGTATATATAGAAATATTTGAGCCTGTGTATGGAAGAAATAAATACAAATTTTCTTTAATCATATTTTATCAAAACATTTTTATTCTCAGAATTACATTCTCAAGCATAACTGTACAATAATGCAAGAACCTCACCACTTAAATACATATTTGCTCAAGTCAGCTTGTGTATCTTACAAAACTAGTGCACTATCATTCAAAAGGTTGGGGTTGGTAAGATTTTTTTAAAAGTTTTTGAAGGAGTCTCCAATGCTCAACTAAGGAAGCATTTATTTGATCAAAAATACAATAAAAACAGTAATATTGTGGGAAAAAAATAAATAATTTAAAACAACTTTTCTATTTGAATATTCTATTTTAATTTTAAAACAGGATGTATTCCTGTGATGGCAAAGCTTCTTTTTTTTCAGGATTCTTTAATGAACAGAAAATTCAAAAGAACAGCATTTATTTGAAATAGAATTGTTTGTAACATTATAAATGTCGTCACTTTTAATCAATACTTCCGTGTTGAATAAAAGTATTCATTTATTTAAAAAAAAATAATCGTACTGACTCCAAAGCACGTGAAGGGTGATGACTCTCAGTACACACAATGTCCATGTTACAAACCATCTAGCAATTATGCTGGGCACCGCTATTCAGAAGGGTTGTCGGACGTTCCTGAAGAGGATTTTCAGCGATACCAAATCATCTGAGTATTATCCTCTTGGAAGTGTCCTCAAATGGAGTATGACAGTGTTAATCAGAGGATGGTCTACACAGGCACTGTACTCCCCGCTGCGTTTTGCCCTTCACCTCTCCAGCCCAAATAGGCAAAGTAGCTGCTAGCTGCGTATAACAGGGTCACCACTATGGCAAAGAACTGCAAGAAGAAATAAATATATGAATAAAAATGATGAAGATCTTACAAATTTTACTCAAGTATAAGATGTATGTAGTTCACAAAAGAATATATATATAAAAATATATATATATGTTCCTCCATACAATGAAAGTTAATAGGGTCCAATGTTGTTTTGGACCCCAATGACCTTTATTGTATGAGCAAACAGTTCAAAATATAGTTTGTGTTTCACAGTAGAAAGAAAGACATACAGGTTGGAAACAACATCAGTATGAGTAAATATAACAGAATTTTCATTTTTGGGTCAACTAACCCTTTAAGAACATTGAGTAAGCCGTAAAACAAGCTAAACCCCAGATATTTTACATATATGTATGTCAGCAATCATTGAGCAGATATGAAGTTTTAAAGATGCTGTAATAATTTAGAAACGTAAGCGGTTAACCTTTACACATGGAGGAGGTATAAATTGTGATTACACTCCTCCACTGTAGAGCAGTATGGGGTTGTCATGTGCTTGCTGCAAATTTTAATCTGGACTCTGGCCCATGTGTCTTTTAAAGCCCAATAAAACACTCATACTACTCTACAGAACCGTGCTTTTGAACTCATCTGACAGTTTCACATTTTTACCATCTCCTAAAAGCCTTTTATTTGATCTATAATACTGTATTGTGTATTCCATTGAGTAATGAAACATGCTTTATACAGTTAAAGTGAAGGTCTTGCTTCAGATTAGATGCTTTGGCGTAGCAATTTACATTTTTAATCAATATTTTCCAAGAAGGCTCTATCTACAGTCAACTTCCATTCAAACATTTATTTATACGATTTTTTAATGTTTTTGAAAGAAGTCTCTCAGGCTCACCAAGGCTGCATTTGTTTGATCAAAAATATTATAAAATATTGTTAAAATTCTTTTTATTTAAATAAATGTTTTTATTTTAATGTATTTTAAATGTCATGTGATAGCAAAGCTGAATTTTCAGCAGCCATTACTCCAGTCTTCAGTCACATGATCCTTCAGAAATCATTCTAATATGCTGATTTGCTGCTCAAGAAACATTTCTTATTATCAGTGGTGAAAACAGCTGTGCCGTTTAATTTTTGGGTGAAAACCATGATACATTTTTTTTCATGATTCTTTGATTATTAATTTCTTTAAAATATATATATATAAAAAAATCATACTAACCCATACTTTTAAACGGTAGTAATTTGTTAGGTCTTGACATCTGCTGACATCTGAATCACCTGACCTGTTATCAGTGGGTGCTTTACAGATACACCTTACTTTACTTTAGAAATGAGGTATGAAGTGTACAGTCAGACACACCTCTTTAAGCTCATAGTGTGTGAACGTGTGGAGTGTGCGTTCAAGAGATGTTTTCACTCACTGCAGAAGTTCCCAGATGACCATGGTAAAAATACGGAGGAACGGATGCAGCATTAGCCAAAAAGGCAGTTAGGTATAGAACAGTTGCGACTGAGTAAAACACCATGAGCTACAAGGAAGAAAGGGAGACAGCATTACAAACTTGATTTGATCAACAAAGTCTTGATTAAAATATGCTATCTCCTCCATGAGACGAGTGAGAGTCTCACCACCAAAGGCCAGGGTATTAAGGGTAGACTCTGATGAAAACTCAGCAATAGCACAACCAACAGGGCGATGCTCAAAAGCCACAGCGTCACGCTGACAATCATGACCCAGACATAAGCAGATGCAGAGGAGTATGGAGTACTGGCGATCAGCGCCCAAACCAGTAATCCAACAACCTGAACAGAGGATGATCATATGTTAAACTTCAATGACAAATACGGTCACTTAAAGGTGTAGTCCACCCAAAAAAGCATTTAAAAAAGAAAAAAAAGAAATTGTTGGTACAACAAAGTCAGTGGAGTCTAAAAACAGCACTGGACCCTATTGACTTTCTTTGTATGGGCCAAAAATCTTCTCTTGAGTTTCACAGAAGAAAGAAAGCCATACATGTTTCAAAAAGGACATAAGGGTGACTAAATGATTGCAGAATTTTCATTCTGGGGGAAATTAATCCTTTGAGTCAAGAAAACCTTTAGTTATCATTTTTAGAGTATTTTCACTAAGGATTTTCTAAACGTAAGGGTGTTATAATTAATTTAGATGACATACTATATACACGCTCTGAAACACGTGAGCTTTTAAAATGAAAGTGACGTGAGTGTGAATCATCCTGGTGATGGTCATTAGATATCTTATATTATATGATATTATTATATCATATTTAGAATTGGAAGTATTGATGTATGTCCTCAGGAATGTTTTCACAATCACAGTTATACATTTTAAAAAAAGAAATACAAGCACAGAAAATGCAAATACAGAATTTTTTTATGAACAGATGGTGTCAATGACATTCATTTGTACAATGAATATCAAAAGTTCATGATGTATTATTCATCTGATAAAGGTCTCAGATTTCAGGCTGTGTCTGACACAAGATACCAACAAACAACAACTGTGACTTGCTCCACAAAATAAAGACTAAAAACAGACACATCTCAGGTCAAATATTCACTAAAGCTCAATATTATTGCATTTATATTTACTGATTCAACAACAATTACATAAGTTATGTATTTGTATTGAGGGAAGCATTTTATTAGGGTTACGGACCCAATAATCAATGATACGATAGATAAGATAATCATCTTCTTAAATACTGATATTCAGAAATGATATTGTACAACTTAATTAGTCATTTATGTTTGCTCATAGTCAGATAAATATTTTTTTGTATGCTTTGTCTTGATAGTTACATGTTCATATGTACAGCTGAACCTAGTTTTAATGTTTCTAAATAACACAGCGACATAGATCAGTGAAACACACCTAATACAAGTACCACAATGTAAACATTACATCTACCTCTACGCAAACTCTGTGTAAGCATGCAGGACTGTGTGTGGTAATAAATCGAACACCGGCACAATATCCTAGTTGTATGAAACATTATGACCATAATCCAAAGAAAATGGGCCTGGTTAGTTTCTGTTTTATCAACCAACACCTACAACGTCTCAATATTTCTCATACTGGAAATCCCGCATTATTTTTAAAGAATGAAGAAACAGCGTAGAAAAGTGGGTGTGAGTGTATGAAGGGAGAAAGAAATCGTTTTCAAAAGCAAAAACAGAGTAAAAAACACTTCAACATAATTATGATAAAGCATGGAAAATGTAATTGACAGTTTTTCCAACTTACAATCTCAGCCAAAAGTAGAATACCAGGAATGCTCTTAATGAAGTTCATGTCAACACTCGATAGGATTCCATAACTTCTTTGAGGTTCTTGAGAGCTGGTCTGAGTGCTGACCTTACCAGGAAAATCTGCCATTTCTTCTCAGTATAAAAGAGTTGATTATATGAAAATGTCACTTTAGAAAAAAAAGAAAGCCTGAACGTGAGTGGAGACACACCAGAACAGGTAATGCAGGTGTTGTCACTACCAAGCAACCTAGTTTTCTCTCTTTCACACCCTCTCTCTCTCTCTCTCTCTCTCTCTCTCTCCCCCCATACACCTTTGCACACCTAAAATGTATTTAATATGATCATGCGGATAAATCTGTTTGAACAAAGTAATAAATAACTTCAGTAAGCATAATAAAAGTGAGAACCCTCTCCCTTCCTCTTGTAAAAAAGGAAACAGCAGACTAGCAAACAATAGAAGTTACAATTAAGGGTTAAAAAACTTAAATGGTCAGAATCATTGACAGAAGAGGATATGTTGCATGTACACAGGCATTACAAGTAAAACAAATTAACACAATTTTACACACACACACGTATATATATATATATATATATATATATATATATATATATATATATATATATATATATATATACACACACACACACACACATACCGTGTACAACACAGTATATATATGGTCATGTTGGTGGACTTTGAATGTTAAAGCTACCCAACAGCAATGCACACAAAATGCAAAATGTTGTTCCTGTAGGTATTGAATCTTATCACTTTATCAAACAAAACAAGTGAAAAAACAGTATCACTGTAGATAATGGCTACTTTTAACACTTATAACTTTCGTCATTCAAATATGAAACTGTTTATTATGTAGAATACTCTTTCCTATATACAAAATGCATTGCACTCTTTCCTTTGAAACACTTGCGTTATCTAAAAATATTTAAAAAATAATTCTTTAACATATCATCCACTAACCTGCAACGGTCATTTCTGTATTGCGCTCGTTGACTCAGTTCATTTTTAGACACTTTTCTGCGGCAGACAGATGTAAAACTTTGCTGTTGTCGTTTATTTTTGCTGGTATCTTCTCTCTGTGAGGTATGAAACAGACTTTGGTCCCTGGAGAACCATCCAGTTAACCTTTTAACAAAAAAAAAAAAATAGTTGTCAGAAGTGGGATTCGAACCCACGCCTCCAGAGGAGACTGCGACCTGAACGCAGCGCCTTAGACCGCTCGGCCATCCTGACACTCTGAACTGTGGGTAATTTTTGGCCCTCTAGTGGTGGTGACTTTATTTTTCTCATTTTTATCTTGTTTCTTTAATGTAACTGTTAAACAGAGCCATACAATTTATATTATATCCAGCAATGTATATTGTTTAGATTATTTACTATATTATAGTGATTTAGAGAGGTTTTTGTTGTCCTGTGACATCTAGGGTGGCCATTTCTATAACGCCAAAATTAAGGACATTTTGCAGGATTCAGTGAAGCCAGGATAAAAACTGAAAAATAATCCTCTAAGCAGTTACAGAAATAAACTTTTCTATTTAGATATTTTTTCACAGCCTATATTAGATAGTTTCCCCCTAAATTGTTTTTAAGAGGTATTTTTTTACATGTATAAGGGCACATTTTCTAACCTTATTAAATGTAGGCCTATGCTTTTTTCATGCTTTCTTATGCGATGAGAATAATAAGACACTATACGGCTGATAACAAATCACATAAATTTCAGTATACACAATATCCATCTTTGCAATGTATTAGTAAATGCTGAAATTAACAGTAGCCTATTGTTCTTTAACTCATTTAGTTAACTTGTGAAAACAAATGAAACCCTAAAAAGTGTCACCAATATATTTAAAACAATAATCTCAAAATTATTAGGCAATTGTAACTGCAGTGTAAATGCATCTAAATGCCACTTCAAATGTTGTGCCGTTTCTGCAGTGTAAAGATGGATTTTGTAATGTAGCCTATGTGATTTGGTATCAGCCCTATAGTGTCTTATTATTCTTATTGCATGAAAGAGCATTTTTAGCACCTTAATTTTGCCGTTATAAAAATGGCCACCCTAGATGTCACAGGACAACAAAAAAACCTCTCTAAATCACTATAATATAGTATATAATCTAAATAATATACATTGCTGGATATAATATAAATTGTATGGCTGTGTTTAACAGTTACATTAAAGAAACAATAATTACATTACTAAGAAAAATAAAGTCACCACCACTAGAGGGCCAAAAATTACCCACAGTTCAGAGTGTCAGGATGGCCGAGCGGTCTAAGGCGCTGCGTTCAGGTCGCAGTCTCCTCTGGAGGCGTGGGTTCGAATCCCACTTCTGACAAGAATGTTTTTTTTTTGGTGAAAAGGTCAGTGGTTCTCAATTCCAGTCCTCGTGACCCACTGCTCTGCACATTTTGTATGTCTCCCTTATTTAACACACCTGAACCAGATCATCAGCTCATTAGGAGAAACTCCATGAACTGAAATGAGTGTGTCAGATAAGAGAGACATACAAAATGTGCAGAGCAGTGGGTCACGAGGACTGGAATTGAGAACCACTGGAAACTGGATGGTTCTCCAGTGACCAAATACCTCACAGAGAGAAGATACCAGCAAAAATAAACGACAACAGCAAAGTTTTACATCTGTCTGCCGCAGAAAAGTGGCTACAAATGAACTGAGTCAGTGAGCACAGTACAGAAATGACCGTTGCAGGTTAGTGGATGATATGTTAAAGAATTGTTTTTTAACTGTTTAATCACGACTGGCGACGGAATCTTCCCTATTAGCTTAGCTCCTCCCTTCAGTAAACTCCGTTTTTATCTCCTTGCCAGAGCATTTAACAGCAGCATTCAAGTAAGAAATGTATTCTTATTGAAGCTAACTATAGTTATTCAATCAAAAGCAGTGAGTGAATTACTGTTTTTCTTTTGTTTGATTCATATTAGCAGCATATACAGCAGTAGGTACTGTATATTACTGCTGTCACTTTAATACACAGATCTAATATTCACATGCATTTCTTTACTTGCTTACGTTAAGGTTTACTTTCAAAACATAACAGAAACTTCATAGACACATTCTGGGGACACCTGAGACTTACATTACATCTTGTAAGAAGGGGAATAATAGGTCCCCTTTAATACTTTATGAGTTTGTAGTTAATACATGAAGAGTTATGCTTAAATATAAAATCCATTTAGAATTGAAAACTTCAATTCAAATAGGAAAACTACAAAAATATATTTATAGGACTAAAAGGAAATTCTGTCAGTGGCAAAATAGAGTCATGACGTTTACTGTAAGCATGTGGAACATTAAGGGGAGGTAAATAATATTTTTAAACAAGGTTTTAGCAATCATTTTTACATATTTTTTACTTATATCTCCATTTATATTTCTCACCGTCTCACCCACTTTTCAAATGCCTCTTGTGATGGATTTTAATTAATCAACTTTAATTAATCAACTAACATTTGTTTTTCTTGCAGGAATAACATTCATATGCTTTTAATGTGTCCAAACTCTTTGGGGAAAAACTTGTGACTGATTGTATGTGTATAAATACAGAAAGGGGAACTGAAACTAGACATGACTAGTTCGCAAAAACCTTGTGATAAGTAATCAGAAAATCAGAGTTTGCTTATGCCAGTGACAGAGGGAAAAGGTTGGGGCTTTTGAACCAATCATATTGAAGGTGACATGTTAGTCTTATTTGTTTTCTTGCTTCTATAAAAACTGTTGTATCTGTGTTTTACGGAGGGATTCTCAATGGAATTTGTCTGAAATCCTCCGGCCTTGCTTCTTGGGAGAGATTCCCTGAGAACTGCTCGGGAAGATCTCCTGGCCGTGATTAAAGCATTTAAAGGACATTTGCAGGTCTGTTTGTCAATTTATTCCTGTGCAAGAAGCTAGTTTAGGAAGCTAGTTTAGGAAGCTAGTTTAAGAAGCTAGTTTAAGAAGCTAGTTTAGGAAGCTAGTTTAGGAAGCTAGTTTAGGGAAGCAAGTTAGTTAGAAAACTCGGCCAGTTGTCGACTGAAGAGGCAAGAGCTAGAGTATTAAGGTATTGGTGTCGAGAGCAGATGCCAGAGAGTTTAAGGTATTGGTGTCGATTTGGAGACGCCAGAGAGTTTAAAGGGGTGGTTGATTGCGATTTCACTTTTTTCATTTTAAATAGTGTGTACTGCTGCTGCTGGTGTATGAACAGTATCTGCAAAGTTGCTGCGCTGAAAGTTCAACGTAAGCAGAGATATCGTCTTTTAAAAATCAGGAAGTTTAATGCCTACAAAAACGACTCGAATGGGACTACAACGAGATACTTCCCGGGTTTTATACGTAACTAACCCATACATTTACATCAACCCTCCAAAAAGGGGGCATGGTCATATTTCTGCGGCTTTGTCGAAGAGGAAGAGTTATAGTGGAGAGCTGTAGCCATGCCGTCGAAAGTGTGTTATTTTCACCCAGCTGTCGGGTCTTCTGTGTTCGGGCTTCCTACGGACGCTGTAGTTCATCAACAATGGCTAAAATTTATGTTTGATTATGTTCCTGCAAATTACAATCGTAATTTAGCTCTCTGTGCTGCGCATTTTACGGAAGACAGCTTCCAGAATCTCCACGAATTCAATGCCGGATTCAACAAGAAACTGTTACTAAAACATGAAGCAGTTCCAACTTTAAAACCAGAGGCAGCAGTTGTTGGGCCACAACCTGTAAGTAAGACTTAATAATTTTAAATGTATTTGCATGTATAATTTCAGACGTAATGTTTTAGTTTTATCAAGGACGTAAACAAATGCCAGCGCTGGCTTTAGTAGCCACTTAGTTATGCTAGTTCGTGTCTATGACAAACGCGTACAAACAGTTTGGACCTGAATTTGTAATTATGTACTTATTTTGTAAATGTATTTTCCATACTTTATGACGTAATTTTTCGATTTGATCAAGAATGTAAACCAATGCCAACGCTGTTTGTAGCCAGTTAGTTCGATGCTATTTTGTGTATAAAGTTAAAAAATTATATGTAATCGATAAAACAATAACTTTAAAAAACGGTATTACTCAGTCATGTATTCAGTTATATTAAATGTTTAATCAGGAGAAAACCGTATCTCAAAAGCTAACAAGCAGCAGTAGCATTTTCAAGTAACAGAGTATCGAAATTCTTATATAATAATAGTAGAATAGAATATAATAATAATAAAAAAAATTACCATTCAGACACGTTTTGTAAGAGCCGTGTTTGCGGAGGTTCTGCTTGAATCTCTTCATTGCCGCTTTCTGGGTCTGATACTGGCTCAAACTGATACGGTAGTATTGACACCATTATTTACATTTGACCGGAGCACATGCAACTTTCGCCCGTAAAGGTAATGGGCGTGAAGTTTCCGACAACGTGCACTACGCAGTTTAGCCAATTACAACACACCGGCCCAACTAACCAATCTGAGCCCATTGCCTGTTTCTGAGGGAGTGGTTTCATAGAATCTGGAAGTCAACCGGTCGTTCAAATGACAGAGGAGAAAGCAGCTTACAATAAAGGTGAAATTTATGAAAAATAAGGCTTAAAAAAAAACAAAAAAAACACGAAGACATGTTATATTGCACCCCATAAACACAATCATGCAAAGAAAAAAAGCAGTAAACCACCCCTTTAAGGTATTGGTGTCGATTGGAGACGCCACAGATATTAAGATCAGTTGGGTGTCGAGTGGAGACGCCCCAGATAGTTAGGTTTAGGAAAATATCTACCACACTCTGCAGTAAAATGGTTTTCGTACACTAGAGGTCTGACAGATAACAGCAGACTATGCGAGTTGAACCTCTGATTCATTTAGCAGACGCTGTTATCCAAAGAGTTACTAGTATGTTCCTCACTTGTATGACGATAACTCTTTGATGATTCATCAGTTAGAGTGTAATGTGAAATTCAACAAAAATCTGTGTTCATGATCTTTGTGCTTGCTTTGTGGAAGAGCTGGTGTAGGTCTTTTTCCTGAAAACTACCCTTTCCAGCATTCCTCATCTCAATGACACACACATGCACAAATAATGTTTTTTCTATGTGTAGGTGTGGTGTTGTTGCTTCCCATCATATAAGCAAGACAGAGACCCTTCTGTGTGCCTGTGTAATCAAAAAGCACTGTAGTAATGTCACAGCATGGTGAGAATCCACTGCCGGAGAGGTCATTGTTCTTCCAGACAATACAGCAGACAGATGACTTTATTTTGGGAAAGAGAATTCTAATGATCTATGTGACTCCCAGTTGTTAAAAGTTTAATGCTGTCATAACATCAGTGAGGGAGCTTAATGGAATTTAATTAACTCCACAAATAGTAGGGAAATTTCTCACAAAATTATGTCAGAAGTTTTAGTTGCTTCCGCAATATGATTCTTTGACCCTTTATCTGACACGTCAGGCATTTCATGCCAGTGCATTACACTTTACACATTATAGATAATATATGTTAAACTGCTATATCGTGCGTGTAACTCAATGCATGTTTTACATTCATTTGTACAGAGAAAGTTTGTGGAGGAAAAGTTTTATTTAGTCTCTGAAAATATTTGATGACCCATCTGCCTTCATGCTGTTGAACTTTAAAATAAAACAAATGAAGTAAAGTCAAATGCCTGATTTTAACTTTTTATGCCAGGAAAAAGTGTAGCCTTATTAAATCCAACATTTGAGGCCTTCACGTTACCCGGAACATGTGTTAATTCAGTTTTAAGTAACTGACTATGAGTCAGAAAAATAGAGGTGGAGTAGATCAATGGAATACTATGGAAGTGTTACCCAACCATCAGAACTTCTCTTTTGAACAAAGTCCTGTGTGTGTGACCCTGGCCCTTATGTAAAAGAGAGCGTTTCCAGTAATGACGTGATTCCAGAAATGACGCCGGTTGTAGTAAATTCCCTAGCCTTGATCCTTTTTCCACAGCGGCAGAGGTAGAACTATACACACAGATCACTGTCTGTACACACATAGCACTTCTGGCTGTTTGAGGATCTTGTATGTGAGTGTGATGTCAGAGGTCATAGAGGCCACGGGGAGGATGTGTGAGTCAGGGTGTGTCTTTGCAGAAAGAAGGACAGTCAACTATTGAGACGGTGGGGCATCAGGGGGCGTGGATGCTCTTTCGTTATAAAACGGATCCTAAAAAAGCAAACGTGTTACAGGGAAGACAGCTGACTTGGACTGGACTACGTAAATTTACAGAAAACGTCAAGAGCAGGATTTTACAAAGCCTCACTTACAAGAAGTGTTAGACTTAATCCATCAATGGCCAGGCATAATGGTAAGAAAATTACTTTAATGTTCTGTCTCTTAATATATTTGTATTATTAAGCTCAAAGTCAGAATTAAGTATATTCATGATTCAGAGCAATAATAGTGTGCTATTTAGCATAAACACCTGTTACACACACTTGCATTATAAACAGAATATGTTTTGTATACTAATTAATTACTGTAAAGATTGTTGTTTTATGGTATTGTGATGTTTATAAAAACAGTGTTTTAAGTGAATTCAAATATATTACATAAAGCAGTCTGGTGGTCAAGAGTTTTGCCAAGAATGATACTTTTCCATTAGTGGAGGAAACTGCAGGTTTTAATTTATATTCCACTAATGTGGTCTTTCTACCCTGGTTCAAATGAAAAATGTATTACACAATTTCACTAAATTATATTATTTCTCAAACAGCAAAATAAGATGCTAAAGGTCCAAATTAAATATTCCTGGTGGCAATACTTCAGTTGGCTGTGTTTCATGTTGGGCAGGTGGGTTAGAAATGCTCTGCATTTTTAAAATAAATATGGAAATGGACCACTGACTTGTTGGCAGACTGATATTTTATTTGGTCCAGTATTGGATCTCTTTGTGAGGTCTGAGCTTTATAGCCTCATCTTGGAAAGCGAAAAAGAAAGTTGCATGCTAGTAACATTAAAAGTAAATGTAGCATCAAGTAGCAATAAGGAGAATCCAAACTGATCAGGGCTGCATTTCCCAAAAGTTTTGTGAGAAAAAAAAAGAAAAAAAGTTTTAGTTTGGTCTTCAAGTTACACCCTTGCCACCACAAACTGAAACTTCACACACATCATCAGCAGTTTATTATATTATCTTCCTTCCCCAAAAGGAATGTGTTATTTGGTGCGATCTCATATGCAGACTAAACATGTTGATAATAAGAATTTTTGATAACGTCCCAAAGACCATTGTGTTCTTCAGTGGAAGCAAGAACATTTGACTTTTTGTGGAAGTTAACAATTTGCTTGACTAGTGCCTATGAGAGCCTTAGATCTTAAAAATGTCTTATTCATTTTATTTTGTTATAATTTTTCTGTGTCAGACTTTTAGACCCCAATATACATACAAAGATAATGTATGCAAATATAATGCAAGTCAATACTGCAGTTCATAAGATGATGATTAAAAAAAAAAATACTTCACCCAGAAGACAAAGGAAATTAGGTCATGAAACACTTCTTGTGAGTGAAATCTCCAGTGCATAGGCCTATCTCAAACTTGTCAGCAAGGCTGGAAAATAAAAGTTGCTATCACTAAACTATCCCATAATTAAAATAAACTTAGCCACCCAAAAGTATTGCATGCACCATTCAGTAACAGAGGATTTTAGAGGCTCACTACAAACAAATTAATATTTAGAATATTGGATATAGTATATTTATTGATTTCTTTTGTGTCCAGCCATACTGAGTGACTTGGATCTGCAGTGTTATGAGAATAACCATGCTCACCGCACAGAGGAGATGGACGTGGAGCGTCTGCTGGTGCGCAGAGGTCAGCCCTTCTCTGTAGTCCTGCAGTGTACTGAGCACATCCCACAGATCCCAGACCACCAGCTCAACCTCATACTACACCTGGGTGAGTAATCTGATGGAGAGAGTAACAGATTAAGCAGCGAGAAAAACAGATGGCTTACAGGATTTGGACTGCGGCTTGAACCTGTAATAATCTTATATTGATCTGTATTTTTGCCCCCGGTTTCACAGACAAGGCTTAAGATAGTCCTAGACTAAAATGAATGTTTGAGCTGTTTTAACTGAAAGCAACTTCACTGACATATCTTAAAATATGCACACCAGCAATGTTTTTTTTTTTCTTGGGCATGTTTATAAAAGCTACTTAAATGCCCTAATTGAACTAAGGCCTAATCCTGGCTTAATCTAAGCCTTGTCTGTGAAACCAGCGGCCGGTTGCATAAACATAGCCATAATGTTAAGACAGTGTCTTAAGTTCTAGTATGACCTAACTAGCAGTTAGTCAGGGGCAGTCAGTCTTAGTTTTCGGTATCAAAGTAGGCTTATCTACGTTTTTATGTAACCGATTTAAAAAAGCTATGAACCGTCTTAAAGAAAATAAATTGATGTCTAACTTGTAAGACTAGTCTTAGAGGTTTATGCAACCGGCCCCAGGCCTCGGAGTTTAAGACAAGTCACTAGGTTAGCTAAGTTTAGTGGTCTTTAAACCACAGGTCTTTATCAAGTAAAAAGAACTCAACCACAAGAATGTGCATATTCATAGATCCACATACTAAATTAAGCAAGAGTGTAAAGTTACATTCAAGCAATTTTAAGGAATGAAGCTATTTCACAGGAGAAAAAAAAGTTTAAACATGTCGTTTCGATGATGAAAGATTAGTTTGAAGCATAGGTTTGAAGGGATAAAATGATTGACTACAGCCAGGGGGACTTTAATATTCTGGATGATTCTTCTGCTTAAAGGATGTCTTGACGTAGCAAAGAAAACTTTCAAATGTGGCACTGCATAGTTTAAAAATCTGCAAATAAAACTAACATTAATGACAAAGTTCCCCTGGATAACATCTGGCAAGTGACAGAACATAAGTTAATTATAATGAGGATGAGACTTGTGTTAGTCGATGTAGATTTTGCTTTATCGTTTATTTCGTGGTATGTACATATATACAGATTTTCAGGACTGCTTAAAGTTACTGACACGAGCGATAAAAAAATGAACTGATGAATCAGAAAATCAGCTTGACGTGTAAAAGCCCCAAAAGACGCCGACACCAACTGAAATCTAACGACCTTGTTTTCAGCGGTAGCATGGCCGACATATCATTCAGAATACATATACGATGTCGATCAAACAGTATTTTAGACATACAGTATATGACATGAGGAAAATTAAACTATTGTCTAGTACGTTACACCGTAATATAACTATGTGGTCACCGGTAAAACACGATCATGAAACCAATTCACATGAACGTTGCCTCTACAAAATGCCTTTTAAACTTTATAAAGCAAATCTTTGGAGAATAATTTCAGTGCTCAATACTAACCATAACGTCTTGAAACTTGTGACGATGAAAATCTTCTGTATTCTCTTGGGAATGTTCGCACTCTCGCTCTTTCCCGCGCATCCACATTTGAATTCTCCATACCAACGGTTTTCATCAGGCGCATTTTGATTTTGCGCATGCGTATAACTTTTATTTTTTAGCCAAGTTAAGCCAACAGTTTTTTCACTTCGCCTTGATAGACTGCTATCTATCTGCTATCTGCTACCCCGTCCGAATGATGGCCAAAAATATAGCAGCTACTGATAAATTTAATGAAGTGTATTGTTTTACTCCAGAAAATCACGGTAAGGGCTGGATAAACACAGTAAGTTCTAAGAAGTGCGCATTAAAGTCGTATTCCTAAACTCTCTCTCTCTCCCTTTCAATATCATCAACATACACAGCGAAGTACATAAAACACTAACATTAGTTACAACTAACAGTAAACAAATACACACCTTTTCAGTGGGTGCTTAATAAACTGGTAAACTGTATCCCTTAAACGACTCGATGAGCTGTCATAAAGTGCGTGCTCTGCTCTCACTTTCATTTCTGCCGTGATAAATAACCTTACTGCTAGGCCTATCGCTCCGGAGACTGAGCTGGACCACGAACTGTTTGTACAGATCCATCGAGAGTAACAATGAGAGTAAATGAAGACTGCTATGTTCATTCTTACATAACAAAACACATAAATCGCGTAGGAGACATTCTTGTCTACAGATGCTCCGGCGTCGAAACAATGGCGGACTGTGTTTAGCTCACTCAGGGCTTTACTGCGCTAAAACTGCAGTGTCAACAGTTTTTTTTTTTTCGGTTTTTTTTTTTCGTCAACAGTCGTAGGCGGGGCTTGTGCAATAGTACGTCACATAGAGCATCACAGTCCCGCCCACAGCCGGTTCCGGAAGTAAAAATTCAATACAATTTCTCCATTGACAGTTGGGATATAAGCCATAAAAACGTAACCATACATGGTAGACTTAAAACCAGCTACGGCTGTACTAAGCGATTATATATGCTCATATAACCGCCAAAAGTTCATGGGGCACTAACCTTGTTTTGAGATAAATGCCTTTTATTCGCGATGTCTTGGAGAAGTACTTCATTACCCACAATCCTAAACAATCCCACAATCCCACAGTGATGCATCTGATTGGTGGAGCTCGTGTAAACCCCGCGAAAGTTCGTGAAGACTCAAGATAAATAGAAAAAAGAAAAAAAAACTGTTGCGTTTTTTTGCACGGTATCACTGATGTGACATTTGAACCGAGGAGTCTTCATATATGGTATGAGTCATATCAAGCATTTTATGATGCCACTGTCAAAACAATATTTAGCTTAGGCATACCCAGAGCCATAGAGAGCTCTTCATGCATTTACTGAACATTTGTGTAATAATTCATGGCAAGTTAATAAACTGATTATGATGCACTTTCTGGTTTGCTGACCTTCACTTTTTAATTTTCACTTGTTGTTATTAAGAAAATACATTAAATGTTATTAAAATTAAGGATGAACTATAACTTCATGAATAAAATGAGCATGGACCACAAGTGGGAAATTGTTGAGGCATTTGTCAGCAACCTGCCCGTGGGCCGCTGGGCTGAAACTGATGAGCAGAACGCCGCGCGGACGGCCAGATCTGCACCCGTGAGCCGCGGACCGCCAGCCATGCTTTCCAGTCTATTTACACAATTACTACTGAAAGAAATGCTATAAACGGCACAAGAAAAAGTTCGCGTGGCTGTCGTCAGATTTTAAAGTCGCTCTAAAGGCTCTTTCGCGGTTGTGGCTTCAGTCGACTTCAGTGAGGCGCGGTGGTTTATGGGATGAGTAGTTCCTTCGCTCGGAAATGAAAATATGTACACAGTCTTGTACCTTTGACTTTTTTTGGATTTTCTCGCCGTTTTTTCACTCGAAATGATATGTTGTATGCCTATGAGTTCAGCCGTAGCTGGTTATCCTCAGACATGCTCTAAAACTCTTTAGATACGGATTTTCGAAAACGTCAATGGGAGAAATGAATGGGAAATTTACTTCCGGCACCGAAGCGCTCTCGGGCTGTGGGCGGGACTGTGATGCTCTATTGCCCCGAATCTGAAAACGGCTTGTTCTGAGACAGTGCTTATGAATTATGGGGATTAAAAAATGGGTGGATTTGGACTTATGTTCAAATGTCATGTAAAAGTGAATTTTGCATAATAGGTGCCCTTTTAAGCTATTTTAAGCACTTTTAAGTACAATGAATCTTTTTACATTTTTGATACTTGGAAGTAGGGCTGGGTATCGATTCAGATGTTACAAATCGATTCGATTTCGATTCGCAAGCTCTCAATTCGATTCGATTTCGATTCTCGATTCGATTTTCGATTCCGATTCTCGATTCGATTTCGATTCTCGATTCGATTTCGATTCTAATTTCGATTTCGACTCAATGAATATATATTTAATACAAATCCTATATTTATATTAAAAAAAGTGAACATAAGTTTACAAGTGGTTAATTAATACAAAGAAATTAAGAGCTACAAACCTGTATATTAAACTCTTTTTATTTTAGGTACACTTGTGTACATTAAAACAGAATCATATTTACCTGTGCCCTTCCTGTCTAACAGGGAGGACATAAATAGAAATGTAATAAAGTTATCAAACAGTCTGCGCTGCATTAATTATTAATTATATATACACTAATCCTTATTAAAGTTACAAAAGTTCTTTAGTCAAGAGCAGTGAGTGTTTTTCTCTGTTCCTTTTGTTCTTTGATTAACTTTAACGACAGATATAATTAGTGGCTACTGTGTCCTGTCCCTTTAAGGCCAGCCGCTGTTGACAGAGACGCGGATCTCACACGCGCCTCATTCTCTCACGAGTCACAACTCTTCACGTTCATCATAAGATTGCTCTTATGTTATGAAGATACTCGACAAAAAGACATTTTGGCATAATTGTGTGTTATTGTTCGTTCAAGCGCGAAAGAGAACTGTATTCTGGGCTGTCTTGTGCGCACGCACGATATTAGCGCCAGTCTTTCTGTGTGTCACAGTCACGACATTCACAGGCAGCGAGCTCTTTTTTGTCTTATCGCGAATGAATGGTTTAAAAACATTTGCATGAATAAGAGAGGAATTATGTAACACTAGCCAAAGAATGACAAAAATTAACAGATGCTGAATTGCGTTAACAACCCAAATTTGTTTATTTAAAAAAATCGCAGCATTTTTTTGCGTCATATAACTGCTTGGCTTGACAACGCGATTGCGATATGATTAAACGTGCAGCCAGCACTAGTTGAGGTTATTTTATGATTTAGATAAAACTAACATAAAATCTCACAGCATTAGCTATAAAATGGAGTTTGCAAGCCTATGAACAGTGGGGGAAAACTAATACTGGATTTTGGATAATAGATAAATAAATATGGAAAAAAATCGATTCATGGCGTTTGAGAATCGATTTTGAATCGACCACATTTTAAAAAACGATTAATTGAAAAATCGATTTTTTTGCCCAGCCCAACTTGGAAGTCATTTATTGATCCAATTATGTAATTGTCAGTTTCCACAATTTTCCTAAATTAATTTGTTTTACAGTGATGCAAAGCCATATTTATCATCTTTTCTGTGCATATGTTTGTGTGTTACAGGTAAGAATAATGAAGTGGTCTTGAAGGTTTCAGACTCAGAGCAGGATCATGGGAAATGGTGGTTCAGTCAGCGTAATGCTCAGGGTGAGGTGATGCTGACCCTCCACAGCCCTGCTGATGCTCCTGTGGGTCTGTACAGCATGACTGTGGTTTTGCTCTCAGCTGATGGGCAGATCCTGGAGCAAACCAAGCCTCAGACCTTCTACCTGCTTTTCAATCCGTGGTGCAAAGGTGAGTATTTAAAGGGAGTGCTCACCTGAAAAATCTAAATTCATGACTTTGTTTCTTCCATAAAAACGTTTCATTTGATTTCTTTCATTTAAAGCGGAAGATGATATTTTAACGCTGTGTGTTGTGGACTTCCCTATTCTCATAGGATTAGAACAATTATTAAAACTTATTTAGTTCTCATTTTAATAATCACCCTTGATGTGATCATGCGAACAGGCCTTAAAATTCACCAGTTCTTTAAAACCTTGTGGATTCTGATTAGCTGTCAAGGTTTACTTACAACGATTATTAAAACTTTATAGTAGGCTATAGTTAATGTCCTTGCTATTAAGTTAAATCTTTTTTTTCGCTTAGATTCTTTATAGCTACACAAATTGGGATTAAAAATTGTAGTCTGCATGTTATCAAATGTTTTGGCAAGCCAAGAATATTCAAATGATATTTTAAAAACATATCACACCGAAAGAACGCTGTTATACCAAATTCAAAATAATTGTTACATATGTGATCATTACGGGCTTACACACAAAGCTCAATTATATTTCTTCCTGTAGATGACTCAGTGTACCTTCCCAGTGAGGAACTGCTGGTTGAGTACATTTTAAATGAAAACGGGATCTTGTACCAGGGCTCATGGGATGATATCACCACTGTGCCGTGGAACTTTGGGCAGGTAACCTACAAATGCATTCACACATGCTCACATGCTTCAACATCCAAATTTATACAGTCCCTATCTGTTTAGTCAGTCTTGTGGTCAGTGCCCTCTCTGAGAAAGTGCCATGGCCTGAGATGACTGACACACAGTCAGGATTTATGGGTGATGTTGCATGGTGGTGGAATTCAGATGAGGCAGAGTGTGAATTGTGACAGATCGGTGGCAGGAGAACCGCATGTCTGCTGTGTAATCACTCTCTGTAGATGTAAAACATTTTAGCAACAATATCTGTCTCACAAACAAGTGACTGTCCCCTTTCAGTCAGATAGTACACCCAGGTCTGGGGGATCAAGAAAAACTCACAACATTAGTATGGGTTTTGTGCTAAGCTTTCTCAGTAAAATGCATGTTAGGCACTACGGACAGCATTTACCACAATAATCTCAATCATATAAACATACAGCTTCTGTGATTCTTTTCTGTGGTAACCAACAGCATGTCACAGCTTACTTTAACTGTATTTAATTCGGAATATTCCTTTAAGAAAACCTCTATACCCCTCAGTAGGCCTACTTTTTAACACTGATGCAAGTAAAACAAGATATTCATATCCTTGCATTTTCTTTTCAAACAGTTTGAGAAAGATGTGGTGGATATTTGCTTTGAAGTGCTGGATAATTCGCCTGCTGCCATGAAAAACTCAGAGATGGACATTGTCAACAGAGCAAGCCCTGTTTATGTTAGCAGGACTATTACTGCCATGGTAAGGCATCTATTAACATGGCCATGCGTTGTCTCCACCTCTTTTTATAATCATTATTTGCTCAGGCATAAATTACTTTTTCACTGAATTAAACTACACTATAAAAAGTGGTTTACATGCATGCATAATCTGCATTAATAGGTGAATGCTAATGATGACCGCGGGGTGGTATCTGGGCGCTGGGATGGAGAGTACAGTGATGGAGTGGCACCCACACGTTGGAATGGCAGTGTGCCCATCCTGAGGCGCTGGAGTGAGGGTGGAGGACAGAAAGTACGTTATGGGCAGTGCTGGGTGTTCACAGGAGTGGCATGCACAGGTGAGAAAAATAGAATCAGTGTCATTGTATCCTGCACCACTTTTCTCTCCTGCTGCTGAATCTTTAGCGGCATGACAAAAGATGAAAGATGAAAAGGTTTGCAGTGATGCAATGAAAAGACCACGCGCCGCGAAATAGTGGGGGGAAATGTACAACGCGATCAGGGCAGCCTTATTCACAAACAAATGACACGGTTCTTCTTAGTCAACCAAACGTGTATAACGCGATCAGGGCAGACCAATTCATGAGCAAATAACAATGAGCAGGTTCTTTATAGTGAATCAAAATATACAGTACCAGTTGGATTCATGATTGTTATGAGACGGTTCTTTTTAGTGAATCAAAACATACATGACCAGCAGTCCGATTCATGAACAAGTGACTCTTAATGAGTCAAAAACATACAGTGCAACCACTGTAGTCTGATTCCCGAATGAATGAGGCGGTTCATTTAGTGAATAGTAAAATTCTTCTCTGAACTGAACTGTCAGAGCGGTTTCTGAATCATTTGCTAAATTCAGAATAGCGTACTACTGTTATTATTTGTGTCTGTGTCTTACACGTGATCTGTAACTTCACCTTTCCTCAGTCCTCCGCTGTCTTGGCATTCCAACCAGATGCATCACTAATTACTCATCTGCTCATGACACTGATGCAAACATTTCTGTGGATTATGTCTTCGATGATCAACTTGAAAGTGTGTCTGAAGGAAGGAAGGACAGCATCTGGTAAGTTATGAGATCCACATAAAATATATAGATCTAAACCCTTTCTGTTTGACAACAGTTGTTTCATTTCTGTCTGTTTTTATTTATCCTAAGCAATTACAGGAGAAAGATCTGAGACAAAGTTGATACTTTCATAAGTATCATAAGTTATGAAAGAATAACTCTGAGCAAAAACATTCTCTTCTGTAGTCCCTGATCTGTTAGCTTCCTCCTTTTTTTCAGGAATTACCACTGTTGGGTTGAGTCCTGGATGAAACGCGATGACCTCCCAGAAGGTTATGATGGATGGCAGGTGCTAGATCCAACGCCTCAAGAAAGGAGTGATGGTAATCTCTCTTATAAGTAAGCTTTACTCCTTAAAGTATAAAAAACTGGAATATTAGTTTGACTACATCCTCTGCTTCTATGTTCTTATAGGAATTTTCTGCTGTGGGCCTTGCCCAGTCCATGCAGTCAAGGAAGGAGAGGTGGGGTTGAAGTACGACACTCCATTTGTGTTTTCTGAGGTGAACGCAGATCTGATTGTCTGGATTATTCATCCTGATGGGGAACGCTCTCAGGTGTCCCAAAACAGTAAAATTATTGGACGGAACATTAGCACTAAGAGTGTGTATGGAGACTTCAGAGAGGACATTACTGCTAATTACAAATATCCTGAAGGTAATATCCAACAAGTCAAATCTACTCATTTGTTTCAACTTTATTGAAACACTCTATAATGAACTAAACTAATTTTTGATCTGTGACATCTCTTCTGAAATTAAATTCTGCATGAAACGGAAGTTGGAATAGTCATTTCTTCCCTATTGTGGCGTAACAAGAAAAAATGAAGTGCGGGACTTGATTTTGTCCATCGTTGGATCATTGTGGTTGGCTATTGCTGTGAAATCATATGAGTGACAGGTTGTCTCGCCCTCGCAACCGTAAAGACGTCATCAGAGATGTCATTGCATGTTGGAGGGGAAGTTATTTTGATTAAAGATTATGAGGGCACATTAATAAAAAAAAAACAATGATGTGTATGGATAAATCATAATAAATACTGTAATATTCAATAAAAAAAAAACAAGAATTGTCCATTTCGATTTCATGGTGACTTGAAGTTCATTGTCTAATATTCTATTGTACCGGAAACATTTATTTCTTTTTTTATTTATATTATAAATAGTATTAAATTGTTCCTAAAATCTTGAAATGTCTCGATGATGCTGGCATAAAAAAGAAAGACATTTCACCCGCGAATTATTCACAATAAGACATATTGTTAAGAAAATAATTTTATTTATATTTGTCCATGCCAACATTTGATATTAATGCTTTGTCCCACCACAGGCTCAATGAAGGAGAGAGAGGTTTATAAAAAGGCAGGAAGACAAGTGGGCCAAAAGAAGGAAGTCCCAGGACAGCTTGAGCTTTTCATCAAGCACGCTCCAGCTATACACGGGACAGACTTTGATGTGTTCATAGAGGTGTATAATGCTGGCCGGGAGGACACAGATGCACAACTCACAGTCACGTCGAACGCAATAACCTACAATAGTATCCACCGCGGAGAGTGCCAGAGAAAGACATCCTCTCTTACATTACCAGCTCACAAAGGTAAGACTAGCAAAATTATGTTGCACATATGGCATCTGCCCTTGACAATAATTCCTCAAATATCTTTGCATCATTTTTAGCTCATAAAGAAGTATTGCGACTTCAATATGACCATTATGGGGCGTGTGTATCTGAACATCACATGATAAGGGTCACAGCCCTCCTTCAACCCACTGATCAAGACAACATCATCCTGCAAGAAATCAACATCCCCTTGAAAATGCCAGCACTTCATATCAAGGTAATTAAAGGGATAGTTTACCCAAAAATAAGAAATTCTCTAATCCTTTACACTGACTCATGCCATCTCCAATGTATAAGACTTTCTTTCTTCATCTTTTGATAAACACAAACAAAGATTTTTAGGAAACTAATCCATATCTGTGAGTCAATATAATGCCAGTAAATAGGTGCCACTTGATTTACATTTGAAAAACCACACACTGCGATCATGATGGTAATCCATACAACCACAGTGGATAAATCCATGTCTTCTGAAACTATAAAGCTTAGCTTCCGGCCAACTTTTCAAGAGTCAACTGAGCGGCACCCGTTCAATAACATTATATGGACTCAGAGATGGATTATTTTCCTCAATTTTTTTATTTGTGCTTATCTGAAGAAAGAACGTTATTTACATCAGGGATGGCATGAGGGTGAGTAAATGAGGAGAGAGGCTTTACTGACCACTTTAACTAATAACCAACGTTTGTTCTACATTTCAGATTATTGGAAATGCGATTGTATCGCGCAAATTGACAGCACACATCGCCTTCACCAATCCGTTGCCTGTCAGTCTTCAAGGAGGCGTGTTTACCGTGGAGGGAGCAGGACTAACAGAGGCCAGAGAAATAAAAACACAGTATGTACTAGTTTTAGAAATTACATAAGTAAGAATTCTAGGATCCAGTATACATTTCCTAAAGTGCATCAGACATGATCCAAGACATCCAAGTTATGGTTGACTGTTAATATCTCTCTTTCTCTAGTGGTAAGATTGAACCTGGTCAAGGTGTGACAGTTAAATTCTCCTTCAAACCCACCCGTGCTGGCCTGAGGAAACTGCTTGTCGACTTTGACTCAGACAGACTGAGAGATGTCAAGGGAGAAGCCTCTATCATTGTTCGGAAAAAAATGCGAAATATGAATGCTGTCACAGAAATCTAGACAAGCATGTACAATTTAGAGAACCATAAATAATTTAGTGTGTTTGTAAATAATACCGTTAATGCACTATACTTGGTTTGCTTACAGCTTTTTTGCTTGTTACATTTTGTATGCTATTTGTTTATATACAGTAAAGAACATTTACATATCTTTGTAAATGTTATATATATGCAACATTTACTTTATAATTACTTTATTATCATAAATGATATATTTGCATGCTTTCATACAGACATAGAATATAAAAAACACAAAAGCTATTTTTCTACATGTAAAATGCCTATAAACAATTGTTTACTTTTTACTTTCTGGATAATGTTGTTGTTGTGTTTGAAATAAATGTTATGTAATAACAATAAAAAATACATGCATGTAAATATGACTGTCAGATATATATTTTATATTTCTCCAAGTGTTTATCACTGTTTATCAATGTTATTTTAGGTTTGGCTATATTATAATCAGATGTTTGGGAACAGATACTATTTAAAGTTTTTTGGCTTTAAAGTTAAATTTAAAGTTTTATTTAAATATAAATTTAAAGTTTTTTGGCTTTTAGTATTTTTGGTTTGGCTATATTATAACTTCCTTACTTGAGTGAAAGTACAGATACTACTGGTCAAATATTACTCCGTTACAAGTAAAAGTTGTAAAGACCGATTTTTACTTAAGTAAAAGTACAGAAATACTTGTTTTTTAAAAGTACTTAAGTATCAAAAGTAAAAAGTAAATGTCAATGCATTGTTTTATTATTGTTGCATTGTTGTATGTAGGCTATACTTACAGTAGGCTACCTTATGCCTCTTAATTTATGCTTGCCTGCCTACCTACCCACATACAGTATCAATATCCAATTTATTTCTAGAACACAGTTCCAGTAGTGGGATTGAATGTGAGAAGTGCACTCAATAACATCCACAATGGTTTCGGACACCCAAATGGCTGTTCCCTCAAATAGTGCCCTATTTAAAGTTTTTTGGCTTTTAGTATGAATATGTTAGCCTTACTGTTATCTATAAGCTAGTGTGCTCCAAAACAATGACAAATTTTGCATTTAGAAGACCAAACCAACATTGAAAATGAAAATCAGGTTGATGTCAGAAACCAAAGGGTTCTGACGTCAACCCGACTTTCATTTCCAAGCAAAATCCAACGTCGATGTTGGGTTCTGACGTCAAACCGACGTTGGATGTTGACGTCAAACCGAAGTTGGGTTCTGACGTCAGGTTCTGAGGTTAAAACATCCAAACATCAAACATTTGAAGTCAGGTTCTGACATCAAAACGACGTCGGGTTCTGACGTTAACCCTGACTTTATTTTCCAACCAAAATCCAATGTCTGTCCGACGTTGGATGTTAACGTCAATCTGACGTAAGGTTCTGACGTCAATCCGATTGACGTTACTACTTTTAAGGACCTTGACAGAAATGTAGTGGAGTAAAAAGTACGATATTTGTCCTTCCGTGAAGTTAAAGTAAAAAGTTTCCAGAAAAAAATTATACTCAAGGCTACAGTAGGCCTAGGCTAGGCTACTTAGTAAATGTAGGCTACTCAGTAAATGTAGGCCTACTTTGTTAGCCTACTGTCCACCTCTGAACATTACCAGCGAGCAGGTGACATTTATTACAGGAACATTTCTGAGTAAACAGTATGTCATGTAAATGATCAACTCTATCATATGGCTTAAAACTCATATCTATTTACTAATCCTGCTGGTCACTTAAAAGAAGAATGAGGGGTTGTTAAAGTTTGTGCATAAACAAGATCTTGAACGCCACCTGCTGTGAGGAAATGCTTACTGTTTTTCTCAAATACACAATATATAGTGCTTTTTGATTTAACTTGATTTTTTATTTATTTTATTGCATCGTTTTAAACGTTTACCCATGCAATTTTTTTACAAAATATTTCATCCTTTTATCACATCATAGTTTGAATATACTACCGCTGCATCCATTTGAATGCTTGTATGATATACCAATAATAATAATAATAATAATCATAAGAAGAAGAAGAAGAAGAAGAAGAAGAAGAAGAAGAAGAAGAAGAAAAGAAAGTTACAAATGACCACGCATAATTATCTATGTATATATAACATATTAATAAATAAATAAAATTCTTATAAACTAGAAGAAAACAAGCAGACTGTAAATCACGATTGTATGACAAAATAAAGATAATAAATAAGAACATAAATATCACTGCACAAAATAAAGATAATAAATAAGAACATAAATATCACTGCACTGTTACTTTATCGTTGCATCATCCAGTTCCGTCCTTTGCACAGTTGTCATATAAAGTCCCGTCTTTGTCTTGATCGACAGCATCCTAAACCAATAGAAACTACGTACACTGAAACATCACTCTTCCTGAACCAATCATCTGTGTTCTGGGCGGTACTTTGTCGTCTCTCCTTCTTTTGGTTTCAACCGGCGTGGGAAGTAGTGTGATTGGCTTCTGAAGCGGCTATAAGATTATTATTCGTAAGTTTCATTAGCTTTATATTTGTTTCATGACGTTATATGTAATTTGTGTTTACTATATATCTTTATGGTCCGTATTATGAGACTGTATGAATCCAGTTACATGGTGTTTTTTTAGTGAATGACTGGATTGTCAGCTTAGCCTTGTCTCGTGCTTAGAGGAAGCATGCTATTGTAAAATAAATCTGAAAGACAACTATTCACCGCTTTATGTAAGTTACTTTGACATAATGACTGGGTTACTTGTCTAATACAGAACCCAGATAATGCAAATCATGATGTTGATGTGCACAAGTCAGCACTAACTTGCATCATACTGTAGTCTATAGGGGTTTGGCCTATGTCAGTGCACTGGGTAATAATGCAGTGCAGCAAAAAAAACGAATTAGTTTTATTTATATATGTGTAAAACTATCATGTAATTGGCGTTTATATGGTTCTGTATTCATGGAAATGGGGTTTTGTAGGTATTCGTATTGTAGTAAATCGTGTTATACTTCCTCTAGGATCATAGAGCATCATTATCTATGGCTCTTCATCTCACATTTTTATGTGCCAAAGCTTTCTTCTATTGTCAGGTGAACCACACTGTGTGCAGTGCAGTTGACTTGTTTTGCTCACTAATGTTGCATCTTGTTAAGTGCCCGTTTCTCATGTCCTTCACAAAGCATTGTCAGATAATAATAATAATATAACAATACATTTATATTATATATTTATATTAAGATGCATTTTACACTGTTATCCAGGATTCAACAAAAAGAATGTACCACAGGGCCAGTCATTTCTTTTGAATTTGAAGGTTTTTTGTTTTTTTGCTGCAGTCTTTGCCAGGTCTTTCCTTTAAAATGGATTTAATATCAGTAAGGATTTTATTAGTATGTTAATAAAAGGCTATGAAATAAGTTCCTCTTCACTGCCCTGTCCTGCCTGCGTCGTCATTGCATTTACATTTATTAATTTAGCAGATGCTCTTATTCAGACTGACTTCAGGAAATATAATAAAAGCAATATATGTATTTACAGTATATGAATCTATAGCTGTTATTGAGTTGTTTTATTATTATAGATTACATTTAATCGTTTAGCAGAAGCTTTTATTCAAACTGGCTACAAATTGGAAAATATAACGATTAAGCGATCCTATGTCCTATGAGCATCACTCTATCTTACTTTTGTTGATTGTCCATGTGTGCCTTTATTTTTGTAATGGTTGTCAAATTGTTATGGTTTAATTATGGTATTCAAGGAAATGTTAAAAATTGTGATAGTCTTCTTGGAAGCATAATTTAGAGAAGGTTGAAAATGATAAATATCAGTATTTCCCAGTATATTATTATTATTTTGCAAAGAAAACTTCATATATTCTGAAACACATAAAAACATGATGGGTCGTGGGTCCAGTAAAACCATTGACTGGAGAAGTGAAAATGTGTTCCTTATTGCTGAGCACGTATTGATTGTAAATCAAGTTCAGCTTTATTTTAAAATAATAACTATTTTCAAGTCCACGTCATCATAGCAAGGACATTCTGGTTCTCAGCATGCAGATGTTGAAGCAGTTTAGTTAATTCTTTCACAATGGATGCGGTTTCTGGCATGCGTGGCTGGAGTGGTTATGTACTTGCCATTTGGAAAAAGCTGTTTTTGTTTTGAATGAGTTGTAATGGGAGGGGTGCTGTAACTACTTCAGGGATGTCTATTGTTTGCTGCATACTGGCTGCACCTGCTTGAGGAGCTTCCTTTAATATTCCTGTGAGGAAGATTCAAGTCTACTATCTCGTCATTTGCATACAATTTTTGCATTTAGCCAGTAGTGGTAGTTGCACAGAACTTTCAGATTGGTGAAATAGCCATTACCCTCCGCTTATTCACTATGGTAAAATAAATTATTTGAATGAAAATTAATGTATTAATTGGCGTGGCCTGATGGTTAGAGAGTCAGACTGGTAACCTAATGGTTGCGGGTTTGATTCTCAATACCGGAGGGACCAATCGCTCCAATCACTCCCGGGCTGCCCATTGCTCTGGGTGTGTGTCCATGGTTTGCAGTGTGTGTTCACTACTCACTGCTACTAATGTGTGTGTGCTAACTTTAATGGGTTAAATGCAGAGGACAAATTCAGAGTTTAGGTTACCATACTTGGCCTTCACAATTTTGTCTGTTTAGTGGGTTTTCAAGCTTTACTTCCTCACTAAACGGGTTCGTCTCTTGAATGTCCCGGTATGCAGATCATGTAGTGATCCTGAGGTGTGCAGATGTCCATTACACATTCTTGATTGTTGATGATTAATAGCATAACAAGCTGCATGTTTACTCCACCCGCTGTTTTTGTAAAACCGGTTTCTGACTCACTTTGTGTTTGTATATATCCCCAGTCCCCTGAGAAAAACACAACCATCATGGACTCTTCGCTGACTGCTGCACAGATCCGTGAGAAGTTCATCGACTTCTTCCGTCGCTATGAGCACCAGTACGTCCACTCGTCAGCCACCATTCCGCTAGATGACCCCACTCTGCTCTTTGCCAATGCCGGGATGAACCAGGTTAGGAGATTTGAACCTAGTTACATAAATTGGTGTCTAATTTGTTATAGAAAATGAATTGTTATCTTCATCTTCTCAATAGTTCAAGCCCATCTTCCTGAACACCATCGACCCGTCCCACCCCATGGCCAGACTTCGCCGTGCTGCAAACACACAGAAGTGCATTCGTGCCGGTGGCAAGCACAATGATCTTGATGATGTGGGCAAAGACGTGTACCATCACACTTTCTTTGAGATGTTAGGCTCTTGGTCCTTTGGAGATTATTTCAAAGTAAGAGATAGTGAGAGAGGTGTATATTGTAAAATCAAGGCATATCTCTTCATAGTACCGATGCTCTTTTTTTTTTAATGTGCTGTAAAAATGAATTTTGGTCTTTTCTCTTTGCATCCCTTCATTTCTTTTTTTGCTCATTCTATATCTAGCACCTGGCCTGCAAGATGGCACTGGAGCTGCTGACGCAGGAGTTTGGCATACCTATTGAACGCCTCTATGTGACTTATTTTGGTGGTCATGCTGATGCAGGCCTGGAGCCTGACCTGGAGTGCAAGCAGATCTGGCTGGACTTGGGGTGAGTACAAAATATGTATAAGGTGTATTGAGTTATTGATGTGTAATAGTAAGATATTTCTCGTTTGCCTCGACTCGGTCCCAGAATGGAGGAGAGCCGTATTCTGCCCGGCAGTATGAAAGATAATTTCTGGGAGATGGGTGACACTGGTCCATGTGGACCGTGCAGCGAGATCCACTTTGATCGCATTGGAGGCCGAGATGCCGCACACTTGGTCAACATGGATGACCCGAATGTCCTTGAAATCTGGAACCTGGTGTTCATCCAGTTTAACAGGTAAACTACTGCTCCTTGTTAACTACGACTAACAATGGTAAACACTTTATTAAAAGTTCACACATACTTAGAGATATTATTTTTAGAGTCACTTCTTATGTAATGTATTGTTCATATGAATGCACAATATATCAGTTATTGACTGAAATTAGAGATGTTTTTTAATTGATGTCAGCCTATATTGGATATTTAATATTAAGTGATTAATATTTAAAACAATTATTTGAATGTTTGATCCATTTTTTTGCCATTTATTGGTCACTTAAAGTTATTTATAAATACAATTTATTTAAAATAGCCTATATATTAATTGAATTGCATGAAATTTATCAAATTACAGTAAGGATGTTTATAATGTTACAAAGCATTTCTCTTTAAAATAAATACTTTAACTTTATTTTCATCAAAGAATCCTGAAAAAAAAAATCACATTTTCCACAAAAATATCAAACAACAACTGATTTCAACATGGATAATAATAAATGTTTCTTGAGCTCCAAATCAGCATATAAAAATTATTTCTAAAGGATCACGTGACACTGAAGACTGAAGACACGTGACAGAGTAATGATGCTGAAAACTCAGCTTTGCTATCACAGGAATAAATACATTTTAATATCTCTTATGCTTTTTATCAAATAAATTGAACCTTGGTGATCATAAGAGACTTTCACAACTTTTTAAAAATCTTACCGACCCCAAACCATTGAGTGGTAGTATAATTTCATTATTGAATTTTAAAATTGGATCCTTATTGAAACCTGTAATTCTTTACACAAAGATACTGTAAGTATTCATATATTGTTCTATACGCATTTGGCTTGGCCTCTCCATGCAGAGAGTCGGAGACAGTGCTAAAGCCTCTGCCCAAGAAGAGCATTGACACAGGGATGGGACTGGAGCGCTTGGTCTCTGTACTGCAAAACAAGATGTCCAACTACGACACTGACCTGTTCATCCCTTATTTTGAAGCCATTCAGAAGGTACAATCATAAAAAAAAAACCGCATGAGACATGACCAAACTCTCTTTTGCATGCAATTAAAAAAATTGTCTTGGTTCTCAGGGCACAGGTGCCAGGGCATACACAGGAAAGGTTGGCTCAGAAGACACAGATGGTATTGACATGGCATACCGTGTCCTGGCTGATCACGCCCGAACCATTACTATCGCCTTGTCTGATGGCGGGAGACCTGACAACACAGGCAGAGGGTGAGGTGATGGTGTAATAGTTTGCCGTGTTCTTGATATATACCCAATGTATGTATATGTGACCCTGTTTTTGTGTTCGCAGCTATGTGCTGAGGAGAATTCTACGTCGGGCAGTGCGATACTCTCACGAGAAGCTGGGTGCACAGAGGGGTTTCTTCGCCTCCTTAGTAGATGTAGTGGTTGAGTCCCTGGTAAGGCCTCTACCTCTACAATTTTTTTCTCTCATAACTTTGTGCATAAGGTACCTCCTGTCTGCTGCCAATGCACTATTGAAATGCACTTTCATTAAATACAGTTTCAGTTCTATCTCTGATGGCCATTTAATGGTTCATGGCTCTCTACAGGGTGATGCTTTCCCAGAATTGCGGAAAGATCCTGATATGGTAAAGGACATCATCAATGAGGAAGAGGCACAGTTCCTCAAAACCCTTAGCAGGGGACGCCGTATCCTGGACCGCAAGATCCAGAGTCTTGGAGACAGCAAGACAATTCCAGGTAAAGCACATACTACCACATATATGTTATTTTAAGGCGTCTTCAGACCTGTAAATTGTTTGATTATATATCAGTACAGTATAAGGTTGTCAAAAGTACTTCGGTACCAAGTCAGTACTGAAATTTTGAAAATTTGACGAGACTACCATTTCTGTAGTACCGAGTACCGGGTATATTCGGTACCCATTAATAGGCCGCTGCTTTCAGTCGCTTCCATGTTTATCTAAGTGCAGGGCTCCAGACTAACTTTTTGACTAGGATCACTGAAGCCAATCTATACCACGATATATACTAGTGTCAGTGAATTTTAAACTGCAAAAAGACTATTTAAATATTAATCCTGCATGTTCTGCTTGTCTCTGTGTGAATGAATGATGCAGATGCGCGGTTTCATTTACCACACACACACTGAAGCATGCGTGACATTCGCGGTGTTTTAAGTCTCTGCTGCCTCATGATTTGAGGACATGAATGCATGAACTTCATCTCCAGAGCCGCTCTGAGAGTCACTTCACGAGCATTTTATCGTTTCATTTGAGAAAAACTATCGTCCACACACAGAAACTCAAGGTCTTCATGGCAACCCGTCAAAATAAAAGTTCGGTTTAACTTGAAGAAATTGACAGAAATAATTATATTAGGCTACTGCATGTACAGCAATGTAATACTACTACTACTACTACTACTACTAATAATAATGTGTGCATTGAAGGTTACTTATTTTTCACTTGATCTTTTTAGAAACAGTGTTTACTTTTAAACAGCATGTAACCTTCATTGTTTATGTATATTATTTACTTAAGATAACCATCATGAATAATAAACTTATTGAATTTAATTTAATATTTTTTTCAAATAGAAAAATAGTTCCAACAGATTTTACTGTGGTATCAAAATTGGTACCAAGTATCGTAAAATTTTAATGGTACTGATACCGACTACTGGAATTATGGTATCATAATAATATATATCTCTTTTAAATCATTTCAATTTATAATGCAGTTAGAGCTGGAATCAAGGCTTCGTCGGTACAGCATTCTTACAATGCACGTAGAAGGGCAATTGCACAACATTTTAAGAAGAGGTGCTATTTGGTTTTCAACTGTGATAACTAATGTGCTCACTCACAGAATCAGACACTGCTGCTTTTTATAAAACAAATTCACGGTTATGAATTATGATACCGCTTGGTTCATTGGTCTGTTGGGTCGCATTGATTTCTCACCTCAACCGAACAACCACAGAATTCGTTTTCAGTCGGGCCAAAACCACCTCATTCAAGCGATCTTGGAGTGAATGTTTTGGTACGGATCTGAGAGCGATTGCCGTGTTCATATATGCTTAAACGAACCAAACTAAGGGTGAAAACACACCCGGTTCTGAAACAAATGCTCTAAACGAGCCAGGTGCTTAGCCAAATGCCCTTAGATGAGGTGCAGGGATGCAAACTTGTCACCTTTTGGCGAAAAACAGTTTTGAATCTTCATTTGAGTTTTTTAAACTGGAGAGGAAGGAGTTTGGGTTACTTGTAATGCGCATTTATAAAACGCAACACTCGCCAACCATCTTCCCAAAATTGTTATGAGAATTATTTATAAATTTGTTGTCAACAGAAGAGAGGCTTTAAGGTTTCTCTGAGGTGTTTTTCTGCCAAAATAAAAGCTCTATGGTTTAACATTTGGAAGCAAAGAAATTGACTAATTTTGTAGTATTGTATTGTGTATATAACTGTCATTGTTTTGTGTAGGTGACACAGCCTGGCTGCTGTACGATACGTATGGTTTTCCTCTGGACCTCACTGCCCTGATCGCTGAAGAAAGGGGAATGGGGGTAGACAGGCAGGCCTTTGAGGAGGAGAAGAAAGCTGCTCAGGTGGAAATCAGTTCATTCTTTTATGCAGTGCAATTTCCATTAAGCACAGAATAATTTCATAGTTACAAAATACAGAGGACTGAAAATCCATTGTTTATACTTTTATCTGTAATGTTTTGGTGCCAAAATTCACATGTAACATTTGACTGATTTCATTTTGACTGTTTTATTTATAATGACAGCAAAGCTAATTTAAATGTAAAAATAGACAAAAATGAGCATGCACAATTAAAAATCCTATATCAGCTGACATATATCCAATATTAACTGATAACAATAGGTGTTTTGTTATTGTAAATGGGTCTAAATAAAAACGTGTACACAGTTAAAGTCTCAAGGCAAAGGCTCTGGGGACGAGGACCACATCATGCTGGACATCTACGCCATTGAAGAGCTCAGAAACAAAGATGTTGCTGCCACTGACGACAGCCCCAAGTACAAGTACACTTCAGATGATAATGGCAACTATGGTACGAGTTAGACCTTCGCTATTCCTGTTGGGTTTTACGGTTGATTATGCATAGGTTTTCATGCGTGTGACATTGTGTGTCTCTCTCAGAGTTTGAACAGACAGTGGGCACAGTGTTGGCTCTCAGGAGGGAGCGTGCATTTGTTGATGAAGTGACCACAGGTCAAGAGTGCGGAGTGCTGCTCGACAAGACCTCTTTCTATGCCGAGCAGGGTGGGCAGAGCTTTGATGAAGGCTACATGCTCCGAGAAAACGACTCTGCTGAGGATGTAAGAAACTGAGAGTGGTTGTGGAAAGAAGCTGAGATGCTTAGTTTAGTTTTGCTGTCATATCATGTTTTGTTTTGCTGCTTCAGAGGATGGAGTTCACTGTGAAGAATACTCAGGTGCGTGGAGGATACGTGCTGCATATTGGTACAGTATACGGCACACTGAAGGTTGGAGACCGCCTAACTCTGCATGTGGATGAGGTATGTAATCAAGTGACTTTCTAAAAATGTTTGGTTCAGACTAACAAGAGAGATGGATATGATGTTATTATGTACATTTATAGGCAAAGATGGAACATAATGTGGATTGAGGAGCAACATGATTCCCCTCTCTCTTTTTCTCTCCTTCTCAGGCTCGTCGTAGGCCCATCATGAGTAACCATACCGCCACACACATCCTTAACTTTGCTTTGCGTTCAGTTTTGGGAGAGGCAGATCAGCGGGGCTCTTTGGTTGCTCCAGACAGACTGCGCTTTGACTTCACAGCTAAAGGTGCAATGAGCACAGATGAAGTGCACCGCACAGAAGAGATCGCCTCCAACATGATTCGCGACGCTAAGGTCAGGACCATTCAACAGGCTTTCAAAGACACTTTTCAATGAAACGTTCATATTCATACCGCTTGAAACCTTCTTCACATGTATTCACAGTCCGAAAACAAAACGATAACCTATTGTAAGTTATCCTGTTGAAAGCAGAAATTTAGTTTTCTTGAGATCACTTTTGCATTCTTTCATATTTTCTCTCACAATTTGAAATACTCTCTCTTTCTTCAGCCGGTCTATGCTCTGGATGCTCCCCTTGCAGCAGCTAAAGCCATCCAAGGCCTGCGGGCAGTGTTTGATGAGACGTACCCTGATCCTGTTAGAGTGGTGTCTGTTGGTGTCTCAGTGGAGGAGCTGCTGGCCGATCCGAACAGCCCTGCGGGCTCACTTACCTCCATCGAGTTCTGCGGTGGAACGTATGAGCTTTAATATTATAAACTTCATATATTGCAGTAGTAGGCCTACTCAGCTCCTCGCTTTCATTCATGTGCAGCACATGTAGATTTCTGTGGATATGAACAAAAATGATCAACTTTATATGTAATATTCTGAATTTGGTCCTGTATATGCTTCATGAAAATTACTAGTAATAAAAAAAAATGTTTTTTGTTTTTATTAATGCAATTAAAATGTTTACGAAAGCATTGTTAAATAAAAACTCATAGTTTTCTTATTAATCATTTTTACCCATAGGCACCTGCAGAACTCTGGTCATGCTGCTCCATTTGTGATTGTATCAGAGGAGGCCATTGCTAAAGGAATCAGGAGGATTGTGGCAGTGACTGGAGCAGAGGCTCAGAAGGTTGGAGAAGGAGAAGGCCAACATGAATATGCGCACACACTTTTATTTTTGACTGATACTTTGTATTATGTGATGTAGGGTGGGGAATCTAGAACCGGTTCTTGCTGTCTGATTTGAATGTGCTTTGAAAGGAAGCCCTGAAATAATACAAGGATTAAATGTGTCAATTGCCTTTTGCTGTTTGCACGCACAGTGTGGCTAGTGTAGTCTGATTCACAAATGTATCTTTTGAGCCAGTTCTGTTAATTCAATGAATCAGTCATGAAGACATGTACTTAAGACTTGTGAGAGTTAAATCAATATCATTACTGACTGATAATTCATATAGCAATGTGTAAATACACATTCAGAACAGTGGTTTGTAAAAAAAAAAAAAAAAAAAATACCAAAAGTTTTTTTGTTTTTTTTACATTTAAATACTTTTTAGTACAGTATATTTTTAGGACCAATTATTGAATCATTTAGGAAGCAGAATAAAGAAGTTCCTTATTATTCCCATTCCTAATAGTTCATGACAGGTGGATGTTTGTGTTGTCAGGCCCAGAGGAAAGCTGATGCCCTGAAGTTGGGTCTAGATGCCATGGCAGAGAAAGTGAAGGCTCAGACCTCCCCGAATAAAGACGTTCAGAAGGAGATTGCTGATATGACAGAGGTGAGTTCAACTCAAACATGTTCTGCTCTTGCTTGTATGGTATAAACCTTTTTTTTTTTTTTAAGTGTACTGAATCTGTGTATGCATATATATTCAGTCCCTGGGCACTGCAGTGATCTCTCAGTGGCAGAAGGATGAGATGAGGGATTCCCTGAAGGGTCTAAAAAAGATCATGGATGACCTGGACCGTGCCAGCAAGGCTGATGTACAGAAGAGGGTAAGAAAACATGTTTCAGATGTTTGATGGTTAGTCACAGAGATTATTGGAAAGTCTAAGACCAGCTGTGAACACATGGTTAATTTTTAGGTCCTTGAAAAGACGAAGGAGATCATCGACAGCAAACCTAACCAACCTCTAATCGTGATGGAGATGGAGAGTGGAGCATCTGCAAAGGTAAATGCCTCACTGTCCTTTCAAATTTGGGATCTATAGTTGAAATGAATGTGAAAGTCTAAATGATTCCTCTGTGCTTCCACAGGCTTTGAATGAGTCTTTGAAGTTACTGAAGACTAATTCACCACAGACTGCTGCTATGCTTTTTGCTGTGGACAACGATGCAGGAAAAATCATCTGCCTGTGCCAAGTTCCTCAGGTAAACGGGGTCAGAGAGAAACTTATTCTTTGAGCTGGCTTAGGGGTCTCTTTAAATATTTTTCAAGATCTACTTTAAAGCTCAGGATTTCTTTTTGTTTTGAAAGAAATTAATATATTTATTCAGCTAGGATGCAATAAATTGAACATAAGTTACAATAACTTCTACATACTTAAAGTTTTCTATTTCCAATAAATGCTGTTCTTTTGAACTTTTGATTTTTGAAGAGTCCTGAAAGAGTTAGGCAGCACAACTGTTTTCAACTGATAACAATAATAATAATAATAAGATTTTTGAGCACCAAATCAGCTTTGGAATGATTTCTGAAGGATCATGTGACACTGAAGACTGGAGTAATGATGCTGAAAATTAAGCTTTGCCATCACAAATATATTAAATGTATTAAATTATATTAAAATGGAAAACATTCATTTGAAATTGTAATATTTCAGAATATTACTGCTTTTAATGTTATTTTATCAATTGCTTGTTAGAATCAAATAAATACATCCTTGATGTGCATAAAGAGACTTTCAAAAACATGAAAAAAATCTTACCAAACCCAAACTTTTGAACGGTAGTGTATTTTCTTAATACACATTCCTAGTCGCATTGTGAATGATTCATCAGTGCGTGCATTATGTTCAGTGAAATGTAACAGCTGGCTTTTTAGCTCACCTCAGAAGGAAAATGGGTTTCAAATGCCATTTTCTGTTCACTTTGACATTTAATGCTGGGTAAGTATTACGTTGACTTGCATGGTACTAGAGTAACACATTAACGTATGTGTAAAGTATCAATTTAAAATCACCAATTTGCTCTTTGTGTGTTTCCAGGATGTTGCAAACCGGGGCCTGAAGGCCAACGAGTGGGTTCAGGAAGTGTGCCCTCTGCTGGATGGAAAAGGAGGCGGTAAAGACATGTCTGCCCAGGCCACGGGTAGAAACACGCACTGCATACAAGAGGCTCTGCAGCTGGCCAATGAGTTTGCCCAACTCAAACTGGGTGAAAATTAAGGACAAATCAATAAGAGTTGTGTAGGTAGAGTTTAACCTGAAAAGAGGTCTTTAGTTTGGTCTTAACCCTCCTCCTGTCCTGTTCCAGCTATGCCTGCTGAATTTACAAACTGGACATTCCCGGCTGGTAAATGTAAAAACTGTACAGAAATGTGTAATTTGTCAATTATGGATAGGAAGGGAAATAATTAGCGCCCTCTCTCAGTTAACTAGGTCACTGCAGGACCACATGCATATATCAACTGATCTATCAAACCGTCCTGACTCTATGATGCAAAGCACATGGGGCTGTGCATGTTTTCTGATTGGATAATTACATTTAGATTGACAGTTTAATGTTGCTAGCTAAAATCATCCTCATGGCCATTGTTATCATTCTGAACATACAAGGACGAAAATCATTGTCATTATTCTATTAGAAGGTGTCTTTTTATCTCTTAAGTAATTTTCATTACATTTGTAGAATTGTTGGTCTGTCTCTTTAACAGGATGGATGTCATAATATTTCAGACGAATTCATGCCAACACTGTTAACCTTTCACTAGGTCTTATAGCATCTGTTTTGGGGAAATGAGTCATTTATCACCAATCACATGAAATGTATCACTTGTGAACGGTAATAAAAAAAGCAATGATTTCAAATGCATAAATGACTTTTCACTGTCCTGTGGAGTGATGTTTATTTGAATGTGATTGTGATTAAAGCTACTGCTTATGATTATTTCAGCAGACTTACCGGTACTTACTCCCCTTCGTCCTGAGTGAGACACAAGTCATCAACTATTGGCTTTCACTTGGCTTGATCGTTTGCGGCGTACTGCACCTTGCCCCATGTCAGACCCATCTCCTTAAGTTCTGCTTTGCGTCTCCTTGATGTTTTAGGTCGCCCTTGTTTTCTTCTGCCAGGTGGTGTCCATCTCAGGGCAGTCTGGGATTTCGGCCTGGTCCATTCTGAGAACATGCCCAAGCCATCAGATGCGAGAACACTTGATCTTGGTGACCACTAGACTCTTTGTTCTCCTGTACAGTTCATTGGTGATTTCATAGGCCAGAATATACAATATATGACAAAGCTGTTGTACAAATGTAGATTTGTGGTGGTGCTGTATTGCCTAGATTTCCAGACCAGTCTGGCGAATGCATCGTTATCTTTTCCAAACCTTGCTTTTACGTTATCCGTACAGATGAGACTTCCTAGGTATGTAAAATTGTTGACATTCCAATGGTTCATTATTGACTTTGATTGGTGCATTAGGGATGGAAGTAATGCACTTAACTTTAATCTTGGAAGGACTGATGTTCAGGCCCACCTGCACGGCGAAGCCATTCAGCCTGTCGCTCTTTTCTTTGAGATGTTTTGATTTTTGTGGAGACTACAGCAAGGTCATCGGAAAAGTATAGGTCTTCAAGCTGTGTGAAGGGGGTCTACTGGATGCCTGTTGTTTTCCACATGATCCAGTCAATGGTGACCAGGAAGAAGATACAGTTTGCCTCACATCAGACTTTACAGGGAACCATTCTGACGCTGCATTCGATCTTCCTGTAGAACAGCCTCATACAGCGTTTTTGGTGGAACTCCGTAGAATATCAATTTCCATAAAGTATCACTGTGGAATGATTTCTTAGTCTAAAAAATTGATATTCGGAGGGCTGTTCCACTTGATGCACTGCTCTGATGTTTCTCAGAGTAAAGAACTGGTCTGTGCTACTCTTCCACTTCTGAATCTGGCTTGTTCTTGTCTGAGTTTAAATCTACAGATGGCTTTTAATGGGACTGAGAGCAATTTGATGCCACTCCAACTCTGAAGAACGCCTTTCTTGGGGAGTTACACAATAAGGCCTTTCTTCCAGTCATCTAAATTTAACTATGTATCATTAATTCACCAAATTCATCCCTACTTTTCATTATACCACTCTTGCACAGCTGCTGCTCAATCATGCAAACTTATTTTGAAAACTAGCCGATCATTTTTGTTTTTTAAACACAGAATATGCCTGTGTTGCAATTTCTATGAATAAGTGTACCAGACTTTCAGACATATGCTCAAGTCAAGCTCAGACAAACTTTACGCAATGGCAAAAGAGTGAAAATGGCTGAAGTTAGTCATTGCTTAGTGAGGGATTCAATGTGAAGTTTAACTGTCTTATAAAAGTTTGGTTATCAGGATTAAACATTACGATCAATAAGTGGTTTTACATTAAGTAATAAGTTTTCAACTTTTTATAAGTTATACAAGATTAGTATTATATATTTTATATATTGAGATCAGTTTAATGTAATTAAAGTAACTTTTTTTTTACAGTGTTGATCCCACACATCCCAGAATTCAACAAATCCATTATTCATTGCTGATGTTTGCGCGTTTTTTAAGCAATATTACAAAAGAATAACGAGATGGACCATGGTTTTGAGGGCATGAGGAAAACGTTTAACGTTTTAACAGAATAAAATGAAACATCTGCATGGGACATTTTTACATGCAAGCTTTTCCATGTAGGAAGTCTCATAGCACACTGGGACATGGATGAAAAAGGATGAAATTGTAATGGTGAAAAAAAAAATCACATATTCTGATAAAAGTACATAAACTTTTATTTCAATCAAATCAAGAGTTTAATACTGAGATTGTAATGAAAATGTACTGCATCAAAGAATCAAAAATGGTTTGCTTGTAAATAAATGTCCAAGCACACAAAAATAAACCATTTTTAAATGCGTTTATTTCTTACAGTAGCATAAAGATTAAAAACAGTCCATAATTACACAAAGACTGCGGTTGTGAAAGGAAAGAAAAAGCACTGAACAATAGACACTATATCAACACTAATGAGAAGTTAATGAAAGCAAACACAGTGGCACAGTGAGGATATGTACAGTCTGTTGAAGGGTTCCATCAAATGAAGAACTGGATTCAACATTATGTGGATAATGGAGTTTGTTCTACTCAAATGGACATATCTAAATACTGTAGCCTCATTTTTAACTTCATCTCAGTTTTTTTTGCTGCCATTTTAATTATTTCTTCAAATCGAAAGGGGAATTTACCATAAAGCCTTTTAAAAATGTCAAGAAAACAAAATGAAACTGCCTTCCTCACTCAACATCTATCCTGGAGGCACAATCATGTGTCTCACAGGCTGTGTAATGTTCATAACATTGACAACTTTGCATCCTTTAATTCTGTAAACAATTCAGCAAAAGATGATATGAAGTCCTAAAAAGCTCTCTCAATGTGACAATAAGGATCCACAAATACCAGTAATTTAGTGCTGAGAACATTGGCAAGAGCATAAAGAGAACAAGCCAATTTCGAATTGATCTCGTCATGCAATTTGGCCACAGACAGAACATTTCAAATGGAGAGAACAGAGAAATAATGTAGTCTTTCATAAATTGTTTGAGGTTTGCCTGAATATCATTCGGCAGGCTACGATGTGGCACAAAAACAAGAAGAGAAACATCCCTCATAGCCCACTAGTAGGATTACTGAATACTGTTAAGAGCAATACAAGAACTTCACGAGCCAGCATTTTTCTTAATCTAAATTTTCTGAACAATACATTTAAAAAAAAAATCAGGATAAGTAATTGGTTAAAAGTCTTTGGTGACCAACTGCACATCTCAATATTCTACCAATAAGATGGCAGCCCATCCTACGTGTCCGTGATATTAGAATTTCACTGTAAAACGCATTATAATAATCCCTCAGAATAGGTCAACTGCAGCACTGTGTATTTAATATTCCCCTGTATATAACCGTCAAAAGACGATTACACTTTATTGGCAATGTATAAAAGCACTTGTGTGCCACAAGTCTAGATTTTCTAAAGGTTCAGGAGACTTTTCCGACGTGAAAGCGAATGCAGGTAGGTAGCTCTTAAAAAATGAAGAGGGGAGAAAGTTTTCAGGTGAGAGAACTTTTCCCACCCTGATCCCGAAGGCACGGCGCTCAGCTTAGTTTAAAGTAGAACAGACAAGAGGATGAGATGGTGGAGCACAGGAGAAGCCGTGAATCGTGTGTGGGTGGAGGACAGCTGGTGGGTAGACGATCCGTGCCCTATTTTAGAGCCCAGATTTGTGCGCACGCGGATGTGTCAATAAATGCTCTGTAAGAAGACTAAAGGAACAATAACATGTGTTTATGCGTCTTATAATGAGGTTAGCGGTGCTCTGGAGAGAGGATGTGTCCAGAAGCGAGGACAAGGCACCCAAGCATGTAACATATGTGCATTTGCACACTGAAATAGCTGATATGTCTACATTTTGAAAAAGAACTACTGCACCTGAAAGTCAAAACTCGGACTAGGCCAAAACAGAAAGCTATACGGACCCCCAAAGGGAAATGGCGATGAGAGAGGGGAAGTAAAATGTATCATATTTCAGTGCTTTTGCGTTCTCTCGAAACCATGCATTCACTTGCAAAATCTCTCTCGCAAAACTTTTGTATTCGCTCGCAGAACCTCTGCATCCCTTTTTGTTTGCTCACCAAGACATCAAAAGTTTTGAGCGTGAATGCAAAGTTTCTCTGGGAACGCAAACAGTCTACAAGCTAACCCAACATTTTCAAGCTAATGCAAAATGTATCGGGTCAACACACAAAATTTGCAAAAGATAACTAAAGCATTGAAATAATTATCCTCCCATCTCATTTCCCCCCCATCACCATGTCCTTTAGGGCCTCCGTAGAAAACACTTGGCGTTCACATGGATCTTTCTTGTTATCCTTTGTCTTAAAAATGTATAAATGTAATAAATTACACAAGTAAAAACTATACAAATAAACAAATCACCTATTTTTGATGGTAAATGACTGAACAGCAGCAAAGGAGTGTCTACATGCTTTCAAGAAAACATTTATCAATGAGATCCATCAATTTTACCAAGATCTGTCAGCTAGTTTTAAATTGTATCGCAATACATCAGGCTTCATAAATGAAAGCTTATATTCAATTTCTCTCAATCTGATGCTTTCTGCAGTTTCTTTCCATCATTTAACACTATTTCAGTAGGTTAGATTTAAGGGAGTATGTGCTGTAGATCAACAACGAAGCGCTACTACTGTTCACAGTGCATCTCTAAAACAATCACCACAGCTGTATTAGCGTTGATTTCTAAATGTACTCCACGTATTTTGAATATATTGCTCATATGTGTTCATACTGGACTGCGTCAGTGGTTTTGAGTATCTGTCCATCCTCCTCAGACCAGAGGAACGATCAGTACTCAAGATTAGCAAAAACAATAAACGAACCAAAAAGCAAAGTTGTTCAGACTGATGCAAGCACACAGTGATAGCAAACTGTTAGCAGGATCATTTCAAACACGAACAACTAAACATAAAATATCTTATAAGACAGAGTAAAGCTTGGTTTATGCCCGGTGACGTGAGGAGTAGTGAAACGACCCGCCATTATGTCCAAGCTTTTAGTTAAAGGGATAGTTCACCTAAAAATTTAAATTCTGTAATTTACTCACCCTCACATCATTCCAAATCTGCCCGGCTTTTTCTTCTATAAAACACAAAAGAGGATGTTTTGATAAATGTCTCTGTGGCATTTTTTTTCTTTCTTCAAATTCAATGGTGCAAAACAACTTTGGACCCCATTGACTTTCATTGACAACAGTTTTTTCTCAAAATATCTTCTTTTGTGTTTTGCTGAAAGAAGTATACCATACAGGTTTGGAACGATATGAGGGAGAGTAAATGATGACAGAATTTTCTTTTTTTGAACTGTCCCTTCAATGAATCACAGAGAACTACCAGAGTACAATGATACACTATGGTGATTGTAGGTCTCACTCATCTATCTTGCCTCGGCGTGAGCACACATAAGAGATAGGCGGGAAAGCGTTCTCGTATCATCACTATTCAACAAAAGTCATAAATATGAGTTTATTCCATTCCCAGCACATATACCTAACATGCTGTTTAGTGGTGAGATATTAGTGTTCCTTTCCAAGTCAAGTTCCTTGTCCCAGTTGAGGTAGGCTTGCAAGGAAAAGCACATTTACTAGCGTCTCCTATCAAAACCACCACATTATGGGGGACACTGTCCAGACTCCTTACCACTCAGGACAGCACAGAATGGTAATAAGATCATGAAACTACTTCTTGATCACGTTTAACAGGCACACTAAGTGTGTCAAGTGGATAATGGGTGGTTTTGTTTATGGTAGTCCATCAGTTGGTCCATTTCTTTGCACCTGGTGCCCAGATTCACTTTCCAGGAAACACTGAGATCTTGCCAGCCTTGGCCAGCTTGTCGATGATCTGGGCCTCGTAGTCTGCATCATGGACACCTGTTTTACGAAACTCTCCAGAATAGCGGTTCTGCTCCCAATAGTGGTGCCAGTTTCCCCGACTGTCCGCCCCAAAACCAAATACATTCACCTATAGAGTCAAGAGGCAGAAATGAATTCACAGTCACTGCTTGGAAATGTAAATAAACCTTAAAATTGTAGAAATTACAGATAAAATTCACATAAAAAATACCGGAAATGTCTTTCTCAAAAACAAAATGAAACATTCATATTTATATGATTTATAATATAATCTTACGTAGTTCACACTACTGTTCATACGATTTTTTCTTTTATTTAACTTGGAAGCATGGAATTGATCATAAGTGACAGTAAAGACATTTCAGTTTCACCATTACAGAAATAAATGACTAAGTAAAATAAATTAAAATAGAAAACTTTGTAAAAGAAAAGTTTGAATAATATTTCACAATATTAGTGTATTTTTGTGAGCATCTTTCAAAAACATTATTTCAAAAACTTTTCAATCGTAGTGTACACACACACACACACACACATACACACACCTGTTCAAATGCATGTTGACAAAAATATCTAATCAGCCAATCACATGGCAGCAACTCACTGCATTTAGGCATGTAGACATGGTCAAGACGATCTGCTGAAGTTAAAACTGAGCATCAGGGCAACAGTAACTCAAATAACCACTCGTTACAACCGAGGTCTGCACAAGAGCATCTCTGAACAGTGAACACGCAACACTTCAAACCTTGAAGCAGATGGGCTACAGCAGCAGAAGAACACACCGGGTGCCAATCCTGTCAGATAAGAACAGGAAACTGAGGCTACAATTCACACAGGCTCACCAATATTGGACAATAGAAGATTGGAAAAATGTTGCCTGGCCGGATGAGTCTCGACTTCTGCTGCGACATTCAGATGGTAGGGTCAGAATTTGGCAAAAACAACATGAAAGCATGGATCCATCCTGCCTTGTATCAACGGTTAAGACTGCTGGTGGTGTAATGGTGTGAAGGATATTTTCTTGGCTCACTTTGGGCCCCCTTAGTACCAATTGAGCATCATTTAAACGCCACAGTCTACCTGAGTATTGTTGCTGTCCATGTCCATCCCTTTATGACCACAGTGTACCCATCTTCTGATGGCTACTTCCAGCTGGATAATGTGACATGTCACAAAGCTCACATCATCTCAAACTGGTTTCTTGAACTTTGCAATGAGTTCACTATACTCAAATGGCCACCGCAGTCACCAGATCTCAATCCAATAGAGCAGCTTTGGGATGCGGTGGAACCGGAGATTCACGTCTCACAGAAAAATCTGCAGCAACTGCGTGATGCTCATGTCAATATGGACTAAAATCTCTGAGGAATGTTTCCAGAACCTTGTTGAATCTGTGCCATGAAGAATTAAGGCAGTTCTGAAGGCAAAAGGGGGTCCAACCCGGTACTAGAAAGGTGTACCTAATAAAGTTACTGGTGAGTGTGTGTGTGTGTGTGTGTGTATCATGCCCCCCTAAGGTCTTACCTCATCACATACATGTAGAGCAAAGAACAGGACGAGCATGCCAGTGGAGGGATAGCGCCCATGATGATGTGTCCAGCGGTCATGGATGTATTTAAAGAAAGCTGGGTTGAAGATCTGAACCTACAGGTTTGATACATATGCAGATTTATAGCAGCACAGAGAAAACAGATAAAGACTCAATGTGAGATTGATAGTGTTCTATTGTTCAGGATCTAAAGAGTGTCTTAATTCAGAGAATATAAATCTTTGAGAGATGGGATGGGAGGATGGGAATATATTACCTTGTCTTTATCCACACGCAGAAACTGCTTCACTGGAGCGTAAGTACTAAGAGAGAGGGAGAGAGAAAGAGAGGGCGATTTGGAAAGATAAAGTTATAAGTCTTCCCACTGACATCTCTTCATCTTTTCATAAAAACCCGGGAGTTGAACTGCTGCTAACTTTCTAGTGTTTTTCAGTGAAGTAGAGAATATTGTTGATAAAGTGCTACGATGTGTGGCAGTGTGTGTGTGCTTTGAATGTTGAATTTATGGGTACAGAACACTGCAGTGTGTTCATAGACAGAATATAATCAATGTCTCATTGGTCATGCTGCAGTTACTACAGCATTCTACAACTCATTTTACTCAAAATGCAGGAATTGACAATCAAATTTTAATTAAATCCACATTGCGCTTGTAAACTGAACTGAAATACTAATTTATTGATGAGATGTCACACTCTTAAAAAAAAAAAAAAAACAGTTTAGGCATTGACAACCAAATTTTCATTAAATCCACATTGCGCTTGTAAACTGAACTGAAATACTAATTTATTGATGAGATGTCACACTCTTAAAAAAAAAAAAGAAAAGAAAAAAACCCGGTTTAGGCATTGACAATCAAATTTTCATTAAATCCACAGTGTCTGAAAACTGAAAAACTCGTTTATCGAAGGGATGTCACATTCTTATGACTTTTTTTTTTTTTTACCATATTAAAATGACATAATATAAATAAAATGAAAAAGGAAAGAAAAAGAAGAAAATAAATGAAAGAAAGAAAAATATTGAATTAAAATGAACTAATAAAAAAAAAAAAGAAACATTTTTGCGTCTGTGTTATTGTGCTCACAAGCGGATCTGGCCGGTGGAGAGAGCACTTGTGATCCACAACAAGTCGAGAGTCTTGAAGGGCACCAGCACAAAGCTCACGTTGGCCGCCAGGTTTTTGGCACTCTCTGGGTACATGAAGTGGTGTGTGGTACGGCTGCCGGCATCCTCTTCGTACCCTACAGTGGGGGCCAGGTTCATCCTGGAACACACAGATCCAATTGAATTAGACCGTGAAAACCCTCTCTATTTTTCACTGAAACAAGCCATATTACTTTGGCATTTCATTATTTTCCCCATGATAGAGTGAAATGAGCATTCAGGTTGAAAAAAGCATGAAAACCTCACCACTCATTGTAATTGCATAGAAAAGAGTAATCAGGACATTATTAAAAATTCTCCTTTTGTGTTCCACAGAAGAAGAAAAACATGACAGGGTCTCTGCAGAGTTGATAAAATCAAATAAATGTAAGTCTTTTTAAGACCTGCATAAATAAAATGAGTAACCATGTATCTCAGCTTATCTTAATTAAACGGGCTGCAGCACATATTCAACTTCAAAAGAGGGAAAGAGCGAATTTAAGACATGTTTTATTCGATACTGTACATGAGTACTGAAATTGGTTCATGTCATCTCAATACATATGAATTAGAAATCAATCAATATTTTACTGATTCTATAATGCATTTAAAAAGATTTTTGCAGATACTAGTCAAATGTATATACTGAATTTAATGTTGAAATTTTAAATGCCAGATCCAGTTTAATGTGTCACTAAAATACCCAAATAATAATAACATCAGAGAGAGTATTTTATGCATAAAGCAAGACTAAAAAATACAAAACAACAAGAATTTTATTTTGAAATGTGTAGGTTTTTAATTGCAAACATTGTCAGAATTCATCAACGCTAGATCATAAGCAGTAACGGTAGATCATTATTGGCATAATTGAGTGATATTCATTGATTTAGAATTGCTCTAAAACTGCAAACCTGAAGAACATGCAATGGCATGACATTTTCACTTAGACTGTGCGGCGTTCACACATTTATTTAATTAAATCATCACCTTTGAAGTTTAATAATCACATCAGGCCCATCACATCACAGTTCATCCCCAAATTTAAGACCTTGTGATAATTAAGACATTGCTAAACCATTTAGGATATTTAAGACTTTTTATGGCCTTAAATTTGATCAAATTGATTTTAAGACATGAGAATGAGGATGAATAAATGACACAATTTTCATTTTTGGGCGAGCTATTCCTTTAAGAGAGACAGACTGCAAGAGACTAGCAAGATGATGGAGAAAGGGTGGATCAGACGGGAACGCAGACGGGGTCGGTGTCTGTTCAGGAGACACGTCTATTGCGCCAATGGATTTCAGAGCTTTATATTTCACAGCTCATGTCCTCTCAACAAAATGCTCCGATTAGAAGAAAAAAAAAAAAACCTGCTACCATTTCTCATTCTCTATCTGTATCCTACATGTATTCACTCAAATTCAGAGAACTACCTTACATCACCAGGATTTTGTAACATGTAGAATCTCTCAAGCTTGTATTCAGGCAGCAGGAAGCTTTAGATGTAATAGTCCTGGAGATTTTAATGCAAAACAACAAATGTACATGTCCGCCTGTTTCTCTCTTTATCTTCTTAAGACTCAAAGCTTGTCTCAAAGCCAGGGAGATGATTTACCAATCAAATCTCAAGTGCTTTTCTTCTTATATCATCAATCTTTAATAAACACAGGCCAACAAAAAACATGGCTTAAACTGGAAACCACAATACTCATTTAAAATGAAGATTTTTTTTTTTTTAATGAAACCACAAGGAAGGTTTATTATTCTACAGCTTGGTTTTGGCGTTTAGTATTATACATTTGGTGAATTTTTTTTTTTTTTACATAGCATTGGTTTTTCACACCTGCCCTCAAATAATAATTTTACATTAATATAAAAGAAAGTAACAAATAATTATACAGAAAATCCACACCAGTACGTAATATAGAAGTATATACAGAAAATGTGTGATACATGGATGCTACAAGGATGCTAACTGTACCGTTTAATTACCATTAAAAAACCTTTTCAGACAATGCAAACTTATATGGGCCAATAAACATTCGACTGGGGAAGAAAACTCATACCATCTCTTAAACCATCTCTTAAACAGTGTCAAAATGAGAGCAGACAGCAGTTAAACAAATAAAGAGACGAGGAGACAGCTGAAGAAATAGATGGATTTGGAGGAGGACGGGATTAATTTAAGACTTCACTGAAATAGCACCTCAATTTATACCTCCGTCTCTTTCAGCCTCTCCGTCTCTCTGATCTCTACTAAACATACACTGTTCTGTCTCCCGAAGGCCATTATTTTACTCTTTTCTTTAAGCAGCAATACGCACAATCTGCCCTTTTCCATTTTCATTCGACTGAAACCTGAAATTGCAAATGTCAATCCACCATATCTGGCTGTGATCAGTGTCCCAGAAAACAGGACTATTGTTGCATACTAAAACTAAGGTGAATACTCCTGATTCAAAAACATTGCTATAAGATATAAAATAAATACAACTATAAATATATTGATACGGATAAAGATATAGATGTGGCTTTCTTTCATCAAAGGTCTTGCTCTAGCAATGCTCTGCTGATTTCTTATTCCTTAAAAGGTTATGTAATTGTTTTTAGTGTATAATGCCAGAGGCGAGCTAAACAGATGACGACAGCGCTGTGACGTCGAAGTCATTAGTAAACATTGCAAGATGGCTATGGATGAACACCAGTTGTTTGAAATGTCTTTGGCCGCTAGAATGAACGAGTTAGACTTGGATTTTTATCTAAAAGAGGAAAAGAAGACGGTGCTCGAATCGTTCCTTTGCAAGAAGGCCGTTTTTGCTGTTTTGCCGACCGGATACGGCAAGAGTCTAATCTAGCAGTTAGCTCCGCAGGTAGCTAAGCATATGGGGCTTGTTGTGATTGGTCGTAGTGTTATCCAATTGCGTGCAGTGAGATTTTCAATTGCATGCTTGGTGCCGCCCCTCGAACTGGCCGATTTTCATTAGTCGATGCCAGACCATTAATCTTTCAGATTTAGGTCTGGATTTCCAGGCTATCCTAGGCTGAAATTGGGCTGAAATTCAACCTATGTTCTAAATTTGCAAAGGAACTATCGTATTGATCAACCAATAGAAGATGATGGGGGTGTTAAAGGGGTCATATAATGCCATTTTTGTACAAGCTAATATGATTCTTTAGGGTCTAAGTGAAAAGTTTGTAATATACTTTAATTAAAAATTCTCATTAGTATTGTAAGAAAACACTCATTTTACCTGGTCAAAAACAGCTGTTTTCAGCACGCCGTTTAAGTGCATGTGTCTTTAAATGATAATGAGCTTTGCTCACCCCGCCCCTCTGTTCTGTGCATACATCGTTTGCAACACAATAACACAATAACCATAACGCGTTGTTCATTATAAACGTGGGATTATGAATTATATTGAGAACGTCGTACATAGAAAACATGCCATAATGTACCGAGTGTAAACAGCCACATTCATCGTGAAGCGTGCAAGCGATTTGCAAAGATTAATATAAATATAAATATAAAGGTTATAAAATGTTACACTCACTTCTTCTTCTTCTGGAGGTGCAGCAGGAACACGAATAGTTGGTAAGTTACCGATCCTTTTTTCAGGAGCAGCTTCTTAGCAAAACCAGCTTTATACTGACCCTCGTTTGTAAAGCAGTCTGGTGTGTGAAATGATTCGCGCAAACATGAAAGCATTAACGTTGATCGTGGGGAATATTCCCTTCGAAAACAAACTCAGCCACTGCGTCTTCAGCGGTTTGGATTTAGGAACATCAGCATGACTGCTGTGTTCCTTATTACACCCAAGAACAGAACACCACAATTGCTTAGACGCCATTCTGCTCATAGACAGTGCTCCAGCGTAACAACAATGACCGCGCCGGTCCGCACGGACTATGATTGACAGCTCGCTCACGAGCAAGGGCGGGTCTGTGTTGAAACGCTGCTGTCAATCAACAATCGTGGGAGGGGCGTCGATTTTGTGACGTGGGAAAACATAAGAAGATTTAAAAAAAAACACTGAATGGATTTTTATCATTTTATGATGGTTGTGTACAGGCACTGCCAACACACATTTCAGTACAATCAACTTGTAAAAGTGCATGTACCATTATATGACCCCTTTAAGGAAACTTATTTTTGCTAGAAGTAGAGAAATGACATATTTCACCTATAATTATTAAACAAAACAAAAAACTAAACTGAAAGATAATAGTATATAAAAAAAAAACTTTTTAATATTTTGTTTCAAAACCCAATCATAATCTTGAATATGTACTTAGATTCCATTTCGAAAGACTGTTTTCTTTCCCTACTTCTTTTCCCAGAGGCATTTCAAGACTCACCTCATGATGAAGTCGTGGTCATCAATCACTGGACCGTAACCTGCCCCGCGGAGGTTTCCTGAATTCCCCACCACGGCACAGCGCAGACAGCGGGCAGGGTCCCACGAACCGTATGGGGAACGGCCTGGAATGACCTGGAACAGCCTCTGTAGGACTTGCTGGATGTTGTGGGGTTTGAATTGAGGCTGCAACATCTGTACAGGGCCCAGAGGGAAGCGAAGGGAGGGAGGGAGGAAGAAAGAAAGAAACTGACATAAGGTTGGGCAGTTATCTTTTAACTTCAAACCATCTGCACACCTGCCTGTGCACACATGCATACTAAAATAAACATCCAGGCAGCCAATTAGCCACTGTGCCAATAAAGCCCTCTGCGGTGAGGAATGAATACATTTTAAAAAACACGTTCAAGACCAGACCTAAAATCTTTTCTTTTGTATTTTACTGACATCCCTTCATTCTCCGTTTTCTATCCTTTCCTTCTCCTCCTCACTGTCCCCAGTTTGTCATGTCTCTGTTGTAGCTATAATTCTTGGCAGATGTTCTCTGGGTACACCCATCTACATGATGGAAGCCATTGTGTTTAATGTGAGACCAACAGATTTTTTTTTTTAACTGTATTTTTGATCAAATAAATCCATCCTTGGTGAGCAATAAAGACTTTTTTCAAAAACATTTTACAAAAACTTACCAACCCCCAAGATTTTAACCAGTAGTGTAAGTCTTTAAATGTATAGAAGATTTAGGCAAAAATCTGAATTTAAAACTGGAATTGGAATAAAAGGAAGAGGAATTGAATTAATTGCTATTCAAAAACTTTGACTAATTTCATTAGTCCAACAAAAGCTTCATGACTAAACAAATTACACAATTCATTTTGAGTAATTATGCCCATTATACTCTGATTAGACATTTTCTGAAGTTCAGTAAATCCAAAAATTCCAATATTGCCAAATTTCTCATCTTTGATCACCAAAATGACATATTTAAATGTTTTTTCCTTGATGCCTTAAAATAGCTTGAATGGCTTTAGTATATGCGGTTCTATGAATATGCAAATTAACCCCGCCTCCACTCACTCACACCAGCTCAGAGATCCACTCGTTGAACGATCACATGTTGACGTGATTGTGTAGTTTGTGACGTCAGAAACAAACACCAGCGATTTCAAACCGCGTTTTTGTCTTTGGTTCATTGCAGTTTAAAGGAGAACTCCGGTCAATTTTAACATTGAGCTCATTTTTGTGTAAATTTGGAGTGCTGTCAATACAGAGAACAACGACAAAAATCGGTGTTGCCTACACCGTGTTATCCTCTTTTTAAAATTTGCACCCTGTTGACTTCAATGGGGCAAGTGATAACCTATGCGCGTGAACTCGACAATCGACTACTGTGGACTTCGACCGAAAACAGGAAGAAAATACAGGTATGTGCGCTGGCTGAAATAACATAATTTTCATTCATATCTTTCACATCTACTGCAGTCAGATTCACCCGTGTTAACTCTAAAGGAATCACTCACAATGGCTGGGCACTCTTAATGACACATCAAGGATGTTAAGAGGCTAAAAGCAGGTTTAAAACTTGCCCCATTGAAGTCAACAGGGTGCAAATTTTAAAAAGAGGATAACACGGTGTAGGCAACACCGATTTTTTTCGTTGTTCTCTGTACTGACAGCACTCCAAATTTACAAAAAAATGAGCTCAATGTTAAAATTGACCGAAGTTCTCCTTTAAAAGAGAAAATACTCAGCAATGGTGCTGACTTACGAATTAGTACATTGTTTGTCTTAAAGCATACTAAAAAAAACCACATACACATATAAACAATATTAAAAGCTTGATTTTCACCACAGGGGGACTTTAGCAGTTTTTATTTTATTGTATTATTATTACCAGTAAGCAAACACCTAGAACAGCATTGTGACAGCATGTTTTTGAAGTGCAAAATCCTGTAGTTTCCATAAGTGCAGGCATTTTCCCAACCCTCATCCCCAAATCTTTCTGCTTCTTTTGCTTAATGCAGTCCTCCACCCTCCCTGCTTTTAATTTACTCAGCGCAAGTATTACAGACTAACATTTTTCAGCTGACACACTTTTCTCAGACATTTCTCATGTTCTCTTGGCTTCGTGTCGCTTAAACATGATGCATAAGCACAACTGCAGACCGCTAACATCTCTCACTAAAAGGAAAGAAGCACAATAAAATAGGTCTCTTTTAATTAAGGACAGTGGGAGTTTTGTAGACTGTTTTGCAGTCATTTCATTTTGTTTTTACCATTTAGTTAATGCATGAGGTCAAAAGCATTTCACGAAATCGAACCACAACAAAGTCTAACCACGTCAAGGGAATGGATTCCTAATATAAAAGCTGCAACTGAGTAAGATCACTTACCACCCACCAGTAGTACACGTCTGAAGGCAGCTGGATGTTGTCCCGAATCCACACAGGCGAGATGTCCGGGTCGTAGTTCTCGTCGAACCAGTCGGAAACGCCTGGGTCGCCCACGCACCGAGAGCAGGCACATGTCTTTTGCTGAGCGCTCTCAGCTGGGATCACTCGGTGGGAACCAGCATAGCTGGGAACTAGCTTAACCCTGCGCGACTCTTCCCATCCTGGGGGTTCAAAGTAAGGCAGGCCGGCTCCTCCTCTCAGGGAGAAGGAGAAGAAGAGCGAGGTGAGGAACAGGAGGGCCAGGGATCCCAAGACCACGCAGACGCGCAGGGAGCATCGCATGCCCCCGCGTTCTCCTGCCGCCACAGCTCCAACGGGCGCCCAGGGCCTCAGCTCACCCGTCCTCGGAGTTCGTGCCCATGTGGCCCATCCCCAGCCCAAGCCCAAGCGTCCCTCTCGCTGCGGAGGCGCAGACGGCATGCGCCCGCCCCACTGCCATGAACCGGCCCCTGCCACCGTGCCCAACCTGGACTCAGTACTACTTGGCGTACTGAGCGACACAAGCTTTAAACCCAAAAGTGTGTGAATCTCACAAAACTGTTCGCCTGTGAACTACCACTGCTGATCCGCCGTCTGTCTGTCTTCTCTTTCAACGTGTCACCGCTGCCGTGGAGCCTTTTACCGCTCTTTATTTTCGATCTCTTCCCCCTATGGGATCTCCTCCAGCTCTCTCTTTCACGCTTCTGAACTGTCACGGTTCAAACAAACACCAGTCTTTCGCCTCTAAAAAATCAGTCTGCTTGTAGGCGTGTGTGTGATCTGCTCTATTCTCCTTGCAGTGACAGTTGGAAGAATAGCCCTCTCTGCGGTTTTGACATCTCAGTGCCAGACAAGATAGGCTGTCATCCGTGTCTGTTCCATTACAGTCCTCTATGAGTCCAAATTTGTCACTGTAATTTGGTTTGACCGCGTCCTTACGCTCTGTCTACCGAGCCACCGTGCTGAACTTCACAGCCAGAGGAGGAAAAGGGTGGAGTTTTCTCACAGACTTGTAATGAAGTTCTTTTGCAGACATCTTGAATAGCTTTATGTTATCCAACACTCTAAACTCTTTCCGTCTCATTCATTTCGTTGTAGTCGCGTATCCTGCAAATTATTTTAAGTGCAGAGACATGCCGCCGCATTTGTCTTGATCATTGGTCTTTGTTATGTCTTCAATGAAACAGATTCAACTTTGAGCTTTCAATTCGTGTCTGGAAAACAGCAGTGGGGTTTGAACATTCCAGTCTAACTGAGCACTTTAGGACATTCTACATCATAGTTTGATAAGTTGAGCACTTTGACTCTCTCCAGGTCAGTGGATGATAAAAATGAACCGAATAAAAAAATGGAGTAAAAGATGGCAACAAAGACGATTAAAAGAATCTAATGGCTCAAGAACAAAAAAGGGATTTGAGAGCCAAGGAGCTGGATTATAGAAAAAGGCAAACAACAAAATGCCATCAGATTTTCTTCTAACACTGCAGTTGTCTAGCAGCTAGAGGAGTACGTGATCAGTCGAGTGCCTGCGAACGTGTGTTGTGTCGCAGGACTCGCCTGCCAATTTCACGATGACAGCTTTTAACGGAATTGGTGAGGTGGAGAACTCGGATTTCAACAAGGCAATGTGCCCTGACCTGCTGTTGTCCTGTAATCTCCAAATCTATAATCTCTGGGATGCTGCTGGCCCACCTGTGTGATCTCTCTTTCTCTTTGCCAGTTTGCTGCCGAGAAAACCCGTCAGTCGTCGAGGGTGCAGTGCATCAGAATCATAGTGGAATCCAGATGCTGTTGTCTTCAGCTGCTCTTCTTGATTTAGGGCGACCTTCCAACTACAGGGTAACAGACAGACGGAGAAGTGCAGAATTATGTAGTGCATATCAAGACAGGGATGCAATTCATAATGTTATTATTTTAAGATGTGTAGATTTTTTTTTTTTAGTTGCACAAATTCTAAGACAGATTTTCATATTCAAACTTTCAGAAAACTGCCAAAAAATAGCAGATTATTGGCAAGCAAACACAGTTACATGCCAAAATGTGATTTGCTCCAGAGACATTTTTCTACATTTATTACAAATTACAACAATATGACTGAAATGTACACAGAAAAATAAAGCAGTGTTTTGAAAAAAACATTTAATGTATGTTGTGGTTTTTCAACATACCACAAATGTTTCTACAAATGTTCAGGGGGTCTGAGACACACTGAAAGGATTTAGAAAAACGTAAAACTAAAGAAAAAGTTATGGCAAAATTAATATGAAAATTTTCTGCACTATTCCTAAGGTTCCTAACAATTTCTGTCGATATGAACTCCTTTGTATAAAAAACAAAACAAATGTAATTGAATCACAAGATTACAATCAAGAGCTGCTGTCAATGCTACAAACCAAATACTAAGAATACTAAGAAATTAATTTAAATTTTTCAATCCAACGGCAGTCAAATTTAACCCTGATAAAACAATTTGCAAATAAAAATAGTGTATCAAATTAGAAAACAATACAAAATAAATGAATTTTCACAAGTGGTCTCAGATTTTTGCTGCCACTATGAGGAAAAAAAGAAAAGCATGGTAATGCATTACCTGTCATAATGCACCAAAAGTTGCAGCTCAGAAATCCTTAAGGTTTCTGCCTTCAACTCAGATTTTATTTATCCAATCCTTCTTTTTCACTGACTTTTCATTTTCATCATATTCACTGATATCTGTCCCTCACACAAATTTTGTGAAGACACCACAGTTGAAGTGTTTCTATCTTTGGGGCTCTCATGTGACCACTGATTTATGTTGAATATTCTCTGTAGAGCATCTGCTGAGCTAAATTACCAGAGCTGAATATGTGGAGCACAGGCATGGGCATTGACTTCACTGCTCTCACAAAATAACACCAACCAATTTGTGCATGTTTTAACATTAATTTAAATGCATGTATGTAAGAACAGTTTTGACAATAAAAGCAATGCAGGATAATATATTTACACACATCAGTTTGATGCCAACAGTTCAATCGTGTATTTAGAAGAATATATTGAGATTGCATATCAAACAAACAGGTGGCTCGTGCTGTTTTCACCGTGGCTGCAGATTAAATCACGTGCTTGTGATTGCATGCGTGGGTGAGCCGCTAGAGATCACATAATGCTCTCCCTTTCACTCCAATTAGAAAAATGAATTTCAGATTTCATTTTCTACGGCAGAGGTAAATGCCTACTTCTTTGATTGAGACGTTGTCAACCTTAAACGCGCTACTTCTTTTTAGACGCCCACATTATGAAGAGAGAAACAGAACGAGGCTGCGGTGCATGCACAGTCAACAACAGCAATTCAGGTTTTTTTTCTTCTGCTGGTGCAACGGGAGCGCGATCAGGTTTGACGGTCTGAAAAGCATGAACTCGCCCAAGTTTCGACTTTTATGTGGGCTCCCAAACTTTTTCTTCCATTTACTTTTTCGATTTCGAACTCCTTTAGTTTACGTAGCCAACAACGTAATCGTTTGTCGTAGGGCTGGGCGATATGGACCAAAAGTCATATCCCGATATATTTAGGCTGAATATCGATATACGATATATATCCCGATATTTTTTCCGCAAAGTGAGAGCAAATGTTCAGTCAAAGTCAAAGCCAAATATGACATGTTAAAAGTAGTTTTATTGAAACCAGCTATTTCAGTAAACAGTTGCAAAATCAAATGAATAAATAATAAACAGGTTTCTTCACCTTAGGGCTGCACGATTATGACAAAAATCATAATTGCCGATATTGTTATTTGCGATTTATTAATTATGATTATCAAAGTTTACATTGAATATATATAAACAATTTTTTGTCATTTAAAAATATAAAAAATAACAGTGGCATTTTGGGGTTAATATGGAAACGACTGTTACCAGAATACACAATACTAACAATAACTGTTAATGAAACATGGAAACTGCTCCTGGTGAATAGAATGAAAATCATACCTGCATTACTTTTATTTCGTGTAATTTACAACGTAACGGCGTTGCATGCTCGTAGTTTATTTTGCACTTGATCAGTGAGGCGATACAGCGCGCGCCGGCGCATTTGTGCGTGCAATTGAGTGTGCGCTCCGAGCACAGGATAACGGCTGACTGGACAAGAAAGTCCGTTTTTCTGAGGTGAAAGACTTTATTTCAGCGTACACTTATGTCACTGCCTGGTAGTTCTTATTGTGCTGGGGTTTCTGAAGTAGTCATGATTCCCTCTCGTAACATAACATGCTCTAAACACGCACGCAGAGTGGGAAAGGAGGAGCGGAGGCGCGGGGAGCAGAGCGCAAATTTGAACTATATCGATATATGCGATATGGTCTAATTTCATATCGCATTTAAAAATATATCGATATATTTTTTATATCGATATATCACCCAGCCCTAGTTTGTCGTCAGTAAGTGGATGAGTGTGTGCGATTAATATTCGACTTAAAATAATTCGGTCAGTAGGCCTTATGTTCTGAGGGATTAATATTCGACTTTAAAAAAATAATTCGGTCAGTAGTCAGTATAGTTCAGAGGGGCAGTTGGTTGCAGTTCGAGTTAGCCTATACTTTTAGTTTTAAACTAAACAAATTAGGCTAACGATTTTTAGAGTATAGAAACAGCGAAAGAGGGTGCATGCAGTCATTTAACGCTGCTATAGCATTAGCAATTCCAGTTTAATAATGTTTATTTCTGCTACACCCGTCATTCTGCTGCTGATTACTTGCCAGTAATCACGGGAGCGCGATCAGGTTTGACGTTCTGAAAGGCATGAAAGTGCCCAAACTTTTACTTTTATGTGGGATTACGTAAACTTTTTGTTACATTTATTTCGAAATTCGAACTCCTTTAGTTTATGTACAAATAATAAGCTAAAATTAAAATGTAGTCGTCAGTGAGTAGATGCGTGTAGTGTGCGGTTATTTAATGACATTCGACTTATTAAAGTGGTGGTTGATTATGATTTCACTTTTTTAACTTTAGTTAGTGTGCAATGCTGCTGTTTGTGCATAAACAACATCTGGAACCTTACAATGCTCAAAGTTCAAAGCAAAGGGAGATATTTGATTTTAAATAAATTACTTTTTAAGGAGGACAACAAACGGCTGGTAGGGACTTCACATAAACCCCGCCCCCTGAACACAATTTATAGATTATCAAGACAGAATATGTTACTCAATGACTATAAGATAACTACACATACGCTACATAAATTCATTTACTAACCGTTAAGAAATGTCCTGTTGCATTCTACATGTTGTCACTTCTTCTTGATTCTCTCCATCATTGTCTGAGTCCGATTTGAACATAAAAGGCTAAAAGTGTTTGAAATTTTCAGTGCATGTCTATTTGAGTGCAAGCTGTTGAAGCTCCGCCCCCTGTGCCAGGAGCAGCAGCTCATTTGCATTTAAAGGAACAGACACAAAACGGTGTGGTTTTGCTCACCCTCAAAAAGTGTATTTTAACAATTTTAGCAATTTTAACATGCTATTTAAAAATATCTGGGGTATTTTGAGCTAAAACTTCACAGACACTCTGGGGACAGACTTATTTTACATCTTGTAAAAAGGGCATTATACCACCCCTTTAAAAATAATTCTGTCAGTAATGTTCTGGGGCAGTGGTTTGGTTCGTGTTAGTTTTAAAGTAAACAAATTACTATTTTTTAAAATATAGTTTGGATGTGTACATTTATCAGAACATGACAAATAATCAGTACTCGTGGTTTGATGGCCAGTGAAAACTTATAACAAACTGTAGGCTAACTTTTATTAAACTTTTGTGGTTACTGAAAATTTTAGTGAAAAATAATCATAATTAATAATAGTTAGTTAATAATAATTGGCTAATAGTTTATTTATTATTTCATTTTTCTATATTCATTTCAATTTCTATACATGCCAATGTAACCAATGTAAAAACGGCATGAGAGTTTTATGACCAGCAAATAAGTATGATGCACTGTCTAAAAAAAAGTATGGAAATCAGTAGAATATAAAATCTCAAATGAAAGGCAAAATCCTCTTAAAGCAGAATTATGCTCCCTGTCTATTCAATTCATGCTTCATTTTCTCACCAAGCATCGCATCCTCTACAGTCTACCCCCATCCAATATCTCAAAATGACAGTCTTCTCATTTATAAAGCCATCAACACACATTGCTTGCTAGACTCACAACAAACAGGCAGTTGAGATATGGAACCACTATTTCCATATTCTCTTTTAGTCCGCACATCTAAACATGAACTGCTACAGATATTGCTTTCACAGTTGTGCTCAACATATTAACACTCATTCTTGACTCGACACATATACATATGACACATGCTTGTAATACGTTCTCAAAGATCAATTCAGGCAGAGAACACGAATATCAATTTTTCCATTTCTTCCTCCTTCAAACTCTGACACAGGTATTACACACAAAACATCCACTGACCTTAGCTTACCCTTTCTTTCCCTCTCTCTTTTGTTGTTCAGTCGCTTTTAGTGGGTCTTGACCAATGTGCCTGATCAGCAAGGGTGAGCCGAGCACTGTAGAGTGGGTGTCTGAGTTGCCTTGGCAACGAAACCTCACAGCTGGCTGCAATGGAAATGTAATTGAAAGAGAAGAGCAGACATTCACATACTGGGTGGGCTTGCATTCTCTCCGACTCACATGCTGGACAGGTTGTTCTCAAATATTCAACAGTCAATGCTCCAACTTTGCGCTATTATCAGATTGGATGGAAGCAGGGAGGAAAAACGATGCCTGTCCAGTGACTCTAGGGTTAACATACTGTCAAACCGTGCACTCTCTCTAGGCTGAGGATTAATCTAATCATAAAATAGTAATTTTCAGCGGCTTGGCCCTAAGGCTTAATCTAATTTCATGTTTAATGGATTAAACCCTTTTAAAGATGGATACATTATTGCTTGTTAGACCTCTCTTGGGAAAAAAGTATGATTATCGTGTCTTTTTTTTTTTCCATTTAAAAATGTAGACTAAATTTATGATTTAGCTATTTCAATCAACATTTTCTTCCAAGGTGATCTGGTGTCAGTGGAATGTGTTTTCAGAAGCCTTTGTTGAATGATTCTGTTCAGTCGACATTTTGAAACTATAACTGTGAGAGGAATAGAATTTAATTCTTGGAAATGTGGCCTAATAATAAATGGGGCATCATGCTGTTAGTGCCATTGCACGTTATCAATCACAAAGACATTCTTCAGATAAATAATCCAAAACTGAGGTCATGATAGTCATTTACAGAGTTCATATACTTAACTTAATTCGCAGATGTGTTGTAAAATGAAACTTTTTTTTTTATTTTTATTTTTATTTTTTTAACAAGGCTAGTCCCATGGGCGTCAGTTTGGTTTGAAATGTGCTGGGGACAGAGACGCATTCGGAAGTGCATTTTCAGAAGTGCTGGGTACAATGACACATTCTTTTTTTTTTACTCTTTCGCGGAGGTCATGTTTTGAAAGACAATGTCCTGTAGCTTACTAATGTAAAAAAATAAAAATGTATACAAAAATGTGATGATGTACGACTCGTTTTATGAAGAAGAAAGCCTTAAGTTTTCAAAAAGCAATAGACATATGACCCACTATTCTGCTTCATAAGTACCATGTTGACAATATGACATGACGTGGTTTAATGTACCTAAGGGACTGTTAGTTTTTTATTTAAGGGGCTACCGGAGGAGTTTTGAGATCTATAGTCAAAATAGACTTGACCCTCCCTTCGCCAGCAATAACTTTTTCTATGACCCTCCAAAATGATAGTGAAAAAAGGCATGACCCTCCCCGATAATTTATTGATTACTTCTGTACTGGTTTGCGCTTGGCATGTTCAAATAGCCATTGTTTTTTTACAACCATGACCAACGACTTAAACTCTGCTTTCTCATCTTACTAGGGCTGTAACAGACCAAACCCACGATTCGGTTCGTATCACGATTTTTGATTTTTGATTTGGAAAAAAAACTCCATGTTTTCGGTGCTGATGCGTGGTGACGCGTTCATGTAACGTGTAAGGGTGGCGCTGCCAATAAAGCACCTAAAAACTGTCACAAAGAACTGGCAAAAGTAATGATTATAAATATGTCAAATATAGCAAGGAGACATTTTAAATGCTTACTAATAAATAAGTGTTTTCTGTCAGTGTCGGCTGCAAAGATGAAGTTGACTATGCTTGACTCGTGATCTTCGCAGTAGTGAACGCACCCAGAGAGAAATGCACATTTCATACGGATTACAAGCAGAGAGCAGAGCAGTCTGTTTTCTTTCGTTTTGAATTGTTCTGTTTAAAAGTAGACATTTCAAGCTTTCTATATATGTCTCAGGTCTGTGAGGCAAGTAGGCTACCTTATACGCTGAGTTTCGGTTCATTTATGAGACGAGCTCCAGTTCACGCGCCGGCGCCTCCGTGTCGTAATTATCTATTGTCTGCTATATTTATTATATATATCCTTATTTATTAAATCCAGGCAATTGGTTCATGAAACACTAATTAAAATTAAGATACAATTAATACAAAAAGAAATTCACTTTAAAGAAAGGCAGCTGTTCTGTTTGAGGCCTCTGTGAAAGTTTTAAAGCAGTATTTTAGTGCCGCTTTCAGAGCGGTCACATCCGTAACTGAGAACTGATAAGTTGTTTTTTCCCTCATAAATGCGAAAACGAAAAATAAAATAAAATTAATATTATAATGGATTTTTGTTGGGTCAGACTGGATGACCCAAAAAAAACATGACCCTCCCTATTTTCCTCCGGTGGTCCATTCCATAAATACCGAACGGTCCCTAAACAATGATTACCAAATTTCTCTCTCATACTGCTCCTCATAACCACTGAAAACGGTAAAAAAATATTATGGACGTTATCTAACATTAAGCGTTTCTGCTTCACATTTTCAGCAGGGCAGCGGAGCGGCTGTGGGTTGACTCCCCACGGTTCTCATGGGCTTTAAACCATAAAGCTTTTTCACGTTAGGACTTAATGTACCTAAACAACGATAACCAAATTTCTCTCTCATAATGCTCCTCATAACCACTGAAAACTGTAAAAAAAAAATCTGACCCAAAGTCCAATTATTATGGACGTTAAGTTAAAAGTGGTGGGTACAAAATGACTCATGACGAAATCTGGTGGGTACGCGTACCCACCATCCCCACCGAAATCGACGCCTATGGCTAGTCCTAGTTTGCATCACAGTCACACTAATCACAAAACTATAACCTTTCACATCAAGCCCTTAAACCAACTAAATGATGGAAAAACAAGTAAAAAATGCCTACATCTCTAATCAAATTCAAGTCTCAATTTCATTTTATGTAGCCTACAGCTTCAGTCATGTTTATTTCCCATTCTGCCTCTCAGAAAATACTGGCTCTCATTTTTATTTCTTTTTCAGTTTCGTCTTATTTTATACTCTCTCAAGGGAAAATTAATTTAGCCTTGTGCACTAAACATGAAAGTAGAACTAGATATAACCTTAGGTGCTATTTTGACTCATCTGAACAAGTTTCTGCCTGATTAACTTAATGTCACAATTATCTTGGGCAAAAAGCTTCAAGTTCTCATCTAAAAAACAGCCTTCCGCACCAAATTTATAATAATCTAACATAAACAAAAACATTCCATGCCATCTCTTTTGACAGACATTAAATATCACTTGCAAACACTTTCTTTCTTTTAACTCTGAAACTATATTTCACATCCATGCTAAATGGGGTATTACCCTGAGGAGGCACTGGATCAGTTATCAGCATACAGCTAAGCAATCCGTACTCATGAATTGTGTTTGTGCCCAAGAGCAATGAGTTTACATGCCCTCTTGAGTCACATTCTCCTGGAGCTACTGCTGACCCTTCATCATGCCTTTCTACATCTATCCACAGGGGATGCCAACACCAGTCAGGTCCTCCGCGTCCAGCTCACAGAAGCTGGTCTATTATGACGATAAGCCACAGACACACTGCTGTAGAAAACAGTCCTTACGGATCTCAAAGGCCTGGGAAGAATACTGAAGTTTTCAATCTTACCATCTAAATCAGAGCATAAAACATCTCAAAGAAGCAGAAAACAGACCATAGAATTATTATTATATATAATAACATTGTTTTTGGACAATTACAGTGTCCAGTCTACTCACTTTTGCCTGCACCTCCCTAAAACTTGTAATCTTTTGGAGTGTTAAAATCATGCAGTTATTGCAAGCAGTTACGATATGAACATTTGCGATATATCATGCAGCCCTAAATAAAACCTTGCATTTTCAAATGATGCACTTTGAAATCATCTCTAAAAAAAGCAAACATATGGATACAATATGTGGTCAACCTGACCTACCCCCTCCTTACTGACCTTGTCTCCGTTGCTTTTTCACATCTTCTCACTGTTCCCCTGTGGCATATTCATGAATTATCCATGCATCTGCGGCTGTACCTATCTACTGATCTATCTACAGTATCTCTTTCTATTTGGCAAGTACAGAAAAAGATGCTCTTTCAGCCCGTGGCCCTTTCTATGTCATCCCTCTCCATTCTCTCACTCATTCTTTCAATTGTTTTTAATCCCTTTCTCTGTATGACAAAGTGTTTCTTCTCCTGAGTTCAGAAATGTCTCTCTCTCCCTCACTCATCCAGTACAGATCCTCTCAGGCCACCTAGTCTGGGGCCAGATGCCAAGGCCTGTCGCAGAGCCCATCGATTTTGAGGAAAACCAGGGGCAACGCTGGCTCCGGAGCACCAACAGCAGAAGCCATCATTGCTGGCACAGTTAACCCTTATCTGACCACCTCACTGAATGTTGCTCACATATTCATAAAAGTCATAATAAAAGTGCTGCAATGAGCGATTATAAGATTGTGTGCCAATTAGACTTTCCCTTAATCTGTCAATTAGATGTCAACAACTCATCATATTTAAACTCAACTCAGCCTGGCTATTTGCTTTCCAGACTGATATACATGGCGAGCTCCAAAATTAAAATAAATCCCAGATCTATTTTGTTAATGCGTCATTTTGATTAATTTACAATTAGTAAATGAGGTATGCTATAGTTGTGTGTGCTTGTTCAATGTCACACTGCAATAATCTAATCAATCTAATGTTTTAAATAGAGAAAGGTAAGAATGTCATGTTACCTTCCTGTCTAGGCTGAACTCAGAGGACATTTTTATAGAATCTTGTTTCTGCCACGAAAAAAAAAAGGCTTTTATCTTACAATTCTTTTTTCTTGCAATTGCGAGTTTATATCTCAATTCAGACTTTATAACTTGCAATTCCGAGTTTATGTCTCACAAGTCTGAGAAAAAAAGTCACAATTGGTAGTTATAATTTTTAATTGTGAATTATAAAATGGGAACTGCAAGAGATAAACTTGGAATTGTGAGAAGATAAAAAGTCGCAATTATCTTTATTTATACTGTGGCAGAAAAAAGCGTCCGTATCTTTGGGACTGTTGCTGTGTGTAAAAACCATTACATTTTCAGTGATCTGACATGATGAGCGTCTGAAAGAAAACTATTCCATCTGTTTGGGTTTGGGAGCAGGTCTCCAGGGAAAGAGAAACCCAGAGAACTCATGCATGTATGAACACACATAGATATACAGACAACTCTTGTCTTCAGCAGCAGGTGCCCTATTTGTTATTTTCTGTACAATCCACGTGGTCTCCAAATCAAGAAGCAAACATAACTGTAAATGTTGAGTTGAGCTATTTAAAGGGTTAGTTCACCCAAAAATGAACATTCCGTCAATAATTACTCACCCTCATGTTGTTCTAACCCCGTAAGACTTTCATTCATCTTCGGAACACAAATGCTAGGTATTTGATATCTGCCAGCCCAGAAAAGTTAGTAAAAACATCGTTAAAATAGTCCAAGTGACTACAGTGGCTCAACCATAAGTTTATCAAGCGACGAGAATACTTTTTGTGTGAAAAAAAAGCTAAAATAACGACGTTTTTCAACTATTCTTTTTCATCTGTGTGGGCCTCTGAGTGAGTTCACGTAGTGTAACAGCGCAGTGCTTCTGGGTTGTACGTCAGAACGTAGGCTCACTATTGGCCAGCATCACACACATGACCAGCGTCAGCCAATAGTGAGCCTACGTTCTGACGTACAACCCAGAAGCGCTGCGCTGTTACACTACGTGAACTCACTCAGAGGCCCACATAGAAGAAAATTAATAGTTGAATAAAGTCGGGGGGTTTTTTGCGCACAAAAAATATTCTCGTCGCTTGATAAACTTAAGGTTGGGCCACTGTCACTTGGACTATTATAACGATGTCTTTACTAACTTTTCTGGGCTGGCAAGTTTCAATAACATAGAAGCCTATGGAGGAGTGAGACAGCTCTCAGATTTAATCAAATATATCTTAATTTGTGTTCCGAAGATGAACGAAAGTCTTACGGGGTTGGAACAACATGAGGGTGAGTAATCAGTTTTTGGTGAACTAACCAAAGTTGATATAGCTGGATTTCAGGTGTTGTCACAGCTCTTTGAATTAACCAATTTTAGCCCATGATAGAAAAAGGTTTCCTATAGAGTAACCTATTTAAAAGCTCTAATATGTGACTCGTTGACAGCGTTCTCGCTCTGTACACAGTGTTAACCTAGTTAAGGCTAAGTCAGCAGGACTTTTGCTGGCTCCTAAAATTCCCCAGGTACTATGTTAGCCTAGTTACAGAAGATGATGAACATCTGTCATATGGAACAGTTGCTCAAACAAGACAAGTTTCCAGTCTATCACAACACACGTCCTTTTTTTATCCACTATTGTACACCACACTGTAAAAAATGATGTAAGTCATGACAACATGTTTTTACATTATTTTAACCCATCAAAATAAGTTAAGCAATTTTTAACTTTTTTAATAAGTTATACAAAATTCAATTGATTTTTAAGCCATTTTAATGTAATTTAAGTTGAAATGACTTGTACATCTAAGTTGATTGAACTTAAAAATTTAAGGCAGCACGTTTTTGAAAACGATACCGTTATCATCTGTGTAAACTACAAAAAACGTGAATTTGTGAAAACGGTGACATCATGTGCATGTGTATTACGTGTACAGTCTATAGGCGTGTCGTCTTTCTTTAAAAAGTGACTTCGCCAACTACTGGCCTGGCAGCATAACACGTTTCTTTATCGTTTTCACAGTGAACGAGGATAATTTTGTCAACATTGTCATCTGCACACGAAAAAAGGAAAACTTTAAAATTTTTAGTACATCGTTGTTGTGTGAACATACACTCAATGAAACAATCTTTAATAAACTAAACGATCACTCAGGAAAACAACAGGAGAAATAACAAGTCTTGCCACACTTAAACTGGCAGGCAGACCAAAACACAATGACAATAAAACAACTACAGAACATAACCATTACACACATCAGGTGATTAAAATATTCAATTATATGATTTATTTATTATGGTTTCAGCACTGAGTCACAGTGCATACCGTCACAGAAGATTTAATAAGAAATTGATGATCCTCCATTAAGCTTTGGGAAACATTACACTGGATGTCTACAACTCGTCATGCTAAACTCAGCCGGGCCATTTGCTTTCTGGACTGCATATGCATGGTGAGCTGCAAAACAGATTTATTTTTGAGTGCATGTGTCCATGACACTGTAAAAAACAACAAAAATATTGGTAACATTTTACCATAAGGTTTCATTTGATAACAATAGTTAACCACATGAGTTAACATGAAATAACAACGACCAATACTTCTCCAACATTTATTAATGTCAACATTTACTAATACATGTTTGAGGTCAAAAGTAGTTCATTAACTAACATTAACAAAGGTTAATAAATGCTGTAAGAATATAGTTCATGTTAATGAACTAATGCATGAACTGTTAACAAATGAGACCTTATCATAAAGTGTTACCAAATAAATGTTCTTAGCTGTATTATTATTATTATTATTATTTTGAAGATTATCAGAGTACGATTCCATTTAAGTTTGTCTACTTCAAAATGTCACGTTAATTCAATGTGTTGTTTCTTTGTAATTATTTGCAAAATTGACTAGCAATTTCTTGAGTGAAAATTGTTTTTAAATAAATCCTATACACCATTTTTCAGTATGCAAAGCATGATATTTCTTCCAAAAAAACCTCTAGGCTAAAAGAGAGCCCTATCAACACAGTCACGCAATTAACCCAAACAGCAACTGTCCTCAAATTCTGTCACTGAAAAGGGACCAATTAGCAAAGGGCAAATTGAATGTCATGATAGAATCAGATATTAATTAAAAGTGTTGCAGCAAAGCCTGTGTTTAGATATTGATATATTGTGTGATATAGAAGTTAAAGCACCATAAAATGGGCTTAATGGCACTCATCTGAAACATCATGATCTGCCAAAATTCTTATCGTTTCTTATCTGTCTACATATAATTCAAATACTAGTAAAAAAACTAACCTTAATCAGTTAAGACCAATACTTGAGTATAACTTGGTAATATATATGTTATGCAACTCGGTATGGTCAGAACAGATTTTTTACATAACAATAAACAAATTAAAAAATATATATATTTCTTCAAAATCTCTCTCTCTCTCTCTCTATATATATATATATATATATTAAAGCAGCGATGTTAAGCAAATCTAGTTTAAAAAGCACTAATAACTACCAATTTATCTGTGATAATTGCTCAATTGCACAGTTCTTTGGGGTTAAGGGCATGGAAAAATGCTGGTCAGCTAAAATCTATGAAAATCTTTATTATTTTAGGATTATAATCTTTATATTTATTATTAATGCACAAGTGATGTTGAAACTCTGATACAGCAATGTATCGGATGGGTAAAGTGATTCTACTTGTCTAAAAAATGGAAGGAAATCTTGCACTTTTACCATAAGTTTCCCTGAAAAAAGAAAATGGATGTTAATAGATCTTTAATAAATGTTTGTTGTCTTTCTGGACAACGTACTGCTTATTTGATTTCACTTTATTGAGTTTACATTCACATTTATGGAGTTCAGTTGTGTCTACTTTGAACAAACTGCATAAGCACGAGACAAAGACTTGATTAGGTCACCCTGTCACATCAACCCCAAGAAAATCCTTTACTACCCTTCTTTCTTTCCTGTATCTAAGCAACGCTGGCAGATCGGTAAGGGTGGGTTTAGAGTGGAATGAGACCCTCACATAAATGAGATGGGTTCGGACACAAAGGGGCAAGCCACGGGTCCCTCTTGAGTGCCTCTATGCATGATGCGGGCCATGGACCACTAGCTACTCAATCTGGGACTATCTGCTTTAAAAATAAAAAAGGAGGGATGAGACATTAATGGACTGAAAACCACATAAGCATTGACCACAACAGGTTATCTCACACAATGTACACAAATCAAAAATGGTATGATACTCATGCTTTCCTTACCTTGCAATGCCTCTTAAGATGCATAACCTTTCATCATGATGTATTGTTAAAACTGGGGCATTTTTGGGATATAAAGACACCCACTTCTCCTCCTCTCTAGAACGTAAATTTCTGCTGACTGTTGTAGATGTTGCACTAAATGAAGAGCATTCAGCTTCCATCTGATTGTTCACATGAATTCTTTGTCGGTAGTTGTTGCAGCGTCCACATGATATGCTGATGCAGATGTGCACAAAATGTCCTGCTGTGCGTTATTTCAGCGTCTCTAAGCCCTTGGATAATGTGCAACAATGTAATTCTCACAACGTTGCGTGCAGTCCGTGTGTTGCCCCCCCCTCAACAAGACACCCTTACCCCACATTCTCCAATCGCCTTTTACAGTCTACTGGGATATGTAGTTCTTTAAATGATTTGTCACAAAACTGCGAACCTTTTCTTTGCTCGTGCAGTTACTCAAGTGACTTACCCAATACATTTTTTCTTGTGTATTTATCTACACAACACCTGAAAAGTGGTGTAAGTTGGTGGCAGGTGTTGCGCGCGAGTCCTGCGCCTTTTTGTACTACATTTCCCACAATGCATTTGGAACAGATGGAATTTGGAACCGCTAAGTGCTGTGAGGATGCTCAAAGAATATACATTCAGTATGTCCACAACGTATACATTATATATTCTCTCTCTATATATAAATATATAGTCCTACATACATATTCTATATTTCTCGTATATTCATTTCTGTTGTTAAATGTAATCACCGTCCTGAAAAAAAAAAAAAAAACTTTTTTGCATAACCAACAGACACATAGGCAACATTACTTTTTATGATGTTGAGATGCTGTATTAAAAGTGCGTAGCATTCAGGCTGTTATTTTTCCTCGTGTATAGTTTTAATACGTGGCATTCTATATGGAATTAATTCTCAATGTGCATTTCAGACAAGTCCCAGTTGATGCACTGCTGCCGCCTTGTGGAAATGATTCATGCCTTCTTTGCACTACACTGAGACTGCACAAATAAAAAGTGTAAACTTCACACACTTTTTTTAAACGAATTTTATTTGGTCATAATGACAGACAAAATGAGGTAAAAATGTGATCAGGTCTACAAACCGCTGCCTCTGTAAGACGGGGTTTGTGTCAGGAGTCGTTTGCTTGAGCAGCAACCTCAGGTACATTGTGAATTAACTATGGTAATGGCTTCGTGAATTTGCCCGAATAGAGAGTGGTAGACTACCAATATATTGCACAAGTTCAAACAATATACTGTAAAAAATATATTGTTGGTTGGTTTAACTTAAACGTTAGGAACCAGTGGTTAGCTTAAAAGTTTGAGTAAATACAATGAAAGAGATTGGTTTAATCAACAGAAAATCAAAATATGATGTTATCTGAACCACGGTAATTATATATGTTCATCTGACATAAGAAAAAAAAAGTTGTAATAACAAATAATGAATATATATATATATATATATATATATATATATATATATATATATATATATAAAATTTCTTTTTTTTTTCACAGTGTAGGCTACTTTATTGGCATGTTTGTTTTACATATAACATTGCCAATGCATAAATAAAACACAATGCATTGACAGAAAAAAAAAAATTGGTGCCAGTGATAGTGATAATGCATAAAGCCTAAGAAAAAAATAGAATTAAAAATGATAAATACTAATAATAATAATAATAATAATAAAAAAAAAAAAAAATAATAATTTTTTTTTTAATATATATATATATATATATATAATAAACATTAAACTAGGCTACATCATTCGCCCTTATTACGCCTAAATAAATATGTTGCTTTAAATGGTTAAAAAGGGTAGGTTATATTATTCAAACGCATGACATAAGGGAACCGGTAGTTCTCTTGCAATTTCTAACCATAAATAGTGGCAGTGAAATAAATTTGGTCATCGTTTAATACTGTAATGGAAAAAAGTATGAAACATTTTACGGTATGTGGTTATTTTCTGGGATTTCCACAACCACAGTGCAAAAACCATTCTCTCACGCACAAGCACAAAGAGGGGTTATGACTCTGAGGGTATGCTGCCTAAACTTGCTATCGGAAACTTCCCACTTCTGAAGTCGTGATTATGACCTCATCGCATTCAAATCTTGACTTATAAGTTCATGTCCAATTTTTAAACTTGGAGACTTTACAATTCCGATGAAGGCAGCATTAAAACTTCGGGGACCTTCTTTTCGGAAGAAACTGGTTCCGGTTTAGAAGACAATATTGTATTTAAACAGAATTTTGTCCATCAACCCGGTGGTTTACAATGGCTGCCAGTTTTTACCAAAATATCATGGTTAGATCATTATGGGAGCTCCTTAGAACAGTTTAAAAAAGCTTTCAGAATTGTTCGGTCACTTTGTTTGGTTTTTAGACATGGTCAGTACCGGTGACAGCAGTAACTGTTACTTAGGCGAAAAATATGGTTACCATGGTAAATGTATGATATTTCAAAATCCATGGACGCAAGCTTACAGTTGCTACAGTTCGTTTCTGTCTGTGATCCTAGACTCGATGTAAATGGGTTGTTTATAAAATATATAAAAAAATACATTAAATTAAAAAAAAACATAATATAACACAACTAATAAATATATAAAAGAGAAATACACATGAAATGTTTTTTAAACGTTTCTACCAAATCTCTTTTTGAGGTCGATCTTTCCTCTCAGGCATGTTTTCGGACAACACTTCTATGCGCCACAGAACTAGAAGGCCCTCTGTCGTTTCAGCGCCGTTTGAAATAACGAGCGACCAGGCCAATGAAAAATATAAGTTTCTCATCTGATTGAAATCTACAACATCCTGGTTGCTATTTCGGTAAATATGTTTCATACAATTCCCAAATAACCCATATTTCTTAATCGTACCAAAATCTGTGTTCGTAAATTATAGTTATAACCTTTATTTTCACAAAGTTTGATAGCCGACTGGCTAATGCTGAATGGACTGACTAACGCTTGCAATTTCAAGTGCCGTTAGTAGTAAATTATTAAAGTACAACTACAGGAACGCTTATTTAGCTAATTGTTGTTACTCGACGAACGATCTAAAGTGAAATTCTGAAACGTGCTTTCACAACGCAGTTTTCAGTTTGTTTTACATAAATATGTTTTGACTTGGTCCTACTAATATAATAAATGTTTACCCTAAATTTAGTTTGAATGCCGTCATGTATAATTTCCGCACACTAGCATAGTTATATTAAGCAAAAAACCACAACTGGAACGTATTTATAGTTATGCAGTGCTTTGAGCGTGACGTTTCTGTGCGTTTAGATGGGGAAAAACCCTTTTATTGCTTTGTATTGTAACCAGTCGTTTTGCTGTCTGTCCTCACCTTTAATTTCTTTGTTTACTTTGGTACTTATACAATCTCTTTGGGATTTGCTTGTAGGTGCTGGTTTAGCTCTTTGTCCTGAGCCTCAGGTCCAGTGACAGCGGCCATGTTTCTGTACAACCTGACCCTGCAGCGGGCAACTGGCATCTCCCATGCCATCCATGGCAACTTCTCAGGTACATCACTGAACAACAACACTGAGTCATGGGTCATTTCTTAAAGTCCCCCTGTAGTCAATAATTTTATCCCTTATAGCTCATTTGATCAACAAAATGATGTATTTAAACTTTTTTTCCTTTTCCTTCATGCCTTAAAATAGTTTGAATATAACTCTACACCCTTGCCTCATTTAGTATAAGCGGTTCTATGAATATGCAAAGTTACCCCGCCCCCAGCAAATACATTATAATTATATACACACTACACAGGGTATATTTAGGCCTAAAGCACCCTACACACGGGGACGAATATCGGCGCGTGTTATTCGCCAGCGTTTTTCAACGCGTTTTTTGTGTTCACATCCAAGCGATTTTCGCTGATGATGAGCCGAGTGAACATGCAAATTGATTCCCTGACATTAGATGGCTCTTAATAGCCGCTTTCCGACCAAGTAGTTCTAGGAACTTAGTTCTAGGAACTGTCCACTTCTAAACAGTTCTAAGAACTACTCTCCCCCAAACTCGGGTTTGCTGTTTGCGTTCGCACTGGCCAAGTGGCCATAGGAACTGGTAGGAGGGGTAAGGGAGTGACGCAAGCACGCTGACTTTTATTTTGACGGCGCGACGGACCTTTATTTTGGTGGCGCTGAGAACGCCAGAGCAAACAATGCTCGCATTATCTGTGTTTATTTGTTAGCGATCTGTCTAACAGTACTGTTTAATATCTTATTAGATAGAACTGTTATAGAAAGTAGACAGTATATGAAAAAAGGTTATTAGCCTATGCCGTGTGGTTGATGTCCAGTGTTGCTAGCTGGGCAGATAAACATAATCATGTTTGGCTTGGTCCCCTCAAAGTTGTGTTGGATTTTCTCTTCAGCATAAAGGTTTAGAGACCCATCTATCACTGTTTTCCATGTTTGTATGGTTAGTTTATGGAGTAAATATATAGGCTATAATCTGTGTGTTTACATTCTAGCTGTTTTAAAAATGGCGGGTGCTGGTGTTCCGCGTGCGTTCGGTCAATCAGCGTACACTAACGTCACGGATAGTTCCTATAGTGCTGGTTTAGACCCTACTCTGAAGTAGGACCTAAATTAGTTCCTACAAATGGAGTTCCTAGAACTAAAATCGTTCCTAGTTCCTGCGGTGCGAACACGCCGACATCCGGGTACTTTAGCCAATAGTTCTAGGAACTAGGGCTGAACGATATTCTGTTTTAACATCGACATCGCGATGTGCGAATGAGCGATAGTCACATCGCCGGAACATGCGATGTGAAGGGTAACGTTAGTACCATAGTGTAAGAGAACGGTAGCACCAGGGTAGCACACAGTAAACACGAGTTTGTTGTATGGCTTTTTGCTGGGGTGACATACGCGTTCCGCGTGCCTGCACAGTGATTGGTTCGCTGTGCCGCGCTCACCGCTCACAGCCAACATTCACTGGCAATCCTATAGCTAAAAATGCGCGACGAAGAGGATCCGCCGCAAAAAAGTCAAAATCAGCTATTTAGGACTACTACTAGCCTATTTCGTCTACAAAAAGGAGGATGTTGACCAAAAAGAGGTAGGCTACTTTGCTGAAGTATTATAAAGTTGTGGATGGTTGTCTTTTTTAAAAAAAGTCGTTTATTTTTCGTGTTCGCATTTATGAGGAAAAAACAATGTTACGTGACATTACGGACGCGACCGTTATGAAAACCGCACTAAAAGACTGCTTTAAAACTTTAACAGAGACCTCAAACAGAAATCACAAAGCCTTTCTTTAAAACGAATTTCGTTTTGTATTAATTGTATCTTAATTTTAATCAGTATTTCATTATACAATTTCCTGGATTTAGCCTAATAAATAAAAATTAATTATAGCAGCCAGCGCCTGAACTGGAGATTAAGCTACCATGAACCGAAACTAAGCATAAAAGGTAGCCTACTCGCCTCACACACCTAAAAAATAATAATAATAATAGTAAAAAAAATAGAAATATAACTATTATGTACAGAAATCTCTACTTTTAAACAGAACCATTAAAAAAAAAATCTGTATGAAAAGTGCATTTCTCCCGAACACTGCTGCGAAGATCGCGAGTCAGTATTGTCAACAGAAAACACTTGTTTATTAATAAACAATTAAAATGTCTCATTGTAATATTTTACATATTATTAATCATTACTTTTGCTGGGTCTAGGTGCCGTTTACATGAACGCGTCACTGAATCAGCACAGAAAACATCATTTTTCGGGTCCTAGAACCTGAAGAATGTTAGGTCCTGCGTAGAACGTTCACCGAATTCTGAGAGAAATATGTTTCTGGAATAAAATATTAAGTGGCCTTTTGTTACTTGTAATGAAGCTTGCTTATAGTGAAATTATTAATAACATGGAATGGTAATTATTGACTAGCCTGGATTGATGGCTCGCAATATCGCGATATATATCGTTGCCAAAAAAAATATCGCAATGTAATTTTTTTCCAATATCGTGCAGCCCTACTAGGAACTGTGAAAAGGTTCCTCCGGTCGGAAAGCGGCTAATGTAAAACAGAAATACCCCGGTACACTGTGCAATACCACTCCATAACAGTTCTTTTATCAAGATTTTTGTAGTCGCTGTCGCGTTTGTCATATAGTTCTTTATGTTCCGACACCAACGAGACCAGCAGCTCTACACTCATCTTGCCTTGCATCTTCCTCGTCTTATTTCTTCCCGGTGTGGTGAAGTATCCGGTCACTCTGAAGTGATGGGTCCGGGCTGAGGACCCAAGCAATCCGATTGGTTCAAAGCACGTTTTATGGGTAATCGCTTTAGTGCCTGGTTACAAATCATACAAAATCACTTTATTATAGAAGACGTTTGTACTACGTTATAACGAGTCATTAATGTATTTAATGTATTTTAAATTATACGTTTCATATACTAGTATTTAACCGAAGTTATAGATTGTGAAATTAAACATTTCTCGTTGTTAGTGTGTTTTTTTAGTTAGCATAGATAGTAGCATAGCATACAGCTAACGTTATCCGATGATCGTGCTATGAGCTTTACCTGATATTACTGCACTGATACTGCCTTACCGTATCGTGAGAACAGATTTAGATCAGGCATACTACTGGCATACTAATTGGGTCCTCAGCCCAGACCCATCACTTCAGAGTGACCGGATACTTCACACCGGCAGTGTAGACGCTACTTGGCGCATATCTTCTTCGCCGTTACGTATGTGTGCTCGTATGTGTTACGTATTTTGTGTTTGAGCGCCCCCAAGTTGTGTTTTACTGTAACTTCAGAAGCTCCCAAAAACGGCAATCTCATTGGTCGGATAGTTTTTGACGCGGCGCGTCAAACCAAAAAAACGAAACCGAGGCGTTTTTAAAAAAATGACGCTTTTACGGGTGGCGTTTTTCGCGTCGGTGTGCACACTCACATTGGCGCCCTTTGTTTAGTCACGAGGCGTTAAACGTCGGCGAATATCGCACGCGAAATTCGCCCCGGTGTGAACAGGCCTTAACTCCTAGGAAGCTTCATTAGATGAAGGTTATTGACAATCCTATGTGTACTTTCTGTTCCTCTAAAGTGATTGGCAGTTATTTTCACATGTTTTGGGAGTGTACCTCAGTGGCCGACTTTTGGAAGATGGTTGCCTTTAACCTCTCTAGGTTGTTTAAGATTAGATTGCCCTGTTCCCCTGCTACCCTCATTTTGAATGATTTGTCAAGGCTGGGTTTGACACTGGATAAGAGAAGAGCATTGCTGGCTGGACTTGCGGCTGCAAAAAAACTAGTTGCCACACGTTGGAAACCTCCACATTCACACTCTTTTTAAGCTTGGGTTTTAACATATTTGGATATTGTCTACTCAGAGTTGTCGATAGATAGCTGGAGTCCACGGTGCAAAGGAAGTCAGCAATAGAGGCTTGGCATTCACTTTTAACTACCCTTCGTGGGCTTCAGGTGTAACATGTAACTGAGATTTGGAGATCTGGATCCAAGGGGTGGGTGGGTTATACCTGGGGTTTTAATTGTGTAATTTTTATTTATCTTAGTAGTTAATCATACGTGTCTGTATATATGTATAGGTATGTATGTGAATATATATTTTAAGCTCTATTTTTGTGCCGTGTATTTACCTGTATGTATTGTCTCTTTAAAATAAAATAAAAATTTGATCATAAAAAAACGATCACATGTTGACGTGATTGGTTACAAAGTAGTTTGTGACAAACACCAGCAATTTAAAACCGCATTTTTGAGACTGTCTTTGGTTCACTGCAGTTTTAAAGAGAAAATACTCAGTAATGGTGCTGACTTGTGAATTTGCAAATGGTTTGTCTAAAAGCATATTAAAAACACCACATAGACATACAAACAGCATTAAAAGCTTGATTTTCATCACAGGGAGACTTTAAAAGCAGTGTGCTTATATTTTGTTGGAGAAATTGTTATTGTATCAAATTTGAGATTGAGGTAGTGTTTTCTTCTCTTATTATGTATATCTGAGTAAAACGACTGTGTAGGGCGGGGCTTCATTTTGTTCATCGGAAATTGTTTTGGACTGTTGCGGAGATCTCATGTGAGTGACAGGTTGTGCCACCCTTGCGCCATTAAACATGTCATTAGAGATGTCATTGCAAGTTGGAGGGGAAGTTGTTTTGATTAAAGATTATGAGGGCACATTAATTTTTAAATAATGATTATGTGATTGGAGAAATCCTTTTATAATAAATACTGCAAATCCCATTAAAAAACAAGAATTGTCAATTTTGGTTTCATGATGACTTTAAGCCTGAAGTTTAAATCCTAAGTGGTGTTTCTCTTTCACTAGGAACTAAGCAGCAGGAGATTGTTGTTTCCCGTGGGAAAATCCTGGAACTGCTGCGCCCTGATGCCAACACAGGGAAAGTCCACACGCTGCTTACTATGGAGGTGTTTGGTGTCATCCGATCCCTCATGGCCTTCAGGCTAACGGGTGGAACTAAAGGTGAGCAACTTGGTTCTAATTGTTGTTTTGGATAGTTCATATGTAGAAATTTTAATTGACATGGATCTCATTATGTAATTTTAGACTATGTTGTGGTGGGGAGTGACTCTGGCCGTATTGTGATCCTGGAGTACCATCCCTCCAAGAACATGTTTGAAAAGATACACCAGGAGACGTTTGGCAAGAGTGGCTGCAGACGTATCGTGCCAGGGCAGTTCCTCGCTGTGGACCCAAAAGGCAGAGCTGTTATGATAGGTATAGCTGTTGTATCAGTTTGAGATGCAGTAGGAAAGCCGATAATCAAAATATGCATTGAAAAGCAAATGCAATAAAGCAGCATTTTCATATGTAACCCATTTTATAATTTTAACTATCCACTTTTTCCTCTCCCAGGTGCCACAGAAAAGCAGAAGTTGGTATACATCCTGAACAGAGATGCAGCCGCCCGCCTTACCATCTCCTCCCCTCTAGAGGCCCATAAGGCTAATACACTTGTCTACCATGTGGTTGGTGTGGACGTGGGCTTTGAGAACCCCATGTTTGCCTGCCTGGAGATGGACTATGAGGTCAGAGTCCTTCTTTAAAAATCATCTAGCGCAGGGGATCTCAACTCTGGCCCTCGAGATCCACTTTCCTGCAGTTTTCTCTCCAACCTTGACTGAATCACCTGCCTGTATCTATCTAGTAATTTTAAAGACATTGATTAGCTTGTTCAGGTGTATTTGATTAGGGTTGGAGCTAAAAATCTGCGTGAAAGTGGACTTTGAGGGCCAGAGTTGAGAACCCATTCTCGTGCAGTGGTTCTCGACCAGAGGGTTGGAGCTTGAGCAAACTGCCCATGGGTGCTGCAGGATGACTTAAAAGTAGTTAAAATAATAAATTAACATATTGAAATGATCTGAACTTAATCTAAATTAAAATGTTTATACAGATCAAATCACGATGATTAACTTCTAGAAGCACAAAATGAATTTTGGTTAATTTAATATATCAGTACTCACAGTTTCTGTTATACTTTTTTAAAAGCAGTCATAATCACTGCAGAAATATCTTATAATAGTCAATATGAGGGTCCTTCAAATATTGTGTTGAACAACAGGTCAAAAAGATTGAGATGTATTTGCCTGTGGCCAATGTTAATGCTACTTAAAGGTGCTGTATGTAACTTTTCTACTAAAATTAATCCTTTTTTTATTGCCTGTGTGTGAAGGGGTTGTAATCTCACATTAAAATGATCCACTTTGAGGGTTTTGCTATTACCTCGGAAAGCAATTATTCTTATTTTTATGTGAAGGTGCCGGGTCGGATTTACCGCAAAATCCAGTGACATGACCTGCACGCGCGCTCCCGAGCCTCTCGCCTCGTCTAGCCTACTGACTTTGCACTCAACAGCGACGACACTGCACCTTATGACTTATGCAACTTATGACATGTCTGATAACACTAAGAAACGACCTGCTCCGAGCACAACACAGACTCCAACACAAACTCCACATATTGATAAAAAACAAAAAAAAGTTTTTTTCTGCTGAAGCTCGTAAAGCCAGACGTGAATCGAATGAACTTCGGGTGAAAAAACACGGCTCAACATCGGCAGGGCATTTGAATCATGGAGAAACCCTATCTACAAACCTAGAATGTACATTTCCTGAAGAAAATGTAAAGTGGTGCTTGCAGTGGCAAAATTCGGCACGGTTGATACTATAGGGTTCCATACTTATCATGGTACGAGCATGGAGATTTAGTTCAACGTCAAGCTGATAAAAGTAGCCTATTATTGTAACGTTGCAGTGGGAGTTTACCTTAGTTTCCAGCATGTTGTGTGATGCTGTCTAGGGTTGGGCGGTATTACGGTAATATCGGATACCGCGGGATCTTAAAATAGCACCGGTATCAGTTTCAATACCGTCATTACCGGCACTTATATAGCCTATAATATATATAATTTATTTATTGCCTAAAAAATGCTTATGTGTGGTTGTAGTTTGGCAATATTTCTGGTTCCAACCGAATGAGAAGGGAGAGGCGGTAAATACGAGAGATGTAAACACCTCTAACCTTATGTCGCATCTCCGAAACAACCGCCCACTCACTGCTGCCAGGATGCATTTTGTTCTCGAGTTCATTTAATAAGCGCATTAAGTTTCGTATTTGTTAAAATATTATGTTATTTTTTCCATCTTTGTTGATTATGAGAAGTGAACAGCACAAATAAGATGGGATGCATAATGAATGAATAAATTTCGTTTTGTAAAAGGCCTCTTTAAAACGAATTTCGTTTTGTAAAAGGCCTCTTTAAAACGAATTTCGTTTTGTATATATTTTATCTTAACTTTAATAAATTTTTCATCAACCAATTGCCTGTTTAATCATGACATGATGGGCATGCCGCGGTCACTTGCATTGAAATCTCATAAATTAACCGAAACTCAGTGTAGGCTATGCCTCACAGACATGACAAATATATATAAATAAAGCTTGAAATTTCTTTAAACGAAACAATTAAAAACGAAAGAAATAGGCTACTCACTGATTAGGCTAAGTAATCCATGATGTGCATTTTTCTCTAGGCGCATTCATACGGAGATGCGATCATCAATTTCATTAAACGAAACTAGGCCTATTCAAAACGAAAATAAATAGACTAGCCTACTCTCTGTAATCCATGATGTGCATTTCTCTCTATAGCGTTCACTACGGAGATGCCGATCGTCAATTTCTTTAAACGAAACAATTCAAAACGAAAAGAAAAAGGCCACTCTCTGATTGTGTAATGATGTGCATTTCTCTCTATAGGCGCGTTCACTACAGAGATGGCGATCGTCAACTTCCATCTTTGCAGAAAAGTTTTATTAATAAAAATCAATGGGCACGCGTCACCGGATTACAAAGGCACTTCTTGCTTGTTGCACGCAAACAGATATTATGTTGAATAATGGTGGGCTCGGGCTCATAATAACAGTTAATGCCGTCGGCCGGACTCAGACACAACGTGCACGGGTTGGGCGTGATTTTTATTTTTTTTGCCCGATCTGGCATTCAGTTTCTGAACGGTGTAGGCACAAGCCAACAGTTTGGTGACGCCGTCTGAGCCCATTATGTCATAATTTTTAATTAGTCACGGTAATACCGTATACCCCGGTAAAATAGGGAGGAGGTTTGACGGTATCAAAATTTGAATACCGCCCAAGCCTAATGCTGTCTCCGGTGTGTTGCGTCTCAGTCTGGAAGGTACCCACAGTGCTCGCTCATAAATTCGAGCACGCGCTTGTAAAAATATTGGTTGCAATCTGAAACATCACCGCTCGAGGTCGCTGAAAACTACATACAGCACCTTTAAGTTGATCTTAATTTTTATGTTTTTTCAAATACTAGTGATGTTTGTCTCTAACCCATAGTGGTAAATGGTTTTGCAGGAGGCAGATAATGATCCCACCGGAGAAGCTGCGGCTAACACACAGCAGACTCTGACCTTTTATGAGTTGGACTTGGGCCTCAACCATGTCGTGCGCAAGTACAGCGAGGCACTGGAAGAACACGGCAACTTCCTCATCACAGGTTCGGGCCTTTCAGAACGTCAAGATAGATTTACTTGTTGGATTAGAATTCACAAAATATGTTGCAATGCCTTTAACAGAACACTTATCTAACACTTGTTTCAAACATGTTGCAATACCTTTATCTAACACTTGTTTCACCTGATTTTAAGTTGTTTGACTACATCAGGTGTTGTTTGACACCTGATTCACTATTGCATAATTGTTTTTGAAAGAAGCTACTTTTAGAAAAGATGTATTAAATTGATAAATTAACGGTTTATCATTTTACAAAAGATTTCTACTTCAAATAAATGCTATTCTTTTGAACTTTCTATTCATTAAAGAATCCTGGATAACGCATTCCCACAGAAATATTAAGCAGTTCAACTGTTTTCAACCTTATCTGATAATACTAAAAGGTTTTGAGCACCAAATCAGCTTTTTTTAGAATGATTTCTGAAAGATGGAAATGATTTGAAATTGTAATATTTCTCAAGATTAGTGTTTTTACTGTATTTTTGATCAGTTTAAGAGGCTTCTTTCAAAAAATATTTTAAAAAATTTGTATGGACCCCAAGCTCTTGAACGATATTGTAGATTAAAATAGTTATGTTCTCCAGTGTGTCAGAAATGATGAATATCTTCATGTCTCTTCTCTGACTGTTTGATGAAGAGATTGTTATGATATCTGATCTTCATGGACTCATGGGAAGTTTTGCTTTCAGAGGAGAAAAATCTAGCCTAGTGTCTGAGTTTCTGTGTTAATCTGACTATTTCCCCTGTCTGCTGTAGTTCCTGGAGGTTCAGATGGTCCCAGCGGTGTGCTCATTTGCTCTGAGAACTATATCACCTACAAAAACTTTGGGGACCAGCCGGACATCCGTTGCCCAATCCCACGCAGGAGGGTGAGTTTGTGTTGTCTGCCCCTTTGCATCCCTCCGTTTGGGCACAATACACTAAACATCAACTTGAGGTGTCTAATTGCAGCTTGACAGCTATTAGTATCGAAATGATGAGCTTTTCATGTCTCTTCTCTGACTGTTGAACTGGAGACTCATAAAGACCTCTGATCATAATATTCGTTTTGGACCTCATGGTTGTATAGTTCTCAGTCATTGTGTTTGCAGAATAGAATAAACACATATGTGAGATGTGACCACAGCGCCTTTCTTTCTCTTTCTCTTTTAGAATGACCTGGATGATCCTGAGAGAGGCATGATCTTTGTCTGCTCTGCCACCCACAAGACCAAATCCATGTTTTTCTTTCTAGCCCAGACAGAACAGGGTGACATCTTTAAGGTTACACTGGAAACTGATGAGGAGATGGTGAGCACACAAAGCTAATGACCCTGACTGTCATCTGTTTCCTTACTTCATGGACATAGAGGTTTTTCAAGCAAGTGAAAATGTAATTGCTCTCAAATACTTGTTGTGTTCCATTCAAAACGGAAAGTCAGAATTTCTAACTTCCTACTTTGAAAAGTGCAATAAAATGCCACTTTAAGGTGGACTTGTAAACTTTCAACCCCTACTCATGAAGAAATATGAGTATTTGACATCACCTGAACACACAGTTGATGCTAAACATTTACTTTAAGCAAATATTATTCAGTGAACAGTCAGTGTTCCTACATTATACAATCATAAAACCCTTTAAACAAATGTTTGCGTTGCAGAGAAAGTTGTGTAAACCACAGTAAAAAAAAACTCTGCTTAAAATTGCACACCTGCAATACAAATCTTATATCTGACTGAATGAAACTCGCAAGTATTTCATTTCATTTTCATTTATGCATTTGGCAGACGCTTTTATCCAAAGCGACTTACATTGCATTTCAAGGTACACATTTACATTCTTATCAGTTCTTTGGAGTATTTGTATTTGGAGTAAAGTGAATTCTGTAATCTAACGTTGAGTTTCCACTGAACTTGAGAGAGATCTGGTCTGAAAATACACACATGAGAGGTTGAAATGCTGGAAAGTGATATGCTATGTATTTGGATTACATAGTCTGTTCATATTTTAGGTGACAGAGATCAGGATGAAGTATTTCGATACCATTCCAGTGGCCACAGCCATGTGTGTTTTGAAGACTGGCTTCTTGTTTGTTTCTTCAGAGTTTGGAAACCAGTAAGTCACTTTTACATCTTGCACATTTTATCACTAACCTAATAATAACTAGGACTGCACGATTAAACAATCAAAATCAAACCGAAATTGCGATTATGAAATCACAAAGGCTGCAATTTTTAAATAAATATATGCACAGCGTGATCAGTAAATGTTACTCTATCTCTGAAAGTACTGTGAGATTGAGTCTCTTATAACTGTTATAGCATTTGAAAAAGCAACGTGTCAAACAGCATGAGTGATTCAGTCTCTCTCTCTCTCAGCTTGTGAGTAAAATGGTCACACTTCTGGTTTTGGCGAGTATCCTGGTAAACGCAGTCAGTTATGTCTTAAAACATAAGCTGTTGATGTGTAACAATGTAATAGCTTTTAGCTTTTAAAGTGACAGCAGCAGTGTCTGTCATTAATGTTGATAAAGGAGTTTAATAGCCTATGCATTTAATTAATACCGGACTAAAAACTGTTATTTTATATTTGATTACTTTATTCAGTTTCTGTAGTATTTCTGAATACTAGTGTTAGACTTACCCAAAAACCTTCTCTTTATTTCATTTTTCTCTTTATTCTATTGTATTTTTTGTGCTACTTTTTAAATTTAATTCAAAGATTGAAATCAAGCTTCCTTGTGTTGTGTAAACTCTTGAGCAAAAAATACTCCATTGTAAAAACACAAATACAGTGAGTGAGCCAACATTTAGGTGAGATGAATGTAATTAAAAAAATATTATGGACCCCAAGCTTTTGAACGTTATTGTAGATTAAAATAGTTATGTTCTCCAGTGTGTCAGAAATGATGAATATCTTCATGTCTCTTCTCTGACTGTTTGATGATGAGATTGTTTTGATATCTGATCTGTGCACTAGCTCTTAAAGTGACAGCAACCGTGTCTGTCATTAATGTTGATATAACAACAAAGCCAGCGTCTTTTGGAGAACTTTTTTCATAATGAAGGTTTTTTTTTTTTTTTTTTTTTTTTCACTTTCAATTCTTCTACTTCAATGAAAGGTTAGATTTTTGCAAATGATTTTGAATAAAATATCAAAAAGATAAGCAGATACATTTTTTTACAAGCTTTTTTGATCATATTTACCAGGGGTGCCATTAATTCTCACTACAACTGTTTATGTGTGCATATATTTCATTTCAATTTGGTTAAAAAAAAAAAATCACATTTTAAATCTCAATTCGACCCCCCCCCCCCCCCCCCAAAAAAAATCCTGCAGCCCTAATAATTACTGAATACTTCTGATTTGGTGGTATTTTCACCAAGTTTCAGTGCAATAACTAGCTTATAGAAGCTGGTAACGAGAGGGTGGAATGTGTGGGAGCAGTAGTTTTCAGTAACCTGAAACCTATGTGATTTAAATGTAGCCATACTTCTCATTTTCTGTTTAACCTGAAGCTTTTCAATAATCTGCACTGTTGGACAGATTGTGTTCTTTGGAAGTCTGAATCTAAAACTTTTTTTTTTTTTTTTTAGCTACCTGTATCAGATTGCCCACTTGGGTGATGACGACGAGGAACCTGAGTTTTCTTCTGCTATGCCTCTGGAGGAAGGAGACACATTCTTTTTCCAACCACGTCCCCTTAAGAACCTTGTGCTAGTGGACGAGCAAGAAAATCTTTCCCCCATCATGTCCTGCCAGGTGTGTGAAAGTGATAAATTTGAAATCTGATGTTCATACTCAAGCCGGGAATTACTGATGGGAAGTGGGATTTTAAGTTGGCATGAGAACAGATGTTTGGGAATGAATGAGTTCTTGCATGACTGTGAAGTATTGAACTGCTTATTTTCTAGTTTCCAAATTGCAAAGTGTTTAGTCAGACATCAGTATGGGTAATTGAGCATGTCAATGCTTCAGACTTTCCCCCGCTTTTTACATCAGTTCTTGTCATGTAATGATGGAAACTGATGCCTCTGTAGGAAGTGTTGAACCCACAGACTTTATTTAAAAAAAAAATTTTTAATTAACTTCTTCTGCAGATTGCTGATTTGGCTAATGAAGATACCCCGCAGCTGTATGTGGCATGTGGCAGAGGACCCCGATCTACACTGAGAGTTTTGAGACATGGACTGGAGGTTTGTGATGCTAGGAGTCACAGTTCTGTGGCAGCTTTCACAACATAGTTTCAAAATGGAAATTTGACACCCGATGCATCAGAAAACCTACGCAGTGAATGCGGTTTTAACACATCACCTTCTAGGGTTTTCCAGAGACTATAAATGTTTCAATGTGTTAAAATGCGTGTATTTTTCTTTTTCTTTTTTTCTTCAGGTGTCAGAAATGGCTGTTTCTGAACTGCCTGGTAACCCCAATGCTGTGTGGACTGTCAGGAGACATGTAGAAGGTAAAAGATCAGCTCATGTAGAGTAGAGGTCGACCAATAGTGGATTTTACAGATACCGACATTTAGGTTTGACAGTATGTGTCGATAACAGATTAATCAACCTTGGTCATTCGTGTTAGTTCATAGTACATTAACTAAGGTTAACAGATAAAATTAAAACTCAATTTAAAATGTATTAGTAAATGTTGAAATTAACAAACTAACAATGAACAATACTACACCATTGATTAACCTTAGTTAATGATAAAAATGTTATCTTATTGTAAAGTGTTAGCATTTCATATAAATCCAAAGAGTCTGCTATGCTTAAAGATGGCCATCTTTAATATCTGCAAAGGCCAGAGCATTAAAATTGCATAAATGTATATTACACGTATAGTCTCACTCTTCTATATTAGAATACTTGATGATTACTTGATCAAAATAACAATATGTATTGCAGTGAGAAAAAAGAATAGAATCGAATGAGTTTCTGATTTGTTTGTTTCTGTCGGCTGCATGAACACATCAATGTTGAGAAAGCAATCACGTCACTAGCTTTAAATATGCAACTTCGCCGGCTAATGAATGCATAAAAGTGACTAGGTGGATATAAACAAATGCAAAAAGATGGTAACAATTGCGACATTAAACATTTGGGTCACGTGTGCGTGTGTTTTTGTCATTGTTTTAACCGCTTGACGTACTAATGTTAGAGTCCTCACAGCCTGGACTGCAAACATACTTCTGTTCCTTCTCTGCTAATGCAGCATTTAGTCAACAAATAAATTACTTTATAATAGGGCTGAACGATTAATTGCATTTGCGATAATATCGCGATATGATGAAACGCGATTTTTAACTGCAAAAGCTGCGATTTAAACTTTGGTCACGTGACACGCGAGAGTAAAGCAGTCTGCACTGCGGATGAAGCATCAACTTGGCACGCTACGCATATAGACCTGGCATAGGCTACAGGAAAGAACAGTTTGTTTAATTTGTGATATTGTGTTATAGATTCTCTCCAATGATTCTGTATCTATTCAGATAATTTCAGAATAGAGTCTGAGCTTAGTTTTAAACACAGATACGTGATGACGCTGCGTGTGCTTTATAAACAACCATATTCTGCTTGCTTCTAATTCCTCTGTCTCACACACACACACGACACCACTCGAACCTTCCGAAAAATAATCTTTCATAAAGTTCGGAAAAGTTGAAGCAAATTACAAGGACATTCGCGGGCTGCATTGCAGAAGATGCGCTATGAGATACACGTGCTTTGCTTGATGTTACTCTTGTAGTCTCGCCCGCCGGTATTTTCCTTACAAATGCTCTATGAAGGCATCATATGTCTTTTGGAATGCAGTTGGCTTATATATTAAAAATATGAAAATCACCGACAGAAGCTGCTTTCAATTGCAAATCGTCACACGCGCTTTGCGAAGAGCACTTGAGCATATGCGGCTGTGAGCGACTCCGTCTACGTGGTTAAATGTACTTGCATCTCAAAATGCTTTTATGACGTGAAATTAATGTAAACAGTCAGTTATTTTAACAGACAGGACAAACCACATCTTATATTTCAAAAGAGATGAAAACGTTCAGACAGCATACTCTTAAATTCTGAAAGCACTCTGTGTTTGTTGCTTGTAATGTTTTTAATGTTTCTTTGTTTGTTTTGAAGCTATATTAGTTAAAATTCTTAACATATAATTCAAATAAAAAAAATACTCCATTGTAAAACACAAATACAGTGAGTGAGCAAACATTTAGGTGAGATGAATGTAATTAAAAAAATATTATGGACCCCAAGCTTTTGAACGGTATTGTAGATTAAAATAGTTATGTTCTCCAGTGTGTCAGAAATGATGAATATCTTCATGTCTCTTCTCTGACTGTTTGATGATGAGATTGTTTTGATATCTGATCTGTGCACTAGCTCTTAAAGTGACAGCAACCGTGTCTGTCATTAATGTTGATAAAACAACAAAGCCAGCATCTTTTGGAGAAAAACTTTTTTCATTTTCATTTTCTTTTTTCATGCTCTTAAATTCTGAAAGCACTCTGTGTTTGTTGCTTGTAATGTTTTTAATGTTTCTTTGTTTGTTTTTATATTTTGAAACTATATTAGTTAAAATTCTTAACATATAATTGTATTAATTTAGTTTTTTAATGTGTAATTCTTTTTAAAAGTACTTATAATTATATATGTAATTAAATACATATTTTAAGTTTTATTAATAAGATTAATTAATAAGAAAAAAATTAGATCGGCTCATGAGGTGCCTAAAGATTCCCATCCCTATTTTACAATGATGTATTGCTTGTTTTTGTTGAAATAATAGAAAAGATAAAGAGCTTAAAAAATAATCGCATATTAAATCGCAATATTGGTAAAACTAAATCGCAATTAGATTATTTTCCAAAATCGTTCAGCCCTACTTTATAATGATATGGCAACATATGGACTGTAGTATTCTGTATTCATACTGTCGATGTTTTAAATGCGCATATGAAGCGTCAGCGCTCTCCATGCAGCTTGTGATCTCTGTGCTGCGTGCAGCCTCGCGTGTTACAATAAACAACACAGGGTGCCAGTGACAGTTTGTTATTTGTCCTTTAGAGGCTGCTCTCGCTCTGTAATGCCAGCAGTCCTTTCTCAGCGCTCTCGTACTGTGTAATGACAGTGCACCATTCTCAGCCACTCCTGCAACGGACGCACTGTTAAAATACACCCATGTAAAATAAACGATATAAACTAATATAAACATAACTTATGTACATAAATAAATAACACACACACACAATCCGTGTGTGCGTGCGTGCACACACGTACAGATACACGTACCTTCTGCGTGTGTACGTACCTTCTGCCTGTCTGTACCTGTTTGGATTATATTGGTGTTAGTTGTTGTTACACTAAGGGATTATCAAATCCTTGTTTAATATTGGCCAAACAACATTTAATTCAAATGTCAACTTAACCTTTATATTTGGCCACTTCTGTACGATAGAAATGCTACAGCCACTGTAATTTCTTGAACAAGAACATGTGCACATCAAACATGTGCCCTTCATCTGAATGCCATGCAGGCTAGAATTGCAAAACATTATTGGATAATTCTTATAATTGACATTTCTCTGGGCCAATCGGAATCTTAGCACTTTTTCTCTTGGCCAATCGGAATCTTAGCACTTGCGTCAGAATCTTGAAGCACACAGCGTCAACTGAGCTCGCCATTGGATGAGACGCCTGGCTACCACGCAAGTCTAATGGAAACTCACGCATTAATTTTCCTGCATTGAACTTGTTTTAGCGCCCGCCAAATTTAATTTTTGTCCCGCCAAAGTCTTATTTTATCGGTGAGTAATGTAGATGAACTGCTGTGCATGTTTAACTGAACGTTAAACGCGGGCGCGCTCTGTCTTCGGAGCCAGGCGAAAGTGTAAACAAGACTTCACCGTCTCGAAACTAAGCGCTGTCTTGCTCTCTCTTCCTCGCACATATTAATCAAAATAAATCGACACGGTGGTAAAAGATCAGAAGACCAAAGTTTCATGTGGAGCATGCGGAGACTTTTTTTTTCTTTTTTTTTTTCTGAATTACCGTTAACGTTAGTGTGAATTGTGCTAAATAAGTTTCCTTATCTTCTCTGAAAAGCGTTCTGGACATTCAGCTGACATAAAACAACACTTTAATTAAATAAAACAACACTTTAATTAAATGAAAAAAACTATCCAGTGATGAAATGTTTTCTGTGTTGACAGAAATCTTGGATGTCCATGTCCTAACTGCTGGGATAATCACACAACGCGCATGACACGTCCAATTCGCGAACTAATGACTTCTTTGAACCAATTAATTTGAATGAATGGTTAAAACAACTGATCTTTCCAACAGTGAACTCAGGAGACGTCTGAATCGGTGTATAACTAATCAGTAACACTTTACAATAAAGTTCTATTTATTACATGAATTACATAAAAAGTACAGTTTGCTTACTCAAGCTTAAGCTTTAAAATATTTTTAATAGTTAATTTTTTAATATTTTTTTTTTTTTTGAGAGTTAAAAGATTAAAACATTTTGCTAACATGAGGTCTTATTGTGTCACTGGTAGGGCTGCAACTAACGATTATTTTGATAATCGATTAATCGGACGATTATTTTTTCGATTAATCGGATAGTTTTTTTTTTAAATTCAATTTGATTTTTGTTTATAACTAAATAAAACCCTAAATCAGGGTATTTATGTGTAAAAGTGTACTTTAAAAAGTGCAAAAGCCACACATTGAGTTTTACTAATATAATCTTTAATTTTTACATTTTAAACCCCAAACACAAAAGTTTGTCCAGTTTTTAAACAGGAAAACTTCTTTAAAAATCCAAAATATAAATAAACAAAACAAAATATTGAGTTGCGCTGCTCATATAAACTTCACATTATGAAATTAGGACACAAACATGTTTGTAATAAGATATTAAGCAGCAGATTTTGAATTCCAATGTAGAATGCGATCTGTTATTTCTTGATAACAGACCGCTGCGAAGTATAACACACCAGAAAAACAGAGCGTTGCTATGGACGCAGGATTCTAACCGTAGAGACGGAACGGACTATTTTCTTTAGCGGAAGCAATACAATCATTTTTAAATCAATAAACTCCTTTTTAAATCAATATTTTGTGTAAAATTATTGATTTATTTGGTGGGTAGCCATGTAATAAGCGGGATTATCCCTTACATAGTAGACAAATGCTATAAAAAGAGAGCGGAATGGAGGTAGCTGCTACGCAGCTGACAACAGGCTTGATTAAAAGTACAGGAAAAATGATGTATTACTGCACAAGCATTCGCTGAAAACCACTGACTACAGTGACTAAAAAACAATATTTTACTGCTGCTGTTATTAACTGCCTTTATATTTAGTGCTTCACTTTGTAAACACCATTTACATTTTACATTTACATTTATTCATTTAGCTGACGCTTTTATCCAAAGCGACTTACAATTGCTATACATGTCAGAGGTCGCACGCCTCTGGAGCAACTAGGGGTTAAGTGTCTTGCTCAGGGACACATTGGTGTCTCACAGTGGATTCGAACCCGGGTCTCTCACACCAAAGGCTTGTGTCTTATCCACTGCGCCATCACCACCCCCCATTTAATTTAACCTATTTCTGCGGTAGCGCTATTTTAATCCATCACTTATGTTGCGAGCGAACTGATTGCGCAACCAGATGCTCGATACAAAATAGATCTAGTGTGACTGTCCCGAAGTTAGTAAACAAAGCTGTTTACACAGTAGCATTGAATTAAACTAGACTATACCATTTTCACATCTTCATATAATGAGAATATACAGTTTTTGCTTGCCGTGCTGATGTTTCTCTCCAATTACTCTCTGCCATTTCGCGTGACTGCGTTGTCATGAAAGTGACGTCATCAGTAACGCTCCCCGTGACGTGAGCAGACCAACTAATCGACAATGACATTCGTTGACAACGATTTTCATAATCGATTTTATCGATTAGTTGTTGCAGCCCTAGTCACTGGTAGTCTTTTTACATCAGTGCAAAACTAGGGTATGCAGATTAAGACCACTATTCATCAGCATGCATTGATTAATCCAATGGCATGTAGCAAAAAAAAAAAGGTGCGACCAAATCATATGCTGGTGCGACCAACTGAGAAAGTTGGTAACACCAGTGCAACCAGTGGAAAAGTTAGTTTGGAGCCCTAGTGTTAATCTCTTGTTGCATGGGATGCGCTGCATACCTGGTAAACAGTAATTTCTAACAACATAGTGCTATTTAGATAAACAATCTGGCGAGCGTGTTGTTTTAGGCTAAACACCTCAACAACAACCCCCCCCCCCCCCCCCTTTTTTTTTTTACTCTGAGGAGTTTGCAGGTTTGTTCTCTGTGGAAAAAAACAAAACAAAAAGAGGATATATTTATTTAACTGAATCACAGCCTTTGTGATTTCACAATAGCTATGGCGGCAAATCAATGCCAATAATAAACGAGCGCACAACTGATGCGGGCGCGCGCGGTAAATGACATACGCGAGAGGATAACAGATCTACACGCGAAGAAACGGGAACTCGCGAGCTCATTCAAACCCTGCGTGCGCGCATGACATCATCTCTGCACGCAATACAAGCCCTCTCGCGCGCGCATGATCATTCCCCACGCGCTCGCGCTTGATCTGCTCTCGCCTGCTGCTTTTGCTCGCTCGAACAATTTTTTTTTGGCAGTCGAGGGGCGGGACTTACTGTTTTAATAACCTCAAATGTCATTGGTTACTTTTCCCCTTTTCCAGAAGTCAGTTGCGATTGGACGCCTGTCCAATGACTCGTAATTCACTTGACTTGAGACATGAATCACTTCATTTGTTTTATTTATTGTGGTTTATTAATGTGTAATGTGATTTAATGCATTGTTAATATAGAATAGATTCTTACCAGATAGGCTACTTTATTAACAGAAAGTCTTATTGCATTGTGTCGTTAAAAGATATTTAGGCTACAGACTATGACGCATTTCCATGGTTATTAGCATTGCAAATTGACCAAATCTTTTATACATTTTTAGGTAATATAAGTGGTTAATTATGTTTTCTATTAAATGCAAAAGGGGTTCTGGCTTCTCAAGTTAAGATACAGTACACAGCATGAATTAGCTTACAAATGCCTTTTCAGAATTTGCTACAAAATCAAAATTAAACCCAGCAAATCATTAAACACAGCAAATTAGATATTAAAATATTATATAGTGATCTTAACCATCTAACTTTTTGTAAGCTAATAACCTAATAAGAGAAAGTATGAGGCAAGTACAGTACACAGTATAAATGATTACACCCCATCTGAACATAACATATCTTTAAAAAAAAAAAAAAAAATTCTTAGATAAAGAAAAAAATCTGAATTTGTTTGGGTTTCAGAGGGGTGTAATCATTTATGCTGTGTACTGTATCTTAACTTGAGAAGCCAGAATCCCTTTTACATTTAATAGAAAATATAATAAACCACTCAAAATTGACATAATAGTAATACACAGGATGATAACAAAAAGCTTACACAACAAATATTGATATAAACAAGTAATGTATCTTTCATCCAAAGCCCTTGTTATATTTGCAACTATTTAATGGATACGTTTTACATTTCTGAGGTTCTCAGAACCAATTTAATTTTGGTTGGGTAAACATAAATAGTGGTGAATGGGAGTATAGTGGTAATGTAGTGGTGATATACAGCAAATACAGGTGAAACTCGAAAAGTTAGAACATCGTGCAAAAGTTCAAAATTAGAAAAATTCAAAATTAGAATATTGTGAAAAGGTTTTCATAAACTGTAAGCCATAATCATCAAAATTATAACAAATAAAGGCTTGAAATATCTCACTTTGCAGGTAATGAGTCTATATAATATATTAGTTTAACCTTGTAAGTTGAATTACTGAAATAAATGAACTTTTGCACATGAACTTATTCTAATTTTTTCACCTGTATGACTTTACATTCCCATTTTTCTCCAATTTATTTTAGATAGTTTAATGCCAATATCACAAATCACAGTGTTATAAATATAAAATGTAAAAATGTATACAAATTTAGGTCAATTTGCAATGCTAATAACCATGGAAATGCGTCATAGTCTGTAGCCTAAATATCTCTTAACAACACAATGCAATACGACTTTCTGTTAATAAAGGTATCTGGTAAGAATCTATTCTATATTAACAATGCATTAAATCACATTACACATTAATAAACCACAATAAATAAAACAAATGAAGTGATTCATGTCTCAAGTCAAGTGAATTACGAGTCATTGGACAGGCGTCCAATCGCAACTGACTTCTGGAAAAGGGGAAAAGTAACCAATGACATTTGAGGTTATTAAAACAGTAAGTCCCGCCCCTCGACTGCCAAAAATAAAACTGTTCGAGCGAGCAAAAGCAGCAGGCGAGAGCAGATCAAGCGCGAGCGCGTGGGGAATGATCATGCGCGCGCGTGAGGGCTTGTATTTCGTGCAGAGATGATGTCATGCGCGCGCGCAGGGTTTGAATGAGCTCGCGAGTTCCCGTTTCTTCGCGTGTAGATCTGTTATCCTCTCGCGTATGTCATTTACCGCGTGCGCCCGCATCAGTTGTGCGCTCGTTTATTATTGGCATTGATTTGCCGCCATAAATAGCACTATGCTATATTATGATTGTAAATGGTTTTAAATATATCGCGTTGTCTTAGAAAACTGTGTACTTCTGCGGTTCATGGATTCTCGTCTGTGGAATGCGCCACTTCCGGTATTTTGCCAATTACTCGACACGGGTAAATTGCAATCGAGGATTTTTTTAAAAAGAGTACTCGACTTTAATCAAGGAATCGTTACAGCCCTAGATATTATTGTTTTTCTCAACATAAGCGTGAAACAATATAAACACGATAATCGTACATACGCTGACTCGAGTGTATGTGCACGTTCTGTACGATATCTGACGCAGTCTGCTTTATTAGGCATTTTTTTCCGTTAGTGCTGCTTGAGCTTAAATGCTTTTGTTCTTTATATTTTTGTTTACACATAGGCCTACTGTTTAATGTTTTCAACTAAAGAAAACTTTAACTTATATTGTAAGCTTGTTGTGTATATTGCCTAATCGTAAGCTTGTTCAGAAATGACAAAAACGTGTAAAAACCTGAAACTTAAATGTCTTTGTTAAGCGTAATTTAAATAAACGAATTTTCGAATATTCGATTTTATGAACCCGAATATTCGAATGCAATATTTTTTAAAAATGCCCATCCCTAATGCATAGACGATTACATTCTAGGTTCTCCCCTTGAAGCATAAAGTCAATGAAAAGTTCTTACAAGTCAGAGCATGCTGAAAAACAAAGCCAAATTCTACTGGATACAAGGACATTTTGCTTGGCGTGCACAGTGCAAGTTGGGCCTTCAGAAACTGTCACTTGTCTGCCAGATGTTTCTCTGAAATCATGTGATTTGCTATTAGATTTCTTTGGCTTGTGCATGCAGCCTGAACTCTGCAAGCTTTATACTGTGGTCTGTGTAGTTGAGTGTTTGAGGGAATCAGTTTCATTTTGACTCAATGCACTATTTTCTTACCTCTCAAGACTGTAATGTTTTCATTCTCAATAGGCCCTTATTCACTGCGTGTTGTTCATTTACCATTAAAAAAAGATGGTTCAAATAAAAATGAAAATTGCCATTTGCTCACACTTGAATGAATGACTTATGGGTTTGGAGTGACATGTTTTTTTTGTCATGTTGTAGTATTGGTTTGCATTTATGGTTGCAAATTAGCCCATATGTGGCAAAATTTCCAACCAAAGAATTGTGTGAACATTGTGGGTTTCCTGTTCACAGATGAGTTTGATGCCTACATCATTGTGTCTTTCGTTAACGCCACCCTGGTGCTTTCAATTGGAGAGACTGTGGAAGAAGTGACAGACTCTGGCTTCTTGGGCACAACACCCACCCTGTCCTGCTCATTGCTTGGGGAAGATGCACTTGTGCAAGTGAGTGACGTCTCCCTGACCTACATGAATGAACAATATACCACTGAACCTTTTCTGTTTACTTGTTAAATTGCACTCTGATATGTGTTTTTGCCCAACAAATAGATAAAACCATTATGCTTATAAAATGTTCAATTATTTTCTCGTTTGATTGGGTTTTGTTTCATTTGCTGGGTAAAGGTCTATCCCGATGGGATCCGTCACATCCGTGCGGATAAGAGAGTGAATGAATGGAAGACTCCAGGGAAGAAGACAATCGTCCGATGTGCTGTCAATCAGAGGCAGGTGGTCATTGCTTTGACCGGAGGAGAACTGGTCTACTTTGAGATGGACCCGGTATGTTGGTGATCATTTTTTTTGTCATGTGTTATCACCTGAATTTTCATCTTTTGTTTGATTGTCTTTCCATTATGGTTTCTCTCTTTACAGTCTGGGCAGCTTAATGAATACACCGAAAGGAAGGAGATGTCTGCAGATGTGGTGTGCATGAGTTTGGCAAATGTGCCACCTGGTGAACAGCGTTCTCGTTTCCTGGCTGTTGGATTGGTGGACAATACCGTTCGTATCATCTCCTTGGATCCATCTGTAAGCTACTATTTGCTCATCCATTGTCAGCTGATTTGGGCTTCAAACAAGGATTCCAGTCACTGTGCCCACTGAGCACTGGCTGTACAAATACAAATACTGTAATGTGTGTAATCTCTTTGTTTCACAGGACTGTCTGCAGCCATTGAGTATGCAGGCTCTTCCTGCCCAGCCGGAGTCTCTTTGTATTGTGGAGATGGGTGGAGTGGAAAAACAAGATGAACTAGGAGAAAAAGGCACCATCGGCTTCCTATACCTCAACATTGGCTTGCAGGTAAGAAACTCTCTTGCTTGCTCTGGGTTGGTAACATAAAGGTTTCAGGTCCATTCCCAGCTAGTGGCAAACAGGAAATTGATCACTTTTCCGTGCATTTGTGTATTTGAGCAAGGCATGCACCCTTTTGCTTCCCTATCTGTTTTTCTCAACAACAAACAAATGATGCCAAATATAGTATGCAGTGCATAAACATACAGTATAGTGCATAAACATACAGTATAGTGCATAAACATACAGTATAGTGCAGTAAACGCACATATTAGACTGATATATTTATAAACCTTTTTTTACATTTTTTTTTTTTTTAGCCAAACTGGTTTTTGAGTTGTTTAATTCAGTTTTTACAGTCATTTTATAGTTTGGAATGTTACAGTAGAGATTGGCATTTCAAAAGAATGCAGCTACCTCAACGTAGTTCTATTCTAATACCAGAATTTTTCTGAAAATGATTTCAACTGCTGATTCCAAGAAATATTTAGAAAAGTTTCCCTTTCCCTTTTTTTTTCTTCTCTCTGGCAGCATATGCAAAACTTCTCCAATCATTTACTATGCTTAAACCCAGCCCCTTTCTTACAATTGACTGCAAGCTCTCATTCAGATCTGCTTGCATCCAATCAACAACTGATGGATAATGTAGCAGTACTACTTTTTCTGTAGTCAGTCAGATGTGAATTGTAATATAAAAAAAAAAAAGATTTGTTACTTCGGTTTCAACTTGACTTTAATGGAAGGCACGCTTGTGAGCACCCCCTCGACAACCTAAAAATGCAAATGGGGCACTCTGTTCTTGTGCCTTTTCTTTGCTCACCACAAACATCACAAGATACTTCAAGTAACAGGAAAGCGAGTCACATTGCAGTTCTTTTGGCTTCCTTTCAAAGGCGTTGTTCCAAATGGCACACTTGATCACATGACTTTCCTGGACGATCATTTTCTTCCTACGGTAATCACCTCTTTGTTTTAGAACGGAGTCTTATTGCGTACTGTTTTGGATCCAGTGACCGGGGACCTGTCTGATACTCGAACTCGGTATCTCGGCTCTCGTCCCGTCAAGCTTTTCAGAGTCCGGATGCAGGGCCAAGAAGCTGTGAGTCACATCTGCATTTTATGTCTGTTGCAGTGTTGCACAGCTTGCCAATTTACTGACCATCATGTGACCTTTAACTGCGCAGGTTCTGGCCATGTCCAGTCGTTCCTGGCTGAGTTACTCATACCAGTCTCGTTTCCACCTGACCCCCCTGTCATATGAAACCTTAGAGTATGCATCAGGCTTCGCTTCTGAACAGTGTCCTGAGGGTATTGTTGCCATTTCCACCAACACACTGAGGTAAACACACATACTCCTACTGTGTATACAGTACATAAGAACTTTTTGAAACTTCACAGATTTGTGAGAACATTGTCAAGCATATTGTGGTTGGTTTCATTGATGTCAGTTCCAGTAGTTTTAATCCTTTAATGTGTGATATAATTTACCAAATGATCTGACACTCAGATATAGCTTTAAAAGTAAATGTGTGGAAATTAAGCAAATGCTGGTTCTATATTTTCTGTGAAATCAGTGAAAGTCAGTGAAACTGTTTGTATAGGAGGTCTGTACTAGTTGCCCATCTTATCGAGAGACCTCCTCTTTTATATCTACAGCTGGCATTTTATCAGCACATGCCTGATTCTGCCAAATTTCAGCCAGGAAATGGGAGGTTTTGGCTTCCTGAATTTAATCTTTAACTGATGTCTAAATGTGTTTTTTTAAACTCCTCTTTAAAATTGATTGCATTGCGGTCTTACATTCTCATCCCCCCCTCTCTTCCTCCCTTAGAATTTTAGCTCTTGAGAAACTGGGTGCCGTCTTCAACCAGGTGGCATTCCCACTGCAGTATACACCTCGCAAGTTTGTCATCCACCCAGAAACGAACAACCTGATCCTGATTGAGACAGACCACAATGCCTACACTGAAGCCACCAAAGCCCAGCGCAAGCAGCAGATGGCTGAGGTCAGTGAACCTGGCCTTTACATGGCAACATTCACCCAAAAATCAAAATGATCATTTACTCGCCCTCAAGTTGTTTCAAACCTGTATAAATTTCTTTCTTCTGCTGAAAACAAAAATATATATTTTTAAGAATATGGGTAACCAAACAGTTGATGTGCCCCATTCACTTCCATGGTATGGGTAAAAATACTATTCAGGGATCAGATTTTTTCGTATTATACGGATTTCCGCCCTGAAAAGTATGACCCACATGAATTGCGTAAATGCGAGAAAAAAATGGTTTTGGGAAGGTGTGGTGGTTACTGTATGATGATTAAAATCGCGAAATGGCCTTAAACAATTACTAAATAAACTGCAAAATTTTACGTTTCTAATACATTCTAATACGTTTCTAATAATACAATTATTTGATGCATGTAATGCTTTTGACAGCACCGCCACAAGCTCACGGCGCCATCTGCGGGGACACTTAACTTCAAATCTATCATGTGATTTTATTGTAATTTGTTTTCTCCCCCAAACCAGTTCAGAGGAAATCCTGCCATTTGCAGTGACGGGTAGGTTTAGGGATCAGTGTTTGGCGTAGGCAATCAGTACTAGGGGTGGAAATCTCTAGGCACCTCACGATTCGATTCGATTACGATTCAGAGGGTAACGATTATCGATGCATTTTTTTTTTTTTTTTTTTTTTTTTTTTTTGGTGACTACTTTTAAAGCAAAGTATTTATGATGACCCATAACGAATTTACTTCCAATACTTCCTATATTAATTGTATTAATAAAACAAATAGAAGTGATTTGGCAAGTTAACTGTAAAGGTTACATTTGCCAGCATATGCCCCAACATTGCAAATAACCAACAGGAAAATAAATGTGTGCCTGTACTAGCAGCATATACTTGTAGTAAATGAATACAAACTTCAGCATATTCTGAATCTCTAGCATTTAATAATAGACTTCTAACCAACATCCTCCTGTTATTTCCAATGAGCAATATAATCCTTCAGACAAAAAAAACATTTTGCTGTAGCAAAATCACAAACAGTTTTCGTTCAAAAATATAGAATTATGTACCAGGAGCTCTCATACAAACATAATGCTTGTGGACTTACGCATATTCTGAATAATTAGTAACATACAAAGCCGCTTTTATACACGACGGAAATTACGCAACGGTTTAAATGTAATTCTATAAGATTATAAATATAATCTTTGTGCTGCATGTTTCAGAGTACTGTTACAGTACTGTGTTTTCAGTTTCAATTCACAGTAACAGTACTGTTACAGTACTGTGTTTTCAGTTTCAATTCACAGTAATGCCCGTTTCACGTATGCGGTGCGTATTTTTTTTCCGTACCCATGTTAACAGGTTAGAGCTTTCACACTGCACGCGGATGCAGTTCGGCGATCCGTTCCAGGTACGGTCCGTATACAGCAGTGCAGCGATCGTTTCCACACCGAGTCTATTTTTGCTGTGCTGCAAACGCTGAATTAAAGTGACAGCGCATGTTTCGTGGTCAAAATGAACACAGATTGACCTGAAAATGTAGTAATCTCACCATAAATGTATTTAATTAAATACTATTTTTTTTCACAGTCATCTTTTTACTTTAAGAACGGGGTAAAGCAACGAAAACTACAATTTGCCTCTTAAAGGCAACATAATGAACAACACCTGTCTCATTCGTAGAGGTGGAAAAACAAGTTATTTGTGACGTGCAAAATTTATTGTATTAAAATTTAAATGCAAAAGAAAAGGCATGAGAGTTGGCTGTTTTTGTCAATTTTAAGTTTTAATTTCAAATGTTTGTGATTTTAATATAAGTACATGGTTAAATATTTGACCACTTGCTTGAGCAACTTAATATAATTAGAAGTAATGCATGGAATAATAGGCCTACGTTGTTTAAATTGTTCCGCATACGCGCTTGCACACGGAGTATGTGTGAAACGGGTGTAACAGTGCTACTACAGTACTGTGTTTTTGAGTCGCTTATTTGCATTTGGGAACGCAACATTTGTCATGAAGATCGTTTAGAAATCTGTTGTTGTCAACAAAGGGAAGTGATAAGGTCTCCCTGCTGTTTTCCGCCAAAACCTTTGAAAACAAAGAAATTACCATAAATGTTAAGTATTGTTCTGTAACATAAAATAAAAATAAAATAATGATGATGATAATTAACATTATTAATAACAATTCTATTAATACTTTATTATAACATGTATTATATTTTATCATGATTATATATTAGATTTATTTTTAATTTTACAGGACAATAGTATGTATTGCATTATATCTTTTGTTAACTCATACAGGTTAGGAATAACTTGAGGGTGAGTAAATGATGATGAATTTTCTTTTTGGGTGAACTTTCCCTTTAAGAAACAATGCTTTTGTCTTCATCTCCTCTAAAATTTTTTCCTTATCTCCATCTAGCTTTCCTTCTTTCTCTTCTGTCTGACTCGTACACTAATTTTCCCGGTCTAATCATTGTCTGAGACAGAATTTCATTGCTCTCTTGTCGGAAGTTGTCAGTCATGTCCATTTTGCGGCTATCTCATCATGGCGTAAGTTTGCAAGGGTAATTCCACGTTGACAATGTAAAAGTGACAAATACTGTAAAATGTGCAAGCCGTGGTTACTGTGGTGGTCTCTCAAAGATAAATCATTGATGCAGTCCTGCCGGTGTTTGAGTCTATCTCGTAAGAATAAACAGTCTGCAACTGTGGTGTAAAATGACTGTTTCTGAATGTATTGCTTAACATGAAGTTCTCTTGTTTATCTGCAAATTGTCTCAAAAAGATTCTTATATACACTTTGTGGACGGCCCTTTATAATTAAGGGGTTTGGTTTGGCCCTTTAAATCCAGAGAAGATGAATCTTAATGCTAGTACATAGAATGAAATTCTAGAAAATGTTGTGCTTCCAACATTGTGGTAACAGTTCATGGAGGGCACTAGTCTATTTCAGCATGACAATGGCCCTGTGTACAAAATGATTTAGTGGTTCTGGTGTGGTGGAACTTAACTGGCCTTCACAAGCCCAGACCTGAACCCCACATAACTCCTTTGAGATGAATTCAAACTTGGTGACCTACACCAGAGCCTGAGCTCACTGATGTTTGTGTCTGAATTGTAGCAAATGCCCACAGCCATTTCCCAACTCAGTGATACTCCTGTTAGCGGCTAATTAATTAATGTCAATTGTTTAAAAATTAGGTGCTAAACAAGCACTTAATGGTTTACACTTATTTTTAGCCATATATTGCATCATATAAATATTTTTTTCTACAGGAAATGGTGGAGGCAGCGGGGGAGGATGAAAGAGAGCTGGCTGCAGAAATGGCAGCAGCTTTCTTGAATGAAAACCTGCCAGAAGCCATCTTTGGGGCACCTAAAGCAGGTTCTGGGCAATGGGCTTCTCTAGTGCGCATGATCAACCCCATCCAGGGCAATACACTGGACCTGGTGCAGCTGGAGCAGAATGAGGCAGCTTTCAGGTGAGGAAGCTGAATTATGGATTAAAGGGGACATATCGGACAAACGGTATAACGTGTACTTGCAAAATTCCCTTGCCGTTAAGCTGGTCTCTTCCATGTCCCACCTATTTCTCTGATCTTAGTTCCTCTTTACATGTGTCTCTTGCAGTGTGGCCGTATGTCGCTTTTCAGGTGGAGGCGATGACTGGTATGTGTTAGTGGGCGTTGCCAGAGATATGATACTAAATCCGCGCTCCGTTGGTGGAGGATATATTTATACCTATCGGCTAGCTGGAGGTGGGGACAAGCTGGAGTTTTT